>NC_138291.1:31375000-31965000 GCF_965601325.2 Salmo salar
ACGACTAATAACAGGCCGGTAAGGCAACAAAGCTATACCTAGCACAATCTCCCACAAAACAGTAAAACAAACACATACCTATATATAGGACCCTCAATCAGAGGCAACTAGAAAACACCTGCCTCCAATTGAGAGTCCAATCCCCAATTAACTAAACATAGAAATACAAAGAACTAGACTAAATATAGAAATACATTAACATAGACCAGTGCCCAAAACCCAGAATAATAAATCAAACACCCTACTAAACATACAACCACATAAAACAAATACCCCCTGCCACGTCCTGACCAAACTATAATAACAAATAACCCCTTCTACTGGTCAGGACGTGACAGTATCCCCCCTCCCCCCCCCCCCAAAGGTGCAGACCCCGGATGCACCTCACATAAATAAACAACATAACCCCAAAACAAAATAAATCCCCTAAACTAAAGGGAGGGAAGGGAGGGTGGCTGCCGTCAACGACGGCTCCTGTGCTACACCCCCCCCCCCCCCCCTCCCCAACCAACCTATACTGGAGGTGGCTCAGGCTCAGGTCTACTTCCCCCACCCAACCTGTCCACCCCTGCTGAATGCTCAGGGCTGTAGAGCGTCTCTGGGAGCTCCGGACTGTAAGCCGACTCCGGAAGCTCCGGACTGCAGGCCGACTCCGGAAGCTCCGGACTGCAGGCAGACTCACTCGGCTCCGGACTGCAGGCAGACTCACTCGGCTCCGGACTGCAGGCAGACTCACTCGGCTCCGGACTGCAGGCAGACTCACTCGGCTCCGGACTGCAGGCAGACTCACTCGGCTCCGGACTGCAGACAGACTCACTCGGCTCCGGACTGCAGGCAGACTCACTCGGTTCCGGACTGCAGGCAGACTCACTCGGCTCCGGACTGTAGGGCGACTCTCCTGGTTCCGGACAATGGGCCGTCTCTCTTGGTTCCGGACAGTGGGCCGTCTCTCTTGGTTCCGGACACTCTGGACGAGGCACTGTTGCCGGATACTCTGGACGAGGCACTGTTGCCGGAAGTTCTGGACGAGGCACTGTTGCCTGAAGTTCTGGACGAGGCACTGTCGTCGGAAGCTCGGGACTGGGCTGACGCACTGGAAGCCTGATGCGTGGGGCTGGTAGTGGAGGTACCAGACTGGGGACACGCACCTCAGGGCTAGTGCGGGGAGCAGGAACAGGACGTACTGGACTGGGCTGATGCACTGGAAGCCTGAGTGCGTGGGACTGGTACTGGAGGTATCAGACTGGGGACACGCACCCCAAGGCTAGTGCGAGGAGCGGGAACAGGACGTACTGGACTGGGCTGACGCACTGGAAGCTTAGTGAGTGGGGCTGGTACTGGAGGTATCAGACTAGGGACACACACACTAAGGCTAGTGCGAGGAGCGGGAACAGGACGTACTGGACTGGGCTGATGCACTGGAAGCTTAGTGCGTGGGGCTGGTACTGGAGGTATCAGACTAGGGACACACACACTAAGGCTAGTGCGAGGAGCGGGAACAGGACGTACTGGACTGGGCTGATGCACTGGAAGCTTAGTGCGTGGGGCTGGTACTGGAGGTATCAGACTAGGGACACACACACTAAGGCTAGTGTGAGGAGCGGGAACAGGACGTACTGGACTTGTCTGACGCACTGGAAGCTTAGTGCGTGGGGCTGGTACTGAAGGTATCAGACTAGGGACAGACACACTAAGGCCAGTGCGAGGAGCGGGAACAGGACGTACTGGACTGGGCTGATGCACTGGAAGCTTAGTGCGTGGTGCTGGTACTGGAGGTATCAGACTGGAGGCACGCACTTCAAGTCTAGTGCGAGGAGCAGGAACAGGCTGAATTGGACTGGGCTGACGCACTGGAGGCCTGGTGCATGATGCTGGTACTGGATATAGCGGGCCATGGAGACGCACTGGTGGTCTCGATCGCACCTCCTGCACAACCCGTCCTGGCTGGATGGAACTAGTAGCCCTGCACAAGCGAAGTGCTGGCACAGGGCGAACTGGGCTGTGCAGGGGCCTGATGGTTGCCGTGCGTAGAGCGGGCGTAGGGTAGCCTGGACCTAGGAGGCGCACCGGTGACCAGATGCGCTGCGCAGGCATCCTCCTTCCAGGCTGGATGCCCACTCTAGCACGGCACTTGCGAGGGACTGGTATCACTCGCACTGGATTGTGCGTGCGTATGAGCGAGATTGTGCACACTTCCGCATACTCCGGCGCTCTCTTCTCCACCTGCTTCCCATAAAAAGCACGGGGAGCTGGCTTAGGTCTACTGCCTGGCCCAGCCAAACTACCCATGTGCCCCCCCCCCATTTTTTTTTATTGGGGGTGCCTCTCTGGCTTAAACGCCAGTCGTGTTCCCCTGTAGCGTTCCCGGTCTTCGCTCCACTTTCGCCATTCCTCCCTCTCTATTTCCACCTGTCTCCATGGAAGGTGAGCCTTTCCAGCCTGGATCTCCTCCCATGTGTAGGAGCCTTTTCCCTCCAAGATTTCCTCCCAAGTCCATTTCTCCCGATAGTCCATATCATTTTCCCGTTGCTCCTTACCCCGCTGCTTGGTCCTTGGTTGGTGGGAGATTCTGTCACAGTTGTCGTAGGGTAAAGCGGACCAAGACGCAGCGGGGAAATGTGCACTCATCTTCTTTTTATTTAAACGGACAAAGAAGGTAAACCAAAATAAATACGTACACAACAAAAACACAACGACTATTAACAGGCCGGTAAGGCAACAAAGCTATACCTAGCACAATCTCCCACAAAACACTAAAACAAACACATACCTATATATAGGACCCTCAATCAGAGGCAACTAGAAAACACCTGCCTCCAATTGAGAGTCCAATCCCCAATTAACTAAACATAGAAATACAAAGAACTAGACTAAACATAGAAATACATTAACATAGACCAGTGCCCAAAACCCAGAATAATAAATCAAACACCCTACTAAACATTCAACCACCCCGAACCACATAAAACAAATACCCCCTGCCACGTCCTGACCAAACTATAATAACAAATAACCCCTTCTACTGGTCAGGACGTGACACAGCAAACATAGAACCCTTTTGGAACCTTTATTTCTAAGCGTGTACACATATAAACATAGCCCATATCTGTGGTTTCATTTCTAGTTTGTGGCTGAGAAAGAGATGGTGAGAACTTCACATCAGGAGGTGAAGCTGCTGACAGTGTGTGTGCGTACGGCCGTGCATGTGTGTGTGCGTGAGTGTGCGCATGCTTCCTATGTGTCAGTGTATGTTTGTGTGTGTTGTCTTTCTGGAAATGTGCCATTTGGCAGACTGCCCCTACAGTAACAGGTCTAATCTAGTTAGTGGGCAGACATTTTTAGAGCTGACCAGAGATGTGGTATCAACAACCCCTACCCCATAGAAGAGGGTCCCACCCCTGCCCCTCTTGGTACATCATATACCCCACCCACACTCACACTGTGTCTTTGTCACACAATCAGCTGTTTAAGAGCCCGGACACTTACAGCAAAGAGAAGGAGCTATTTTCAGAAAGTGTTGAGGAACTCTCTGGAATACGACGATTACACCTCTGTGTCGATACTGCGTGTGTGTGAGTGTGTGCATGTCCTTGCGTGTATGTACGTGGGTACATGTACCGTGCCTTCAGAAATTATTCACACCCCTTGACTTTTTCCACATTTTGTTGTGTTACAAGGTGGGATTAAAGTGGATTTAATTGTCATGTTTTTTGTCAACAATCTACACAAAATACTCTGTAATGTCAAAGTTGAAGAAAAATGTAACAAAATAAAAAGGACAAATAAAACACATTCACTTGTATGTAGTAAAACGTTTATTATTTGGTCCCAATACTATTATTGCACCCAAAGTGAGTCTATGCAATTCATTATGTGACTTGTTAAGCAGATTTTTACTCCTGAGCTTATTTAGGCTTGCCATAACAAAGGGGTTGAATACTTATTGACTCAAGACATTTTAGCTTTTTCATTTTTTATTAATTTGTTCAAATTTTGAAAAGCATAATTCCACTTTGACATTATTGGATATTGTGTGTAGGCCAGTAACAACAAATCTAAACATAATCCATTTTAAATTCAGGCTGTAACACAACATAATGTGGAACATTTCATGGGGTGTGAATACTTTCTAAAGGCACTGTTTGTGTGTAAGAAACTGTCCAACAGGCTTTTGTTCCTTCATTAATCTCTCTTTGTAAAGTGCCTGCTCTGTTGTGAATTCCATGCTACAGCTGAACATTGAGAAAAGCTGACTGGTGAACTCAGCGAGTAGAAACATGCTCCTGATACTGTACCAGCCACTCAGCAAACAGCCACGCAGATTGTTAGGCAAAGTAAAGCAAAGCCACCCCTTATTGACTACCTGTACTCCTATGATCAGCCTGGAAGGCTTGGCAATTATCCGGGAAGCATGCAGCACACAGGAGCGATGAGCTGAGACCAGAGAAACAGAAAGGTAGTTACTATGACGCTGCTCAATCTACTGTGTGCTTACGTGTAGCCTGCGCTGAGTTGGTCCGTCCAGCCGAGCAAACAAACAAACACAAACAGCTGGTCCCACATGCCCCTAATGAGTAGGGGGCTGACTGGCAGATCACACTCACCAGGCAGGGCAGCAGGGAGGCAGCAGGGTTTAGGTTACCCTCCATTGCTCTCAGCCTCCCCTGCCTTCCTCCCACCACTCAGCCTGTGTTTGGCCTCTACACACTGGCTGGAGAGCTCAGGTAATCAAAGTAATAGGAGCAAGACAAGCGTGTTATACCTGCTAATGATGAGTGATGATATCCCTGGATGAAATGTCTCCCATAGAATAAGCAAACTGAACAACAATAACCAGCATATGGTATTCTTAGCTGGCCTGATGAGTGGATATGCCAGGGGGGGATATATTTCACCCTTTACAAGGTGTGGGGGTGTCAGGGGTGAATGTGAGGGGTAAGGGACTGACTATGTGCCCTGTGTGAGGGGTAGTGGGTGAATGTGTGCCCTTATGAGGGTGATTAAGAGTGGTGGGCCTGACGTGCCGCTGACAGTGTGGCCAGGGTTGGGACAGCTGGGAATGCAGACAAAGGCGTCCTAACGCAGTCACGCTAATCAGGCAGGCCTGCTTACTGCTAGCTAGCCAGCTAATACCATTGTCTGCTACCACAGCTAATCTGATAGTGATTAAGCAAAGCCACAGGTGAACTAACACTCTTTGAACTGCTGGGGCTTGGCTTCACAGGATGTTCATGCTAACTAGATGAGCCTGCTGCTCGCTAATAGTGATATGGGGGAAATCGATACAGTTACATATCAGAATATGATTTTTGATCATATATTGTATCGCATTTTTTGACAATATCACAATATTATTTTTGCACATGTTGGCTTTACCTGCACAAAACTCGAGTATTTTTCCTTCATAGCTTGTTCTCCATCTTCTTTTTAAATAGGGAGCCAATTTGTTTTCAGGTCTTTTATTTCCATAACTGTTCAAAACTTTTTCTCTGGGCTCTCTGTTGTTCATCTGTAGCAGACAAATAGTGAGCAATATGTTTGGACAATGGATTTGCAAGAAAATCACAGTATCAAATCACAATACACACAGTGCCTTCAGAAATATTCACAAACATTGACTTTTTCCACATATTGTTGTGTTACAAAGTGGGATTAAAATAGATTTAATTGTCATTTTTTGTGAACCATTTACAGAAAATACTCTGTAATGTCAAAAACATATATTTTTTTTAAATTACGACAAATAAACACCAATAAATATATTGGTCATCAAAAAGAAAGGAGAACCAAGGCACTCTTCATAAAATTTATTAAAATGCCTTTATTTGTATGGCATGTTCAATGGAAATAACGTTTTAAAACTCTGACGCATTTTGGCTGCATGGCCTTTGTCAGGGAGTATGCAGCCAAAAAGTGTCTAAGTTTTTATATGAAGAGTGCCTTGGTCCTTCTTTCTTTTTGATGACCAATTGACCCCTTTTACCAAAGAGCCCCTTCTGTCTACCAAAATCTACTATTGTGTACCTTAGCAGCGCTTCCCTTCCTTCTTTTTTTCTACAAATATCTTGATTAGATAAGTATTCAATCCCCTGAGTCAATACATGTTACAATTACCTTGGGCAGCGATTACAGCTGTGAGTCTTCCTGGGTAAGTCTCTAAGAGCTTTCCACACCTACACCTGCATTGCTTGGTCTCTGGGATTTTGGGCTCGATTTCTGTATAAACACTGTGACAACTGCTGTTGTAAAAAGGGCTCTCTAAGTAAATTTGATTGATTGTGCAACATTTGCTCATTATTCTTTTCAAAATTCTTCAAGCTCTGTCAAATTGGTTGTTGGTTGTTGCTAGACAACCATTTTCGGGTCTTGCCATAGATTTTCAAGCAGATTTAAGTCAAAACTCTAACTAGACCATTCAGGAACAGTCACTGTCTTCTTGGTAAGCAATTCCAGTGTAGATTTGGTCTTGTGTTTTAGGTTACTGTCCTGCTGAGGGGTGAATTCATCTCCCAGCATCTGGTGGAAAGCAGATGGAACCGTGTTTTCCTCTAGGATTTTGCCTGTGCTTAGCTTCATTCCATTTCTTTTTTATCCTGAATAACTCCCCTGTTCTTAACGAATACAAGCATGCTCATAACATGATGCAGCCACCACTGTTCTTGAAAATGTGGAGAGTAGAATTCAGTTATGTGCTGTATTGGATTTGCCCCAAACATAAGCTTTTGTATTCAGGACAAAAAGTGAATTGCTTTATCACATTTTTACTTTACCACACTTTAGTGCCTTGTTGCAAACAGGATGCATGTTTTGGAATACAGGCTTCCTTCATTTCACTCTCTCAATTAGATTAGCACTGTGGAGGTGAATGCACCAATTTGTAAGTCGCTCTGGATAAGAGTGTCTGCTAAATGACTTAAATGTAAATGTAAATGGAGTAACTACAATGTTGCTGATCCAGCCTCAGTTTTCTCCTATCACAGCCATTAAACTGTAACTGTTTTAAAGTCACCATTGGACTCATGGGGAAATCCCTGAGCAGTTTCCTTCCTCTCCGGCAACTGAGTTAAGAAGGACGGCTGCATCTTTGGAGTGACTGGATGTATTGATACACCATTCCAAAGTGTAATTAATAACTTCACCATGCTCAAAGGGATATTCAATGCCTGATTTTTATTTTCCCATCTACCAATAGGTGCCCTTCTTTGTGAGTCATTGGAAAACCTCCCTGGTCTTTGTGGTTGATACTGTGCTTGAAATTCACTGATCGACTGAGGGACCTTACAGCTACAGTGAGCTCCAAAAGCATTGGGACAGTGACACATTTGTTGTGATACAATGACTATGGCGTTAAAGTGCAGACTGTCAGCTTTAATTTGAGGATATTTTCATCCATCTCAGGTGAACTGTTTAGACATTACAGCACTTTTTGTACATAATCCCCCCCATTTTAGGGGACCAAAAGAATTGGGACAAAGCACTTATATGCAGTAAAAGGTTAAGTATTTGATCCCATATTCATAGCAGGCAATGACTACATTAAGCTTGTGACTTTACACATTTGTTAGATGCATTATCTGTTTGTTTTGGTTGTGCTTCAGATTATTTTGTGCCCAATTGAAATTAATGGTAAATAATGTATTTTGCCATTTTGGAGTCACTTTTAATGTAAATAAGAATATAACGTTTCTAAACACTTCTACATTAATGTGGATGCTACCATGATTACAGATAATGCTAAATTAATCATGAATAATGATGAGTGAGAAAGTTACAGACGCACAAATACTCTATCATTATAAGGGCACAAGGCGAGACCCAGATGCAGACACAGGAGGCAGATGGTCAGAGTACAATATGTTTATTAACAATCCAAAAACAGGCAAAGATCAAAACTGGGATGACTAGTAAAAGAGAATAGAAAAGCAGGAGCACGGGAAAAAACATGCTAGTTGACTTGAACATACAAGATGAACTGGCACAGAGAGACAGGAAACACAGAGATAAATACACCAGGGAAAATAAGCCACACCTGGAGGGGGTGGAGTCAATCACAAGGACAGGTGAACCAGATCAGGGTGTGACAATCATACCACCCAAAAAAATGCTAACCTCCCCTGTTATTGTAATGGTGAGAGGTTAGCATGTCTTGGAGGTATGATATTTGTGCGTGTGTAACTTTCTCACTCATCATTATTGATGATTCATTCAGGACTATCCAAAATCATGGTGGCATCCACATTAAGGTAGAAGTGTTTAGAAACCGGCAACTGAGTTAGGAAGGACACCTGTATCTTTGTAGAGACTGGGTGTATTGATACACCATCCATAGTGTAATTAATAACTTCACCATGCTCAAATGGATATTCAATGCCTGCTTTTTTTTACCCATCTAACAATGGGTGCCCTTCTTTGCAATGCTCTTTTTGAAATTCTATCCTCGACTGATAATTGTATGTGTGGGGTACAGAGATGAGGTAGTCATAAAAAAATCATGTTAAGCACTATTATTGCACACAGAATGAGTCTATGCAATTTATTATGTGACTTATTAGTAAAGCAAACGTTTACTCCTGAACTTATTTAGACTTGCCATAACAAAGGGGTTGCATACTTATTGACTCAAGACATTTCAGCTTTTAATTTTTAATTAATAAAAAATAAAAAATAAAAAAAACATTATAGGGTATTGTGTGTAAAAATCTCAATTTCATCAATTTTTTATTCAGGCTGTAACATAACATTTTTTGGAAAAAGTCAAGGGCTGTGAATACGTTTTTGAAGTCATGAATACTTTTTGAAGGCACTGTAAGTAGGGATAAAGTGACTAGGCAACAGGATAGATAATAAACGGTAACAGCAGCATATGTAATAAGTCAAAAGAGATGCATAAAAGGGTCAATGCAGATATTCTGGGTAGCTACTGGTTAACTACTTATCTAACTCAGACACACAGACACCGAGTAGGCACAGGTAAACATTGGCAGTTTGAAGTGACTCAAATCCAATTTTTTTGCATATCCGATTCGAATCTGTTCTTTTTCCTACAGTCTGAACAGCCAAAAAGCACATGAAATCAGATATTTCAAGTTGTTTTTAGACTGTTTTTTTGCATATATTGTTGCTTGCTAGCTAATCTGTTGAACGTCTTTCAAGAACATGTGATAGTTAACTAGCTTATTAATTGTTTACAAACAAATCATTGAATATGCTAGAAAGCTAAACAGCTACCTAGTTACTATAGCTAGTTGACTGCAGTGGCTAGCCAAACAGGACTCATTTTGAAAGTTGGATCAACTCATCCATTGAGGCTATAAAAGTGTGATTTTTAATATTCAAAGCAACTGGGAAATGTCCATGGCAGGCATTGTTGACACCTTAGCTTGCTACATAACTTATGAGTGATTGGAAGTATGACACCACCAATCAGCCTACACCATTGTGCATACACCCTTTGTTACTATGACAACTAGCGTAGTCATGTCAGCTAATGACTGCTGTCTGAACACACACAAACACGATTTGGTCACTTGTGACTTGCTGTTTGAACAGTCAATTATCCAAAACGGATTTGAAAAACAAAACTGATTTGAGCATTAAGGCCTGGAGTGTGAACAAGGCATTAGAGAAGGAGAGTGAGTTTGAGTACTCAGGCCTCTCCACCATGGCATTGCACATTAGCCGTGTGTGTATGTGATACTGTTCACACACAGTTGAACAAACACTCCCTGCACAGCTGTGACGTCTGCTCAGGTACACTCTTAGAAAAAAGGTGCTATCTAGGACCTAAAAGCGTTCTTTGGCTGTCCCAATAGGAAAGCCCTTTGAAGAACCCTTTTTGGTTCCAGGTAGAACCCTTTTGGGTTCCATGTATAACCCTTTCCACAGATGGCTCTACATGGAACCAAAAAGGGTTCTACCTGGAAGCAAAAAGTGTTATCCTATAGGGACAGCTGAATAACCTTTTTGAAACCTTTTTATCTAAGAGTGAAGGACTGTATCTGTAAGCTAACAGAATGACTGGTAGGGGGGAGGGGGGTAAGTTAAGCCAAAGGGGTAAGTTGAGCCACCCTTGTTTCTAGGAAATCATGCACAAATTAATAATTTGACCAAATACTTAGGAAGAGATCATAATCTAATGGAGCCTGTGAATGAAGGAATTGGAAAAACTGGTAAGCAAGTTAGGTACAAAAAACAAATTTACACCAAATCAAATGAATTTATTGTGTTAGAGGTGATGCTTGCATCTATACCGAAGTAGATGATCTTAAGATTGTTCTATACATCAGTCAGGGTCTCTATAAGCTTCAATATGAGTTTCTTAACCTAAAATAAAAGTGCATCCTTGTAGCTGTGTGAATTAATATAGTCAAATGTTTGCCTTGAGCCAATGGCAAGTTGAGCAAATTGAAGTGTTTTCTTCCTAGGCATAATGCAAGGCATTATTGCTGGGATATGAGGTAACAATAGGACATGTTTAAAAAAGTACAAAGTGTTTTTTACATGTTTAGCCTGTGTTAAAAGATTTCAAAAAATATTTAAATTTATAAAAATCTATTGTGGTTGTGTTGAATTGTGTTTGGGAAATAAAGATAGACATGGTTTTAAAATGGTAGTGGTAATATTTCATTCAGTACAGAAATGTGTAGGTGGCTTAACTTACCCTGTCCCACAGCTCAATTTACTTTTTTTGGACGGGCAATGTATTTCAAATTTCAAATCAAAGTTATTTTTATATAGCACTTCGTACATCAGCTGATATTCTCAAAGTGCTGTACAGAAACCCAGCCTAAAACCCCAAACAGCAAGCAAAGCATGTGAAAGAAGCACGGTGGCTAGGAAAAACTCCCTAGGAAAAACTCCCTAGAAAGGCCAAAAACCTAGGAAGAAACCTAGAGAGGAACCAGGCTATGAGGGGTGGCCAGTCCTCTTCTGGCTGTGCAGGGTGGATATTATAACAGAACATAGTCAAGATGTTAAAATGTTAAAATGTTCATAAATGACCAGCATGGTCAAATAATAATAATCATAGTAGTTGTCGAGGGTGCAACAAGCACGTCCGGTGAACAGGTCAGGGTTCCATAGCCGCAGGCAGAACAGTTGAAACTGGAGCAGCAGCACGGCCAGGTGGACTGGGGACAGCAAGGAGTCATCATACCAGGTAGTCCTGAGGCATGGTCCTAGGGCTCAGGTCCTCCGAGAGAAAGACAGAAAGAGAGAAAGAGAGAATTAGAGAGAGCATATTTAAATACACACAGGACACCGGATAAGACAAGAGAAATACTCCAGATGTAACAGACTGACCCTAGCCCCCCGACACATAAACTACTGCAGCATAAATACTGGAGGCTGAGACAGGAGGGATCAGAAGACACTGTGGCCCCATCCGATGATACCCCCGGACAGGGCCAAACAGGCAGGATATAACCCCACCCACTTTGCCAAAGCACAGCCCCCACACTACTAGAGGGATGTCTCCAACCACCAACTTACCGTCCTAAGACAAGGCCGAGTATAGCCCACAACGATCTCCGCCATGGCACAACCCAAGGGGGGGGCGCCAACCCAGACAGGAAGACCACGTCAGTGACTCAACCCACTCAAGTGACGCACCCCTCCCATGGACGGCATGGAAGAACACCAGTAGGCCAGTGACTCAGCCCCTGTAAAAGGGTTAGAGGCAGAGAATCCCAGTGGAAAGAGGGGAACCGGCAAGGCAGAGACAGCAAGGGCGGTTCGTTGCTCCAGCCTTTCCGTTCACCTTCACACTCCTGGGCCAGACTATACTTAATCATAGGACCTACTGAAGAGATAAGTCTTCAGTAAAGACTTAAAGGTTGAGACTGAGTCTGCGTCTCTCACATTGGTAGGCAGACCATTCCATAAAAATGGAGCTCTATAGGAGAAAGCCCTACCTCCAGCCGTTTGCTTAGAAATTCTAGGGACAATTAGGAGGCCTGCGTCTTGTGACCGTAGCGTACGTGTAGGTATGTACGGCAGGACCAAATCGGAAAGATAGGTAGGAGCAAGCCCATGTAATGCTTTGTAGGTTAGCAGTAAAACCTTGAAATCAGCCCTTGCCTTAACAGGAGGCAAAACTATAATGTTTACATTCATTGTTACAATTTCCAGGGATACACAACATCCTGAAATATATGTAGAAATGTTTTT
The DNA here is from genome assembly GCF_965601325.2 of Salmo salar. Taxonomy (NCBI): domain Eukaryota; kingdom Metazoa; phylum Chordata; class Actinopteri; order Salmoniformes; family Salmonidae; genus Salmo; species Salmo salar. The sequence continues at coordinate 31,387,169 of NC_138291.1, forward strand.
TTTTTAAATAACACTATATGTCCCTTGATGAGGTGATGCTGAATGTAAAATACCACAACTTACCCCACTCTCCCCTACCTGTGAGGAAGTAACTCATGGGGAGCTTCCTGTTTTATATAATGGCCAATGTCTCATAAATCTATTAATACACAAGGCATTATTCTCCATCATTGGGTCTTCAATGCACCATTCTTTCAGCCTGTAATACAGCCTACAGTGCACGTACACACATGTAAGGGCTTTGTGTGGTTGTTTGTTATCAGCAGGAACTTGGGTCTACACGAGAGAGGAAATGTTACTGGTTCCCACCATAACTCAGAAGGGCCTAATCAGTAATGGGGCTTGTTGAATGTAACAGTAAAGAGTGGCTTTGTCACAAGCTATAAACAAAGAGTAGGTCTATCCAACAATTACAAGCTGTGCTTCAGGACTCACTACATATCCAACGCGGTCGGAATCTCACATTTAAAGCCAGAAGAGATCAGCGGAATTTGACATGTAGACCCCCCAGTGATGTGGTGTGGAAATGACAGTCTTCACAGCCTAAACACTGACTAAATCACCGTGGGAGTTATACGACTTCCACTGTATGCAAATCAGAGGAAGATTACTACCGTAAAACTCCAGCTGTAGCCTAGCCCCCCCCCTCACTCCTCCAACATCCCCACGAATCCATTCCATGCTCCCTGATGACGAGGGTAGTGGGGGGAGGACCCTAAAATAATTGCAACAAATGTTTCCGGTGATACCTGGCAGCGACCCAGAAGACATCAGTGGGCGTCCACCAGGTCCCAGTGCTGGGCCTGGGAGGCCTTTCATAAACACTGCAGGAATGACAGTCCCACTGAAGCCTGTGCTAAATTTAGCCCCCGCACAGAAAGGTGATTGGTGGGCAGAGAGAGATGCCTGCTCTGGTTGTGGCGGGGGTCTGGAAGAGAATCTTTCCTTTTCCATTCAGGTTGTCGACAGATTCATAACCAGGGACAGACATGTCAAAGCCGGTGCATGAGAGAATGTTTGCATGTCACTGCTGTGTTGCCGTGTCATAACTAGGGGCAGGAGTTTTTTCCTCACCACGTGACCTGACCAGTTTTTCATGGCTATAATCATAATCAGTCAATCATGACAGTTTCCCTGTTACTGCACTCTTCACACAGTCCACTCGAACCGACTCCCTCCCTCCTCCACTGTCATTGTTACTGTGAGAACAGGATGCTAAGGGTGGTGTGGTGTGGGGTGTAGTGGGGGGGGTTGACTCCATACTGTTGCGGTGCTGACTAAGAATCAGGGACACATACTGGATTTATTGCATTAGCTTTGATGTAATGATGGTGCTCACTGTGGTTCTGTTCTCCCTCACCTGTTGGTTCGGTGCCGGAGTCTGTTGATAATAAGAGGGATGACAGGGTGTGTGTGTGCGCTAATGACAGTTGTGTGTGTGTGTGTGTGTGTGTGTGTGTGTGTGTGTGTGTGTGTGTGTGTGTGTGTGTGTGTGTGTGTGTGTGTGTGTGTGTGTGTGTGTGTGTGTGTGTGTGTGTGTGTGTGTGTGTGTGTGTGTGTGTGTGTGGTAAACAGTAGTTTATTTAAGGGCTTGCTGAGGAGACTGGCTCCTTTGCCAAGGCTGGGAAAGTCTTACTGGGGGAGACAGTCTGGCACTGGTCTCCCTGCCTGCCACTCCCACAGACAGTCTGGAGCTGTATACCCCCCCGCCCCCAACCCCCCTCCAACACAACCAAACCCACACCCCCTACACTACCACACCCAAGGCCTTCCCAGGCTGCTACTGCTGCTACTGCTTTACAATCAACTGAAACACACACTCACTCCCACCACACCACGCCCATTGGCCCCGTGCCAATTCCTGAACTTATCACAACTTGTCACAACAGTTTCAATAAACAAATGATTTAGAGAAGCGAAATTGGTTTTCAAGTGCTGAGTAAATCATCAAGACCTGTGCTATGATTATTATCCTCACCACAGAAAGTAAACTGCTTTCCCTAGTGTTGAATGAAGATCCCATTCATCCACACACTCAAATGGCTCAACATGTAAGAACAAAGCCCCGGTGCAAACTCTGGTACAGTCACAGTCTGAGAGGTGGGGGTCTATGATGTCATCCAGCCCATAGAATCCACGTCATGTCTGCCTGCTCCTCTCCCATCACTTCGGCTAATGACCTGAAGGGCCAGTCCATTTGCAGCTAGTTGGGCGAGAGAGAGAAACATGTTTGAGATGGATACAAGACGCTTCAGATGGAAAAAACAGCAGAGGCTCTTATTGTAGTGGCTATAGTGATGTCTAAAGCACTGCTAATTCAATTTCGCAAAGGTCAAGACAGAAAGAAGCAATGTTCTTTTCTTTGCACAGGAAGTACAGTGAAAAGTTTGGATTTGGGGTGTGGTGGTAGTCCCCCATTGATCAAAGCCAGTAAGAAGTAAATCAGCCACTCATAGAGGCTCTGCTCTTTGTTGAGTCACATACCATACCCTCAGGCTATGTGTTCAGAGGTTTACACTATGCAAAAGTATTTCACTCATCAATGCAGACTATCTATCTATATATGTCGGGCCTGCGCTCTCTTGTTTGTCCAGACAAGCTTAGACAGAAAGTAGCTGTTTAGGCAGAAAGTGGCTTAGCATTGACAGTAATGTGTGAGAGGGGAACAAAGGAGAATTCACGCCTTCATGTATTAAGGGTTCACAAGCCTCTTACAGTTTCTCAAATGATGTCGTCCTCTTACAGCCGTTAGAGATCAGTGATGAGATAAGAACGTGTTTATTTTAAGCTTTGCCAAATTCTTTCGGCCCAGGCTGGAGATGAGAAGAGATGGTCCAGGCTGGAGATGAGAAGAGATGGTCCAGGCTGGAGATGAGAAGAGATGGTCCAGGCTGGAGATGAGAAGAGATGGTCCAGGCTGGAGATGAGAAGAGATGGTCCAGGCTGGAGATGAGAAGAGATGGGTTTGTGTTGGCAGAGACAAGCCGAGCTGGGTAATCACCAAGAGTGGAGAGACTTGGCTATACAGTAGAGAGAGGCACTTTATACCAACCAGCTCCAATCTCCTGTCTGCATATCCTGACATGATGTAGGTGATGCACTTTCACAAGGTAAGACAGGTAGGGCGTGAGGAGGATGAGGAATGTCAGTTCTGGGATAAGGTAGGGCAGAATAAATATTAATGGTGACACTGTGATGAGTGAGTATGTCTGGTCTAGTCTCTGGACTAGTCTGTGGTGTGTCATGGAATCAAAGTTGTATACGAGGAGTTTAATGAGAAATGTGTGGGAGAAATTTGACTTCAATTCTTAAACGTCTAAGCCGTTGGGGTGTGGGGTTCTAAAATGACATATGGAATTGTTTTAAGATGGTCATGCTATGGATCTTAGGACCCCTTTAGGTATAACACATTTTTGGCCTGCTCAGAGAAATGCATTGAACAACACTCATAAATGGCAAAAAAGAGAGTCAAAAGATACATCAATAGAAACAAGGTTTTGAAGTGTTTTTCCAATATCTCAGTATTTTTGTTTTTTGTTTTTTTACACATATTTAGCCCCTTTTTGGGGTAGGCACAAAACGACCTTCATACTTCCATACATTTTTTAAAACTGGTACTGGTTATCTTCAGACACTTGTGGGGGTTGAATAGACAAACGGAGAACACCATCGTGTTCGTGAGAATCTCCCTTTTCCACAGTGGGGTGACATCAAACCAAGATGGCGGCGCAGTAGGACGTGTATATCTGTCTTTGTCTTATCCCGTGTCTTATCGCTTGTAAATAGCCAGTCTTTTTTGTATATATCTTAATCTCACTTCTATCTACGAACTAAATATTCCTGCTACCTGCCTCACCCAATGTGGTACGGATCTGCTATCTTTATTCCTTATAACTGGAACTTCCATCAGAAGCTAGCCAGCTAACTAGCTACTAGTCTTTGTTAGCCATGGCTAGCTGTGCTCGCCTGTTCCCCCTGGATTTAACCAGGCTTAGCTGGGACATTCACCTGCCAGTCTGCACAGCGCGATATCAACCCAGAGCATATCGGACTGCGTCTCTCTCTACCATATCACCGGATTGCTGCAACCCGCCTCACCCAATGTGGTGTGGATCTGTTATTTGTATTCCTTATAACTGGAACATCCATCAGGAGCTAGCCAGCTAACTAGCTACTAGTCTTTGTTAGCCACGGCTAGTTTTCCTCGCCTTTTTTTCCCCGGAATCAGCCAGCCTTAGCTCGGACAATCACCTGCCAGTCTGCACAGCGTGATATCAACCCAGAGCATATCGGACTGCGTCACTCTACCATATCACGTAATTCCTGCCGCTCTGGATCATTACACTGGATCATTACTCCTAGCTAGCTGCTAGCTGCAAACGAGTGGCTACTGTTAGCTAACGCCTCTGTCCTGAAGCAAGCACCAGCTAGCCTCGAGCGAGGCCCATATACAAACGAAGTCTAGGGCTACAATTACCTCCTTTGCCAATTGGCCTGGACCCTTTATTGTTGACACGGAGCCCCGCCGATCCATCACGACTGGACTGCCGACGTGATCACCCGATGTGGTCTCAACAGGCTATTCTGTTACGATATCGCCGCAGAACCATCTACTAGCCCCGGCCCATTAGCTTTTTCTGAATGCTGTGTCCCCTGTGTAGTAGTGAATACCGTAGTGTCTCACCTATTGCTATTCTTTTGAACCTATGATCACTCGGCTACACAGCTGATGCCCCCGGACTGTTTCAATAACACGGTACCTCATTTTGTTTACCTGTCGGCCCCAGCCTCGAACTCAGGTCCTGTATGTATCTAACTGACCCGCTCTTCCCTTTCTTTGCCATTTACCCGTGGTTGTCTTAGCTCTCCTGATCAACACCTGTGATTGCTTATGCCTCTCTCTAATGTCAATATGCCTTGTCTACTGCTGTCTTGGCTAGTTTGTATTACTTTATTTCACTGTAGAGCCCTCAGTCCCGCTCAAATTGCCTTAGATAGCTCTTTGTCCCACGCCACACACATGCGGAGACCTCACTTATGTTAATTGATAAATCCAAAGACGAAACCTCTCTCATCATCACGCAACGCATAGGTTTACCTCCACTATACTCACATCCTACCATACCCTTGTCTCTACATTATGTCTTGAATCTATTCTACCACACCCAGAAATCTGCTCCTTTTATTCTCTGTCCCCAACGCACTAGACGATCAGTTCTTATAGCCTTTATCCGTACCCTTATCCTACTCCTCCTCTGTTCCTCTGGTGATGTAGAGGTTAACCCAGGCCCTGTAGTCCCCAGTTCCACTCCTATTCACCAAGTGCTATTATTTGTTGACTTCTGTAACTGTAAAAGCCTTGGTTTCATGCATGTAAACATCAGAAGCCTCCTCCCTATGTTTGTTTTTTCACTGCTTTAGCACACTCCGCCAACCCTGATGTCCTAGCCGTGTCTGAATCCTGGCTTAGGAAGGCCACCAAAAATTCTGAAATTTCCATCCCCAACTATAACATTTTCAGCCAAGATAGAACTGCCAAAGGGGGTGGAGTTGCAATCTACTCAGAGACAGTCTGCTGAGTTCTGTCATGCTATCCAGGTCATTGCCCAAAGAGTTCGAGCTTCTACTTTTAAAAATCCACCTTTCCAGAAATAAGTCTCTCACTGTTGCCACTTGTTACAGACCCCCCTCAGCCCCCAGCTGCGCCCTGGACACCATATGTGAATTAATTGCCCCCCATTTATCTTCAGAGTTTGTACTGTTAGGTGACCTAAACTGGGATATGCTTAACACCCCGGCCGTCCTACAATCTAGATGCCCTCAATCTCACTCAAATTATCATGGAACCTACCAGGTACAACCCCAAATCCGTAAATTCGGACACCCTCATAGATATCATCCTGACCAACCTGCCCTCTAAATACATCTCTGCTGTCTTCAACCAGGATCTCAGCGATCACTGCCTCATTGCCTGCGTCCGTAATGGGTCCGCGGTCAAATGACTACCCCTCATCACAGTCAAACGCTCCATAAAACACTTCAGCGAGCAGGTCTTTCTAATTGACCTGGCCCGGGTATCCTGGAAAGATATTGACCTCATTCCGTCAGTAGAGGATGCCTGGTTATTCTTTAAAAGTGCTTTTCTCACCATCTTAAATAAGCATGCCCCATTAAAAAAATGTAGAACCAGGAACAGATATAGCCCTTGGTTCACTCCAGACCTGACTGCCCTTGACCAGCACAAAAACATCCTGTGGCATACTGCGTTAGCATCGAATAGCCCCCACGATATGCAACTTTTCAGGGAAGTTAGGAACCTATCACAGTGCCATCCGTTTCGTCACCAAAGTCTATCACAGTGCCATCCGTTTCGTCACCAAAGCCCCATATACAACCCACCACTGCGACCTGTATGCTCTCGTTGGCTAGCCCTCGCTTCATATTCGTCGCCAAACCCACTGGCTCCAGGTCATCTATAAGTCCTTGCTAGGTAAAGCCCCACCTTATCTCAGCTCACTGGTCACCATAGCAGCACCCACCCGTAGCACGCGCTCCAGCAGGTATATTTCACTGGTCACCCCCAAAGCCAATTCCTCATTTGGCCGCCTTTCCTTCCAGTTCTCTGCTGCCAATGACTGGAACGAATTGCAAAAATCACTGAAGCTGGAGACTCATATCTCCCTCACTAACTTTAAGCATCAGCTATCAGAGCAGCATACAGATCATTGCACCTGTACATAGGCCATCTGTAAATAGCCCATCCAGCTACCTCATCCCCATATTGTTATTTATTTTATGTATTTATTTTTCTCCAGTGCACCCCAGTATCTCTACTTGCACATTCATCTTCTGCACATCTATTACTCCAGTGTTTATTTGCGAAATTGTAATTAATTTGCCATTATTGCCTTACCTCCCTAATCTTTCTTCATTTGCACACACTCTATATAGACTTTTCTATTTTGTTATTGACTGTATGTTTGTTTATTCCATGTGTAACTCTGTGTTATTGTTCGTGTGACACTGCTTTGCTTTATCTTGGCCAGGTCGCAGTTGTAAATGAGAACATGTTCTCAACTGGCTAATCCTTCTTAAAAAAAGGTAAAATAAAAATAAATATAATAAAATTAGTTTGTAGCCCAAACGGTTTGGGTGCTACAAACAGAAGTTGGCACATCGATGATACCGACTTCAGACGAGTCCCCTGATGCTTGTAGAGCAAAACGGAGACCATCATCGTGCTCGTGAGACGTTTCTAGGTCATACCACTCGGACGCTACAGACGTTTTTGTGAGAAGACCCATTTTTTGGATGTCTCATGGTCAAATCAAATAAAACACTGCTCTACCACCTTTCACCACAGATGCTGAAGTGAGACATCAGCGGATGTGATGGATTGAGACACATCCAATGCAAAAAAACAGATATCTTTAGCTTAAACTGACAGATTTTTTTATTTTATTATGTTACTTAGATTGAGGCACCTGTGCGTCAATCGACTCTAGGGTTTTTAATCATGGGGGAGTGCTTATATTTGTCTTGTACACACTTGCACAATAGTGTAATGGAAATATGTTTCCCAACTCCCCCTGAGACACCCACAGGGAGCGGGGTCACAATTCTCCAGTGCCCCTGGAGTAATTAGGGTTAAGTGCCTTGCTCGAAAACACATAAACAGATTTTTCACCCTATCGGCTCCAGGATTCATACCATCAGCCTTTCGGTTACTGCCCAACCCTCTAAAGTCAAGGCTACCCCCCACCTAGTGGATCTCAAGCTATATGTCCAAACTCTAGTATAATTGATGTCCTGTCTGCCAGAAACATGCACACACACACACTCCTGAGGGCAGCAGCTGCTGTGGACCCCATGCCTGACCAGTTCCCTAACAACCTTAACGAACACTAACACACACACACTGACACATGACACACACACCAACACACACCGACACACACAATGTCCCCGGCATCAACACCAACACACTCCTGTTACCATACCCAGGTCACAGTGTTTTTCATATGTATTCGCTCAGCTGCTAGGGCCAACCACTGCAGGAACATGAAGGGGAATCTGTGAGCTGGGGTTGTCTGGAGTCTCAGATTCCCTTTCAGGTCAAAGGTCTGTGCATCACAACAGACTGCAGATCTCAGCTGTGACTTTCTGAAGGTTTGTTTTTCTGATAATATCAGCACAAGCCAAGCAGATTTTGGAAGCATCCCTCTCTGTCTGAGTTTCTATTGGAGTGATGAGCAAGCCTGTTACCGATCACACCATCCATGTGTCAGGAGCCTCGGTCTGAATCCGAACCATGTGCTGGAAATTCCTGGGTCAGGAGTGAGTGGAGCGTAGCCCCATCTAACCTGTCTGTCCAGGGCTGCCTGCAGGATCTCAGGGAAGGGGAGGTGGAGGAGGAGGAGCTGGCTGGGAGACCTGGTGAGGCTCCACGGTCTTGGATGCTGTCAGCTAAAGCCCAGCATGGAACACTCTGACTGGGGCTGATCAACAACAGGAGGAATGGGGGATAGGGAAAGGACTGAGGACAAGGGTACCTGGCCAAACGCCCACAAGGTTTGAGATTAGGATCACCACAAACTCTACTGACCTGTAACATTGTACAAGATTTTTAACTCCTACACCAGAGGATAATATGTACTTTGTCCTGGTGTGTCTGGCTCCTCTTAAAGCTTTTATCCCTAATATTTGAATATGGGGGGGGGGGGGGGGGGGGAATTCTAAGGTAAACCTGTTTTCTCCTTGCGGCTGTCACTTTATGATTTCTCTTAATATTCTGGCCTGGATATGGCGTTATGACTCAAATGACAAAAAAGTACAGCACGTGCAGGGAAAACGTGGTAAATGAATAATGCTAAAGCTAACCCTGTCTGCAGATGGTTAAGGGGGAGACAGGGAGTGAGGCTGTAGCTGGCCTGGAGCCCATGGCTGTAGAAGGATGTCCAGCCTGTCAAAGGCTAGTTTTATCTATTATTCTGCTGCTGAACCTGTGGAACAGCTGGGATTCAAACTTTCCCCAAACAGACAGACACATCATCTTCATAGGTGAATATCTTTAGAGTGGGGCTGCCTTTGAATAGTGGCCAACTCACCAGCCTGTTCTGTCGAGCCAGTAGGCCTAGGAGTTCGACTAGAGCACAGGGTGTGGAGCTATGGTCAGTGGCGTACCACACACCCACAACCCTCGCAATGCGGGGTGCCCACAAGCTCTGGGGGCCCCCTGGAAATTAGCTTTATAAAAACTGCAACATTTTCTCTCATCCTCAAGGCAAAATGTGTAGATTAGCTATAAAACTGCACGTTTCTGTCTGCCCCATGGCATAATGTGTAGAATTTCAGGCAGTTTCCTGACTGTGATCTGTGCCAATGATCTGGGCAAAAATAAGTGTTTAGAGAGTGACTTCTTCAAAAAATAGCGTCAGGTAAAGTCATTAAGGCCTGGGTGGGTTCAGGCCTGTGTATCTGGGTCATTGTGGTTAAAAGCAGCAGCAGCAGGTCAGGGAATACCTTGGGTACTCCGGTGCTGTATGGGATGCCCTGGCACTGCGATAGCCCTCACTACGCTACCCTGGGTTAGTCTATCACTGACCCAGTCCCATGTATTTACCTGATGTGGACACTACATTACCCTGGATCATTCTTTTCATAGGGACTCAACCCTGGTCCACTGACCCACCACCACCATCACCTCTACCACCACCACCCCTACCACCTCTATCATCACCCACCCACCACCTCTACCACCACCACCACCACCTCTACCACCACCATCACATCCACCACCATCACCACCTCTACCACCACCATCACCACCACTACCACCACCACCTCTACCATCACCACCCCTACCACCTCTACCCCCACCACCCCTACCACCTCTATCACCCACCACCCAACCCCCCCCCAGCACCACCAACTCTACCACCACCACTACCACCACCATCACATCCACCACCATCACCACCTCTACCACCACCACCACCATCACCACCTCTGCCACCACCATCACCACCTCTACCATCACCACTTCTACCACCACCACCCCCACCACCTCTACCACCACCACTACATCCACCACCAGCCCTACCACCACCACAATTACCACCACCACTACAGTACAACTACCACTACTGTGTTTACCTCATGTGGATACGCCTCACTCGTGGGATCCTAGGAGGTCCTGAAATGGGCTGTCCATTTTCTACCAGATGTATTTTCCTCTCCAGCAGATTATCCGGTAGAGTGACACAGTGATTTTTTTTGTTTTTAGTTTATTTGATTTAGTTCATTCGTGATTGCAATCAACAAGACTGAATTTACCAGAATGCACAGATACATAGACAATCCTTAAAAAACACAAGATACTACATTCAATAAAACATTTCCTAGCTAACAAGAAATTACAGTTTAAAAGTCTAATTTGGTTATTAAACAGTCTGATGACAGTATATTTATCTTTGCATTGATGCTGGACAGTTGTCTCTGGTTGCGGAAGACTCTACCAGTGCTGTTCCCCCTTCTGTGTAGTAGGATATCATATAGAGAGAGGGTGATCAGGTTGGTGCATCATGCCAGTGACCGATCTTACTGCTGCTTGCTCTCTCTGTGACTGTAGTGGAATGCTAGCCTTAAAGCACTGGACAGCCCAATGTCGTTGGTGTAGCCAGTTTCCAGTGTATCCTCAAAGATGACTCTCTGAGTGGACTTGTGGAGCAGGAAGAGACAAGATGACCCCACCCTGTGGGACCCTAGACGTTACCGCTGTCCATGAGCTGTACATTCCATTTGCAGTCACCGTCTGTGTTCCCCCTGTTGTAGAGTTGTGAAGCCAGGTTAAAAGCCTTGGACACAGACACAGACTGGCCAGATGCTGGAGGAGTTAAACATGGTCAACACGTCTGCCAACAGAATCTGGATCGTTGTGGGTTTCTTTGAGTCTGTTTCTATAAGCCAGGTGTGTTAGGCTATGACCAGCGCATTTGTTGTGTTGTATTTAGGCAAGTATGCATACTGTTTTTTGCATTCTTCAAGAGCAACTGGTATGTGCTTCTTGACAGAGAGCCTTTCCTGACTTTGCCCAGACAGGATGTCATAGAGATTGGTCACCAATCACTTTTCTCTCCAGGAATGGGGTCCTTAGGAAAAGGGCAGATGTTAGTGAGTGACCACTGGAGCTAGATCCTCTGCAAATTCCTTCAGTAACCTCTGTGAAGTTCTTCAGGTTAGATGGCTGGTTAAACTTTGAACAGACCAGATGATCCATCACATTATGGCTACAGCTCTGTGTTAATCATTGAACTAACTGACACCAGAACATAATCACAGGCCAGTCATCTGATGGGCTGCGAAACTGTGGTGTGCCACTGGCTATGATGACATGTCTCCTCCTTAAAGGCATGATGCTGTCTGAGAGAGAGGTGACATGAAGGGGAAGGGTGAAGAGGGCCGTGACCTGTCTCAAAGTGTTCCTCTGTAGCCTACTCCACTCTATGCAGGGGTGAGTTCACAGGAGTCACTTAACATGTTTCCTTTGTCTCAGCTTGCCATTCCGAAGAGAAGGTCCACCCTTTCAGAGGAAGTTAGCAATCCAGTGCCAAGCTGGGGAATATTGGAGAAAGGCCTATGGAGAGAGAAAGAGGTGTTTGGTTCAAAGGCCTAAGAGTCAGACGTCAGCAGAAAGTTGACTCCCAAAATAGTTATTTGGTTTCACACGGTGGAAAAACACAGGCCCTTTCTTGTTTCGGACATCAAAGGAAACCTCTTTAATGCTGGTCATGTTCATGTGTCAGGTTGATCCGTGTTTATACATGAACCTGTCTGGAGCTAGACTGCTACTGTGATCAAACCAATAATGTCATGTCCTGATACCGCAGTAGGCATATACTGTGTTTGATGTAATAATCAAAATACATTGTTCCTTCTAAAAAGGCCCACTCCTTTATAAAATTATTGAAAATGCATTTAAATATCACAGAGTGGCCCTTTAATGGAAACCCCCCAAATGCCTATCATCTAAATGGAACTATATGAACATAAGTCTCCTTCTGAGCCATCTAAAACAGGTCATAATGGCTGTGAATATACTGTACTGTCATTTTTCAGTAAAGCTCTTCCTATATGCGTCTTATGACTACGTCTACTCTTTGATTTAGTATATTTTTGGGCTGTCATGTTGTTAGTTTTTCTCATGCAGGAAATCTCTGACTTCTCTGGGTTGTAGAAATGGGCAGATGAGAACACGTTTGATAAAAACACCAACCCAGAAGCTCAACATGTGGGTGGATTCTAATGAATGACTCTGAAAAAAATGTATGATTTGTATCATCCTTTCTAATATCGTCTTCCTTTGAGGGTGTACATTTTCACTTTTTACCTGCTGCCTGTGGTTGTAGGTTTTGATTTCATTTAATTTCTTCTGTCACCACATGTACAAAAATGCACCTCAGTACTCTGACAGCAGCAATATGGATTTCATACCTTTACTGCAGAGTGAAAGTAATGTTTTGAATCAGAGGGAGACAGACCAGTGAGACAAAGAGAGACACAGAGAGAGAAGCCCAGACACAGGATGAGCAGCAGAGCACAGTGCAGGTTTTGACACTGACAGGGTTTTGTGAAAGAGCCACACCACTCTCACGCTTGACATGCTGTCCCATTATGACAGGCGATTTGGGACTTAATCACGCATTAAGCCTTATTGTTGCACCTCCGGCCAACTGTTGACACAGAGCTCAGTCAATCCGGTGATCGCACCACGGTCACCATGTCCTGGGCCAACCCCTCAGGCACTGTCCACTCGGCCACCGTGAGTGCAAATGGCATGACGTAAGGCCATTCAGTCTCTGTGTGTGTGTGTGTGTGAGAGAGAGAGAGAGAGAGAGAGAGAGAGAGAGAGAGAGAGAGAGAGAGAGAGAGAGAGAGAGAGAGAGAGAGAGAGAGAGAGAGAGAGAGAGAGAGAGAGAGAGAGAGAGAGAGAGAGAGAGAGAGAGAGAGAGAGAGAGAGAGAGAGAGAGAGAGAGAGAGAGAGAGAGAGAGAGAGAGAGAGAGAGAGGAGAGAGAGAGAGAGAGAGAGAGCGAGAACCAGAGAGAGAGAGGGGTCAGGAAGTCAACACGTTCGTGCGACCGGGTGTCTGTCTGTGCAGCATCCACTGAACTGGCACTGACTAGAAGCTTGCTATGATGTCTGGACTAGAGCAGTTTAAGGGCCATCACACAATGCTGGGCTTTTTAGCGAATGGATACAATATTGTTACCCTAATGTTTACTAAAATTCTAACGGATACATTTATTCTACCATTGTACTGGTAAAACATCTACACGTATATAATTTACAAAATGAATGTGCATACACTTGCATCACTTTGCATCACATCTGTCACACCCTGATCTGTTTCACCTGTCTTGTGCTTGTCTCCACCCCCCACCAGGTGTCTCCCATTTTCCCTCATTATCCCGTTTACTTATATCTGTTGGTCTGCTGCCAGTTCGTCTTGTCTTGTCAAGTCCTACCAGCGTGTTTTCCCATTTTCCAGTATCTCTAGTTTCTGTTTTCGTGTCCTCCCGGTTCTGACCATTCTGCCTGCCCTGACCCTGAGCCTGCCTGCCATTCTGTCCCTTATTGACGCTGTTTTGGATTACCGACCTCGGCCTGCCCTGACCTTGAACCTGCCTGCCATCCTTTACCTGTTGGACGCTGACCTGGTTACGAACCTCTGCCTGTCCTCGACCTGCCCTTTGCCTGTCCTCCCATGTTATAATACATTAACTGAGAACTGAACCATCTGCCTCCTGAGTCTGCATCTGGGTCATATCCTGAGTCGCGATAGTACGAACTGGCACCGACTGAACCAGCAGACTCGGACCAGCTCCGCATAGCTGTCATCGTCCAAGGAATCGCCATTGGTAGACACGAGGAAGTACTTCAAGATCTTATGGAAAGACTCCAGACCTTGGCGGAATGCCATAATCACGCTTTCACTTCCGTTGCTGGAGCAGTTCCGCAGGTTATCTACTAAGCAGCAAGCCACAACAGTAACCACCCAGACTGTCAGTTACCCCGCTACCAGCGGAGCTTCTCCCCAATCTACCCCGGCTTCCCGAGAACCCTGCATACCTCCTCCAGAGCGCTACGCTGGAGATCCAGGATCCTTCTCGGCATTTCTCTCCCAGTGTTCTCTCACCTTTGAGCTGCAGCCCTCTTCGTTTCCCTTGGATCGCTCCAGGACAGCGTACTTGATAACGCTTATGTCTGGAAGGGCTCTCGCCTGGGCTATGGCGGTGTGGGAGCAACAATCCACCGTATGCCTCAGTCTGGAGGAGTTTGTGGCGGAGGTTAGAAAGGTGTTAGATTCTCTGTTGTCCGGGTTGAGAGGCTGCTCGTAAGCTACTGCAACTGCGTCATGGACGCTACCCTAGTGTTGGAGATACCCTGGTGTCGGAGCTGGGAATCCCCACACAACCCGTCTCTATTCCCATGGACGTCAGAGCACAGGATGGGCGCTCATTTGGTCACCCACAATATGTTTCCCATTAACCTGTTGGGGATAGGGGGCAGTATTTGCACGGCCGGATAAAAAACGTACCCGATTTAATCTGGTTACTACTCCTGCCCAGTAACTAGAATATGCATATAATTGTTTGATTTGGATAGAAAACACCCTAAAGTTTCTAAAACTGTTTGAATGGTGTCAGTGAGTATAACAGAACTCATTTGGCAGGCCAAAACCTGAGAAGATTCCATTTCTTGGCCTTCTTGATCATCTCTATCCAGAACAGGGGATCTCTGGCATAACGTGACATTTTCTAACGCTCCCATAAGCTCTCAGAAGGCGCCAGAACGTTGAATGATGACTTTGCAGGCCATGGCTGAAAAACAGTAGCGCATTTGGTAAGTGGTTGATCTGAGAACAATGAGACTGGGGCGCTCGTGCACGAGACTCCACCATGTTTACATTTTTAGTCTTTGAACGAAAACAGGGTTTCCCGGTCGGAATATTATCGCTTTTTTACAAGAAAAATCACATAAAAATAGATTTTAAACAGCGTTTGACATGCTTCGAAGTACGGTAATGGAATATTTAGAATTATTTTGACACGAAACGCACCGGGCGCGTCACCCTTCTTTACCCTTCGGATAGTGTCTTGAACGCACGAACAAAACGCCGCTATTTGGATATAAGTATGGATTATTTGGAACCAAACCAACATTTGTTATTGAAGTAGAAGTCCTGGGAGTGCATTCTGACGAAGAACAGCAAAGGTAATCCAATTTTTCTTATAGTAAATCTGAGTTTGGTGAGTACCAAACTTGGTGGGTGTCAAAATAGCTAGCCTGTGATGGCCGGGCTATCTACTCAGAATATTGCAAAATGTGCTTTCACCGAAAAGCTATTTTAAAATCGGACATAGCGATTGCATAAAGGAGTTCTGTATCTATAATTCTTAAAATAATTGTTATGTTTTTTGTGAACGTTTATCGTGAGTAATTTAGTAAATTCACCGGAAGTGTTCGGTGGGAATGCTAGTCACATGCTAGTCACATGCTAATGTAAAAAGCTGTGTTTTTGATATAAATATGAACTTGATTGAACAAAACATGCATGTATTGTATAACATAATGTCCTAGGAGTGTCATCTGATGAAGATCATCAAAGGTTAGTGCTGCATTTAGCTGTGGTTTTGGTTTTTGTGACATTATATGCTAACTTGAAAAATGGGTGTCTGATTATTTCTGGCTGGGTACTCTGCTGACATAATCTAATGTTTTGCTTTCGTTGTAAAGCCTTTTTGAAATCGGACAGTGTGGTTAGATTAACGAGAGTGTTGTCTTTAAAATGGTGTAAAATAGTCATATGTTTGAGAAATTGAAGTAATAGCATTTCTAAGGTATTTGAATATCGTGCCACGGGATTCCACTGGCTGTTGAGTAGGTGGGACGAAATCGTCCCGCCGGCCCTAGAGAAGTTAATAGTAACATTTCTCTCCTTTCTTATTTCGCAGGCTCCCACCTAGCCCATAGAGGTTAACCTGAGAGTGTCAGGTAATCACAGTGCGTCTATGCAGTTCCTGCTCATTGAATCCCCTCATGCACCCGTGGTTTTGGGGTTTTCATGGCTCCAGAGGCACAATCCTCTGAATGACTGGGCTACTGGTTCTATCATGGGTTGGAGCCCATTCTACCATGCGTATTGTCTGAAGTCGGCGCAGCCTGCCCCTGGATGTCTTCCTCTGGGCTTGGGAGAAGCCTCGGATCTCTCCACCATTCTCGCGGAGTACCAGGATCTGGGAGGTTTTCAACAAGGCCCGCGCTACATCTCTCCCTCCGCATCAACCCCACGACTGTGCTATCGAACTTCTCCCGGGAACTACACCGCCTCTGGGGCGGATTTATCCCCTGTTAGGTCCGGAGACCAAGACCATGGAAAGTACATTGAGGACTCTCTTGCTGCAGGGAGTATTTGTCCTTCTGCCTCCCATGCCGGCGCAGGGTTCTTCTTTGTGGAGAAGAAGGACAAAACCCTGCGCCCGTGTATTGACTACCGGGACCTTAATGACATCACGGTTAAAGGACTTTCCCTCTACCACTCATCTCCTCTGCTTTCGAGCCTCTCCAGGGGGCGACAATCTTCTCAAAGTTGGACCTTCAGAACGCCTACCATCTGGTTCGGATACGGGAAGGAGACAAATGGAAAACAGCTTTTAACACGGCTAGAGGGCACTACGAGTACCTTGTTATGCCATTTGGACTGACCAACGCTCCCGCAGTGTTCCAGGCGCTGGTCAATGATGTGCTCCATGACATGCTGAACCAGTTCGTGTTTGTCTACCTTGACGACATCCTTGTCGTCAAGGCGTTCTGCACCCTCATTGGGTCGTCATGTCGGCCATCATGTCCTCCGGGTTTCCCCCCAGTCTAACGGACAGTTGAAGCAAGCCAATCAGGACCAGGAGACGGCTCCTCATTGCCGCATCCCCGCCAACCCCACCACCTGGAGCCAGCAACTCGTGTGGGTGGAATACGCCCGCAACACCCTTCCCTGCTCAGCCACTGGTCTCTCGCCTTTCGAGTGTTCCATGGGATATCAGCCCCCACACTTCCCTGAACAAGAGCAAGAGGTCAGCATACCCTCGGCCCAGATGTTCGTCCGCCTCTGTCACCGTATCTGGAACAGAGCCCGGTCCGCTCTTCTCAAGACCACCTCCAGGTATCGGCGAAAGGCGGACCGCCACCGGACCCCTGCTCCTCGCTATCGTCTCGGGCAGAGGGTATGGCTGTCCACTCAGGATCTGCCCCTCCGGGTGGAGTCCCGTAAAATTTACCCCAGTTTTATCGGCCCTCCGTATACATTCCACTTTTCATACCTTTATCTCACAGCCCTTTGTCTCCTGTTTCCAGGGGTTGGGGATTAAGGGATTGCAAAAAAACGGTAACTGTAATCCCTTATGTTACCAGCAAAAATATTGTAACCAGATTACAGATACTTTTGATAAACTACATGATTACTTAGAGGATAACTTTTAAATTCCGAATGAATGTTGGCGAAAAAAATTGAACACTTCTGTTTTATCAATGACATTCAAATCAGCATTGAAAAAAGGCGCCTGAGCAAGTCTGACCATAAGTCAGAGACTACTATGATGAGACACCAAATAGGTTTGATGGATCGCGGGATAAGAGCATGAATAGGCTTTTGTAGGCTACAGTCCAAGCTATGTCTTCCAATGGTGCGACAGCTGTCGGCATCCAAAGATTATAAACAAACGCTTGGAGGTAAGGATGATAGCAGTGGTGTGGTCTACGGCTATACGGATATCACTTATTATTGATATCTACATAGCGCAATGATGTGAATCACACTGCTGCTCTCTCATTGAGCTATTTGCGCCTTACGGATTGTGGTTGTTGTGGATAGCTGTTCACAAATCTAAATGTATATTTGAACCCAATAATGGTTGAATTCAAGAAGTTTTAGCTGCCTATCAATCATTGTTTTTGAAACCAGTGGACAGCCAGTGAAAAATGCACTCTTTAACAGCTGCATAGTAAGGATCCCAGCCTACGGAAAAAAAAGTGGGGCTTTTATTGCTCAATCTAATTCATGCTGATAAAAAACAATCCATAGGCCTAATGGACACATGTTCAAACTCGCACACTTTTAATAGACTTAAAGGGACAGTCTGTAGTTGCTACATCCATTTTTGGAATTATAGAAATATAGTCAAAAGTTTGTACACACCTACTCATTCAACGGTTATTATTATTACTATTTTCTACATTGTAGAATAATAGTGAAGACATCAAAACTATGAAATAACATACACTACCGTTCAAAAGTTTGAGGTCACTTAGATATGTCCTTGTTTTTGAAAGAAAAGCAAAAAAATGGTCCATTAAAATAACATCAAATTGATCAGAAATACTGTGTAGACATTGTTAATGTTGTAAATGACTGTTGTAGCTGGAAACGGCTGAATTTTATGGAATATCTACATAGGCGTACAGAGGCCCATTATCAGCAACCATCACTCCTGTGTTCCAATGGCACGTTGTGTTAGCTAATCCAAGTTTATCATTTTAAAAGGCTAATTGATCATTAGAAAACCCTTTTGCAATTATGTTAGCACAGCTGAAAACTGCCGTGATGATTAAAGAAGCAATAAAACTGGCTTTCTTTAGACTAGTTGAGTATCTGGAGCATCAGCATTTGTGGGTTCAATTACAGGCTCAATATGGCCAGAAACAAAGGACTTTCTTCTGAAACTCGTCAGTCTATTCTTGTTCTGAGAAATGAAGGCTATTCCATGTGAGAACTTGCCAAGAAACTGAAGATCTCAAACAACGCTGTGTACTACTCCCTTCACAGAACAGCGCAAACTGGCTTTTACCAGAATAGAAAGAGGAGTGGGAGGCCCCGGTGCACAACTGAGCAAGAGGACAAGTACATTAGAGTGTCTAGTTTGAGAAACAGACGCCTCACAAGTCCTCAACTGGCAGCTTCATTAAATAGTACCCGCAAAACACCAGTCTCAACGTCAACAGTGAAGAGGCGACTCCAGGATGCTGGCCTTCTAGGCAGAAAAAGCCATTTCAGACTGGCCATTAAAAAGAAAAGATTAAGATAGGCAAAAGAACACAGACACTGGACAGAGTAACTCTGCAAATGTTTCTCTCAACCCCATGACAAAATTAGTAGAATTACATGAACTTAGTTATACAATTGATAAACCTCTTAACCCCATGGCAAAATGTGTAGAATTGCATCACACTTGCTTTAAAACCGTAAAATGTGTAGAATTGCAGGAGATTCACTACAAACTTTTTTTCTCTATTCACAGTCAAGATGGGGGCCGCTAAAATGTTTTGCTCTTAACGCAGGGGCCCCCAAAAGGCTAGGGCTGGCTGCATGTGTGGGTATGGATGTGGGTATACAGACCCAGGACCCACTGCAGCCCATCATGATGAGTTCAGAAGGGCTGCTGTTGCACATCCCTGGTCTATTGGTTTGGGCTTGTCTGTAATTATGTAGCCTTGGGGATAATGTGCATGTAAGAGAGGCAGGCTGTGTCATAAACAAATAGATTATGCTTTTATAAGGTGCTGAGCTCTGCTGAACCAAAACCAGGTGCATTTTTTCCTGATATGGCTTTGTAAAGGTTTTACAAAAAATATTTTTTGATTAAACTTTCAAACTGTTTATACCTACATAAGTAAACTTAAAAAGTTGATGACTTACAGTAGTCAGTGAGAGCTGCATGTTTTCCATTGCAGAAACTCTAAACCCTAGCACTGCTCTCAGACTGGGCTTTGTTAGACAGGAGCGACTGACTGCTCCATAAGGCAGATGTTGTGTTGTTAATACAGATGTTTTTGTAATAGGAGGGGGTCTGACTGACGGACATCCCCTGACATAGATAATGAAGTTATTAGGAAGGGGATGCGGGGGTCGCCTTACTGTAAAGAATGTCTTGGCTCTCGTTACTTTTCCTTCTGCCTAAAAATGCATACTCACAAGAAATAGGAATCAACATCAGCTATTCCTATGTATGACCCTACCCTATTATTGTACTAAATCACATATACATTTTTTTCTCAGCATGAACAGCCTGGAGCTGCAGGAGGACTGTAAATGCTCATTGTTATAGTCCTCCTCCCCAGACTTTGATGTGAAGGGTCGGGCAGAAGCCCCCTCTCTGCATTTCACAGGAGAATATTCAGTGTCAGGAACATCTGGGATTGCACTAAGTAAGGCTTGCTTGGCAGGCGGTTGTATTGGCATTGACACCATCCTAACAACGCCTTTCATCTCTGTTTGAACATGTGGATTCAGCTCTAACCCTCTCTGGGCCATCACGGGAGGAGTTGTGGGCCTGCCGCCAGCACAGACCAAGGTGTGGCAGCAGCTCCCTCTGAGACGAGGAGGAATCTCATTGAACTCAGCCTCTTTCCCTTTCCCACTATCCTCGGGACTTAAATATTTCTCTCTCTCCACACACGCTATCCAGGACACTCCCTCCACTTAGAATTCATACCATTATTACTCTATGCTACTTCATGCTGAATCTGGTGACACCATTGAGAAATCCCTTCAATAAAAATATACTTATCTGTCCATTAAGTGATTTCTATGAGGAGTATCGTCGGGTAAAGTCGTTAAGGCCTGGGTGGGTTCAGGCCTGTGTATCTGGGTCATTGTGGTTAAAAGCAGCAGCAGGTCAGGAAATACCTTGGGTACCCTGGTGTTGCATGGGATGCCCTGGCACTGGGATAGCCCTCACTATGCTACCCTGGGTTAGTCTATTACTGACACAGTGCCATGTATTTACCTGATGTGGACACTACATTACCCTGGATCATTCTATTACTGACCGGAGTTTGTGTACGAAGTGGTACCCTATTCATAGGGACAGGGATGCCATTTTGGACACAACCGTGGTCCACTGACCCACTACCACCACCTCTACCACCACCACCTCTACCACCACTACTGTGTTTAACTCATGTGGACACCCCTCACTTGTGGGCTCATAGGAGATCCTGGAATGGGCTATTCATTTTCCACCAGATGCATCTTCCTCCCCAGCAGATTAAATGTTAATTTCTCTACCATTTTAGGTAAACACAACGTCATTTTAAAGAATTTGGCAGTACGTCCATCCGGCCTCACAACCGCAGACCACTTTTAACCACACCAGCCCAGGATCTCCACATCTGGCTTCTTCACCTGCGGGATCGTCTGAGACCAGCCAACCGGACAGCTGATAACACTGTGGGTTTGCACAACTGAAGAATTTCTGCACAAACTGTCAGAAACTGTACCAGGGAAGCTCATCTGCGTGCTCGTCATCCTCACCAGGGTATTGACCTGACAGAAGTTCGAGGTCGTAAACGACTTCAGTGGGCAAAGACTCACCTTCGATGGCCATTGGCACACTGGAGAAATGTACTCTTCACGGATGAATCCCGGCTTCAACTGTACTGGGTAGATGGCAGACAGCGTGTATGGCGTTGTTTGGGCGAGCTGTTTGCTGATGTCAACGTTGTGAACAGAGTGCCCCATGGTGGCGGTGGGGTTATAGTACGAGGCAGGCATAAGCTACGGACAACGAACACAATTGCATTTTATCGATGGCAATTTGAATGCACAGAGATACCGTGACGAGATCCTGAGGCCCATTGTCATGCCATTCATCCGCCGCCATCACCTCATGTTTCAGCATGTTAATGCACAGCCCCATGTCACACGGATCTGTACACAATTCCTGGAAGCTGAAAATGTCCCAGTTCGTCCATGGCCTGCATACTCACCATACATGTCACCCATTGAGCTTGGTTGGGATACTCTGGATCGACGTGTACAACAGCATATTCCAGTTCCCACCAATTCTTCACACAGCCATTCAATAGAAGTGGGACAACATTCCACAGGTCACGATCAACAGCCTGATCAACTCTATGTGAAGGAGACGTGTAGCTCTGCATGAGGCAAATGGTGGTCACACCAGATACTGACTGGTTTTCTGATCCACACCCTTACCTTTTTTAAGGTGTCTGTGACCAACAAATGCATATCTGTATTCCCAGTCATGTGAAATCCATACATTAGGCCCAAATTAATTTATTACATTAGGGCATAATAAAATTGTAGCATTTTTATATTTGTTCAGTGTATGTAGTATCACACCCTACTCCTAGTAACAGACAGCATTGTTGTAATCACAGCTAAAACAGTGTGATACTAGATATATGTGGAGTGGAGGTGGCTAACCTGTCTTAGACAGATACCTTTGACTATAGCCAGTGACTCGTGGAATCTGGTGTTGGCTTACATAGCACATACTGAATGGTAGGAATACATACTGTACAGTGAGATGTACTGGGTGCCATGGGCTCCTCCTCTCCTCCCCCCTCTCCTCGCTCTCTCTTTTATTGTACTACCAAGTAGGTCAGTGATCCTGTACTGTACACACGTGACTTAACTGATATCTGATCCTGGTTCCAGACATTTCAAACCATGGAGCATTACGGAGTCTACGCAACTACATTACTGCCATCATATAGTGGATGATTCTAATGCAAATCATTACATTAAAGATCCAATGCAGACGTTTTTATCTCAATATCAAAACATTTTTAGGTACTTTAATGTAAAGTAATTAAGTACTTTACTGTGATTTTTTTTCAATCAAAAATGGCCAAAAATAAACTAAAATAGCTTCCTACCAAAGGGAAATTTCTCAAGCAAGAAGTTGCTAGAACTGTCTGGGAGTTGTCAGAGTGGGGAGTGGAAAACTGAAAATTAGCTGGTGTGAAGTTTGGAACTCTTGCTTATTGGTCTATCAACTAATTTACGGCATGGTGTTGTCACCATGGAATGCCAAAACTCCATCCCACTAAAACAGGCTGAAACTTCAGGCTGTCTTTTCAAACAGCTTACACTAAAAGGGCATTGTTGTCACAACGTCTACAGAAGGTGGCGCCTCTCCCCGTTCCGGCTGCGCTCGGCGGTCGTCGTCGCCGGCCTACTAGCTGCCACCGATCTCCTTTTCATTTTCATTTGGTGATGTCTGTTTTGTGTTAGCACCTGTTTTGAGTTAGTTCGTTAGTGGGGGTATTTAGTCTGTCTTTTTAGGTTGAAGGTTGTGCGGGATTATTTGTGTCTACTGTCGTAGGGTTGGGGATAGGTTTTTCTCTGCATTATATTCATTTTGCAAATACGGGTTTCCTGGGCTGTGTCCCGACTCTGTTCGGGTGTTTTTGCCTATTGTGGATTCCTTGTTCCCTGCCTTGTGTATGGCATTTTGGACTGGTTTCTATTAAACGTGTTTTCACGTACCTTTGGTCTCCTGCGCCTGACTTCACCCCTCCTGCGTTTATAGAGTATCCTTGACAATTGTCATCATTTTCACAATTTCACAGTATTATTCCAACCTCATACTGTGAAAATGTATCTACAGTGGCAAGAAAAAGTATGTGAAACCTTTGGAGTTACCTGGAATTCTGCATAAATTGGTCATCAAATTTGATCTGAACATAGTGTGCTTAAACTAATAACACACTAATTATTGTATTTTTCTTGTCTATATTGAATACATAATTTAAACATTCACAGTATAGCTTGGAAAAAGTCAACTGGGTTTATATTCAGCAAACTTAACATGTGTAAATATTTAAATGAACATAAGATTCAACAACTGAGACATAAAATGAAGAAGTTCCACACACATGTGACTAACATAAATGGAATAATGTGTCCCTGAACAAAGGGGGGGTCAAAATCAAAAGTAACAGTCAGTATCTGGTGTGGCCACCAGCTGCATTAAGTACTGCAGTGCATCTCCTCCTCATGGACTGAACCAGATTTGCCAGTTCTTGCTGTGAGATGTTACCCCACTCGTCCACCAAGGCACCTGCAAGTTCCCAGACATTTCTGGGGGGAATGGCCCTAGCCCTCACCCTCCGATCCAACAGGTCCCAGACGTGCTCAATGGGACTGAGATTCGGGCTCTTCGCTGGCCATGGCAGAACACTGACATTCCTGTCTTGCAGGAAATCACACACAGAACGAGCAGTATGGCTGGTGGCATTGTCATGCTGGAGGGTCATGTCAGGATGAGCCTGCAGGAAGGGTACCACATGATGGAGGAGGATGTCTTCTCTGTAACGTACAGCTCTGAGATTGCCTGCAATGACAACAAGCTCAGTCCGATGATGCTGTGACACACCGCCCAGACCATGACGGACCCTCCACCTCGAAATCGATCCCGCTCCAGAGTACAGGCCTCGGTGTAACACTCATTCCTTCGACAATAAACGCGAATCCGACCATCACCCCTGGTGAGACAAAACCGCGACTCGTCAGTGAAGAGCACTTTTTGCCAGTCCTGTCTGGTCCAGCGATGGTGGATTTGTGCCCATAGGCGACGTTGTTGCCGGTGATGTCTGGTGAGGACCTGCCTTAAAACAGGCCTACAAGCCCTCAGTCCAGCCTCTCTCAGCCTATTGCGGACAGTCTGAGCACTGATGGAGGGATTGTGCCTTCCTGGTGTAACTCTGGCAGTTGTTGTTGCCATCCTGTACATGTCTCGCAGGTGTGATGTTCGGATGTACCGATACTGTACAGGTGTTGTTACACGTGATCTGCCACTGCGAGGACGATCAGCTGTCCGTCATGTCTCCCTGTAGCGCTGTCTTAGGCATCTCACAGTACGGACATTGCAATTTATTTCCCTGGCCACATCTGCAGTCCTCATGCCTCCTTGCAGCATGACTAAGACACGATCACGCAGATGAGCAGGGACCCTGGGCATATTTATTTTGGTGTTTTTCAGAGTCAGTAGAAAGGCCTCTTTAGTGTCCTGCGTTTTCATAACTGTGACCTTAATTGCCTACCGTCTGTCTGTAAGCTGTTAGTGTCTTAACGACCGCTCCACACGTGCATGTTCATTAATTATTTATGGTTCATTGAACAAGCATGGGAAACAGTGTTTAAACACTTTATAATGAAGATCTGTGAAGTTATTTGATTTTTACAAATTATCTTCGAAAGACAGGTTCCTGAAAAAGGGATGTTTCTTTTTTTGCTGAGTTTATGTGAACCTCTAGGTTTAACCTGTTGGGGCTAGGGGGCAGTATTTGCACGGCCGGATAAAAAACATACCCGATTTAAACTGGTTACTACTCTTGCCCAGAAACGAGAATATCCATATAATTAGTAGATTTGGATAGAAAACACTCTAAAGTTTCTAAAACTGTTTGAATGGTGTCTGTGAGTATAACAGAACTCATATGGCAGGCCAAAACCTGAGAAGATTCCATACAGGAAGTGCCCTGTCTGACAATTTGTTCTCCTTCTGTGACATTTTCTAAGGCTTCCATTGGCTCTCAGAAGGCGCCAGAAAGCGGAATGACGTCTCTGCAGTCTCTGGGCAAAAAACAGGAGTTTTTGTGAGTGGTCAGGCAGGGAACAATGACACTGGGGTGCGCGTCCACGAGAGGACTCCATTTTTTTTTTCAGTCTTTGAACGAATACAACGTCGCCCGGTTGGAATATTATCGCTATTTTACGAGAAAAATCGCATAAAAATTGATTTTAAACAGCGTTTGACATGCTTCAAAGTACGGTAATGGAATATTTAGAATTTTTTTGTCACGAAATGCGCTCGCGCGTCACCCTTCGGATAGTTACCTGAACGCATGAACAAAACGGAGCTATTTCAATATAACTATGGATTATTTCGAACCAAAACAACATTTGTTGTTGAAGTAGAAGTCCTGGGAGTGCATTCTGACGAAGAACAGCAAAAGTAATCCAATTTTTCTTATAGTAAATCTGAGTTTGGTGAGGGCCAAACTCGGTGGGTGTCAAATTAGCTAGCCGGGATGGCCGGGCTATCTACTCAGAATATTGCAAAATATGCTTTCGCCGAAAAGCTATTTTAAAATCTGACACCGCGATTGCATAAAGGAGTTCTGTATCTATAATTCTTAAAATAATTGTTGTGTATTTTGTGAACGTTTATCGTGAGTAATTAAGTAAATTCACCGGAAGTTTGCAGTCGGTATGCTAGTTCTGAACATCACATGCTAATGTAAAAAGCTGTTTTTTGATATAAATATGAACTTGATTGAACAAAACATGCATGTATTGTATAACATAATGTCCTAGGAGTGTCATCTGATGAAGATCATCAAAGGTTAGTGCTGCATTTAGCTGTGGTTTTGGTTTTTGTGACATATAGGCTTGCTTTGAAAATGGCTGTGTGATTATTTTTGGCAGGGTACTCTGCTGACAATCTAATGTTTTGCTTTCACTGTAAAGCCTTTTTGAAATCGGACAGTGTGGTTAGATTAACGAGAGTCTTGTCTTTAAATGGTGTAAAATAGTCATATGTTTGAGAAATTGAAGTTATAGCATTTATGAGGTATTTGTATTTCGCGCCACGCGATTCCACTGGCTGTTGACTAGGTGGGACGCAAGCGTCCTGGAAGGTTAATGACTTCTCCAAAAGCTAATTGGAATAAGGAGTCAGCTAACCTGGAGTCCAATCAATGAGACGAGAATGGAGATGTTGGTTAGAGCTGCCTTGCTCTTTAAAAAAACACTCACAAAATTTGAGTTTGTATTCACAAGAAGCATTGCCTTATGTGAACCACGCCTCGAACAAAAGAGATCTCAGAAGACCTAAGATTAGGAATTGTTGACTTGCATAAAGCTGGAAAGGGTTACAAAAGCATCTCTAAAAGCCTTGATGTTCATCAATCCACGGTAAGACTAATTGTCTATAAAGGTTCAGCAATGTTGCTACTCTCCCTAGGAGTGGGCGTCCTGCAAAGATGAATGCAAGAGCACAGTGCAGAATGCTCAATGAGGTTAAGAAGAATCCTAGTGTCAGCTAAAGACTTACAGAAATCTCTGGAACATGCTAACATCTCTGTTGACAAGTCTACGATACGTAAAACTGTCACGCCCTGACCATAGAGAGCCCTTGGTTCTCTATGGTGTTTAGGTCAGAGCGTGACTAGGGGGGTGTTCTAGTCATTGTATTTCTATGTTGGTGAGTTGTATGGTTAGAGGCAGCTGGTAATCGTTGCCTCTAATTGGGGATCATGTTTAGGTAGCCTTTTTCCGCACCTGTGTTTTGTGGGATATTGTTTTGAGTGAGTGCATGTAGCACTACGGTACTTCACGGTCGTTGTTTGTTTCTTGGTTTGTTTAAGTTTCACTAAAATAAAGATGTGGAACTCCAATCATGCTGCGCCTTAGTCCGTCTATCCTAACAACCGTGACAAAAACGCTTTCATGGGAGGACACCAAGGAAGAAGCCATTGCTGTCCAAAAAAAATCATTGCTGCACTTCTGAAGTTTGCAAAAGTGCACCTGGATGTTCCAAAGCGCTACTAGCAAAATATTCTGTGGCCAGATGAAACTACAGTTGAGTTGTTTGGAAGGAACACACAACACTATGTGTGGAGGAAAAAAGGCACAGCACACCAACGTCATAAACCTCATCCCAACTGTAAAGTATGGTAGAGGGAGCATCATGGTTTGAGGCTGCTTTGCTGCCTCAGGGCCTGGACAGCTTGCTATCATTGACGGAAAAATGAATTCCCAAGTTTATCAAGACATTGTGCAGGAGAATGTTAGGCTATCTGTCCGCCAATTGAAGCTCAACAGAAGTTGGGTGCTGCAACAGGACAACGACCCAAAACACAAAAGTAAGTCAACAATAGAATGGCTTCAACACAAGAAAATACACCTTCTGGAGTCCTGACCTCAACCCGATTGAGATGCTGTGGCATGACCTCAAGAGAGAAGTTCACACCAGACATCCCCAGAATATTGCTGAACTGAGACAGTTTTGTAAAGAGGAATGGTCCAAAATTCCTCCTGACCGTTGTGCAGGTATGATCCACAACTACAGAACATGTTTGGTTGAGGTTATTGCTGCCAACCAGTTATTAAATTCAAGGGTTCATATACTTTTTCCACCTTGCACTGTGAATGTTCACACGGTGTGTTCAATAAAGACATGAAAACGTATCATTGTTTGCAAGTTATTAGTTTAAGCAGACTGTGTTTGACTATTGTTGTGACCTAGATGAAGATCAGACCAAATGTTATGACAAATTTATGCAGAAATGCAGGTATTTACAAAGGGTTCACATACTTGTTCTTGCCACTGTAAAACACAGGAAAATCTAGTTTTTGATTGCACTTGGCCTATAAGGGCAAATGTACGTATGCAAGGGACCTACCTTATTAGTGGTTCTGAAATGGTGTCTGGTTGTCTATCTACAGACAATCAGCTAGAGAAAGATGAATCTTATAGGAACAGCAGATTCAGCTCCATCGATAAAGTGTAAACACATCAAATCAAATTCAACAGATTTTATTTGATTTCCAGAGCTACGGTCAACGGTAATGAGCGGGAAAACTGAAACGTACGGTCAAATTCCAATGCTATAAAGAGGACAAAACAAAGATATTGGTATAAAATACTTTAATAAATAAATGGATTGTTCTAAGAACAAACACAAATTCCACTAACAAACCAAGATGCAACTGCTCTTTTGTACAAAATAATTACAATGTTCTGCACATTCAGCCCATGCTCTGGGGCTAGTGGGATTATGCTGACTGGATATTGGTAATGATTTGAATTCCTTTATCATCAAAACATTTGAAAGACAGTTCTTGTCAGAGAATAACAATATCAAACTGTAAAGAACAACAAAAATCCTTTTCACTACCACCGCTGAGGTAATGCTCAATGGGTTCTCTTCCTGTCTTAGTGCAGAAACAGGATATAATACAAACACTGGACAACAACCACAACAACAACAATAAAACTTGTTCCCTTCATTAGACCAGTACTGAAAGCAGAAATCCAACGCACCACTGCAGGGCTTGGTAACTGAGTGCTGCTGAAAAGCAGCAGTGTATCCATCAGGCTCCATCCCAGACAACAATTAAACCATAGGATTGATCTGATAATAGCCTTGAATTGAATTGTAGTTACTCCTGATTCCGACCTAAATCCCGATAATGAAAGCCTGCTAGCACTGTTTCTGTATCAGATCAACCTAACCCCTCCATGCACTGGTACACCCCTGCAATATAATAGGACATTCTAATACAGTAGCATAGTGAATGGGACATGGTGAGCCAGCATTCATTAGGGAAACTCCCAACAGATAGCTCCTACTAAAGCAGCAGACGAAGACAAGCCTAGAACTAGAACTAACAGCTCTGCTTACTCACAATTTTGTGTTGTAACAAAATAAAATCATAAAGCAAAACAAACAAGCACTTATAATCATTTGTTTCTGTAAGTGGGACCCTTGATATTGTCCATAAATCTGTATAAAACCAGCCCTACTAATAAAACGGAATGACATCATAAAAAAAAAAAAAATCTTACTCTTTAGAATAACTATAATAAAAAGGGTCACTTAAGTTACTAAATTCAAATATACACAGCCATTTTTTATATTTACATATATACATTGTTCAAAGAAATACCTTTATGGTGATATGAAGAGTTGTGAAAGGACATATTTTCCCTTTATATTAATTATTAAGTTCTGGATAAATGTTTTGAATGAGATGAAATAATAAAAGGACTGAAGGCACTTTCTACCAAAGCAAATAATAAAGCATCTAGGCTTGCAGGAAGTGGTAGAGTAAAATGCATGTTAAAGGGATATACTGTACATAAAATCTTTAGAAGCATTGACATGTCATGGAAAATATGTTTATGTTTATAAACTAATGCTGATGTCAGGTGTTATATACTGCTTATAGCTTTCAAAAGGGTCATATATATATATATATATATATATAACATTTTACATAATTTTACTTATACAAATGACATTATTATACCAAGAGAACAAAGGCCCACAGTGCGGGTTAAGGCAGATATGGACTAAATGCACTAGTAGTAATGTAGTAGTATGACAGCTGCCATTCAACGGCTCTCCATAGTCCTCCAATGGCAGTGCTCATGCCAAAGTCACATAATACACAAACTGCTCAGTGACATGCTGTGAAAAGAAGAGCTCTCCTTTAAAGGGAGCGACAGTTTGTAAACAAAAAAAAGAAAAGAAAAAAAAGGTTTCCTTTTTCCTATTTTCAACAGTGTGATTTAAACTGAAATTCAGGTCTCTTTTTGTTGCTGAAATGTTCATTTGCAATGCTTTTAGTAGATAAGAAGCCTCCATGTTGCAGACAAAGAATGTAAAATTAAATGTAAAACGTGTCTGAAATCTTCACTATTGGTGCTTGTGTTTTTCTATTAGATGGAGACATTGTCCTTAGTTTGAGAGGTCCCACCTCTAGGCTTTGCTCATACATAATGGTCTTTGACGTCTTCACTGACGTTGGCAGTGTTGAGGTTTTTACACCGGTTGTCTTTCGGGCTGTATGCTGTCCGGTGGGGGGGTTTGACAGGGGCACTACGCGTCGTACAGATCACTCCCCCTTTGCCCATCTCTTTGTCCTGCACTCCTGCCAAGGAGCACTTTTGGGTGGAGAACTTGTCTAGCTCCATCCCTCCCCTCCTCAGCTCCTCCTCCTCTTCGTCCTCCTCCTCTTCTCCCTCAGCCCCGTCACACGTCCGGTCTGGAGGGCTCATGAGTTTCTTACATTCGTGCTGAATGTCTTTGCCTCGGTTGTCTTTGTGCTGTGGCAGGCTGACCCTCAGCGGCTCCAGCTGGTTGTTGACGGTGCTGTCCTCCGCTGCAGACTCTCTCTCACGCTCTTTCTTCCTCTTACGGGTCCACCACACACACACCACGATACAGAAGATCCACAGCACACTGAACACCACGCACAGCACTGGCACCAGGTGGTCTAGAGACAGAAAGTCCATCAAATTATACTTTACTATCATGTATTGTAATGCTACCTAATCAAAGCACAGTATAAGAACATGCAGACAGTGAAACCAAGTCTAGTCCGGTCACTTACCCACAGACTGGGGCATGACCTGCGTCTCCACTTTGACCTCCACCACGGCCAGCATGACAGTGCTGTTGTGGCGTTTGGACAGGGCACCGACGATGGCACTGGCAGCCTCCTGGATCTGACCACGGTCTCCATTCTGCTCCTGACCATCCTGATCATACGACTGGAAGAGAGGGAGAAAGGAGGAGAGTTGGTAAGTCAACACAGTAGAGCACCCCACACCCAGCGGGTCTAGTTAATTGCCTAATAAGTGGACCAGAGAGTCCATGGGGAGCAGAGGGAGATTAGCTGGATGCTGTGCACTTCAATTAGGAGGAACAATGGAGAACAAGCAGAGATGTGGCTCCCTGGTGATCCCTGGCTAGCTAGTCAGTCAGTAGCCAGCCAGTCAGCAATACTCCTTTTTCTGGGTAAGCAGAAGTTCATTCATTCGCACACACACACCCTCACCACTTTCTGAAATTTAACAGCCTATGAGCTTCAGAGTGGACTACAGGCCTCTTACTGAGAACTCACATATAGCCCGCTGGATGGGACTACTCTGCCAAACCCAGATCCACAATACATATTAGGTTGAAATGATGTGACTTCGTGTTCAGTTCACTTTGAGATCAAGACTACTTCATAATGGTCTAAGAAAGCACAACTAACATTTGACTGTAAGCCTGATAGGGGCTAAGGAGTTTCATTATTGAACTCGGTACAAAGCTACCAGAACGTCAGACGCACCACTCCTTTTCCTGTACGTCCCCAAACATGACTACATCACAAGAAAAGGCCTAATCCCCTCCATTAAGGGCTTAGTGCCCTGTAGCGTCTGATTTCCCCTGTGTCTGACTGGAGAGCAGAGCCTGGGTGGCCACGCCAGTCCCAGAGAGAGGGAGAAAGTGAGAGAGGGAGGGAGAGAGACAGGGAGAAAGAGCGAGAGAGAGAGAGGTATTTCATATACACGGTCTATGAGAAGCGAGGGAGGAGCGACTGCATAGTAACAGTAAGGTGGACCAAAGTAAAGCTAAACAGCATCCAGATGTTCAGGCAAAGAACGATGCGCTTCAAAAGGCTCCACTTTTACAAGTCTAC
Organism: Salmo salar; assembly: GCF_965601325.2. Taxonomy (NCBI): domain Eukaryota; kingdom Metazoa; phylum Chordata; class Actinopteri; order Salmoniformes; family Salmonidae; genus Salmo; species Salmo salar. The sequence goes on from NC_138291.1 coordinate 31,419,232, forward strand.
CCTGGAGCCTATTTACAATGACCAATTAAGTGTGTGATTTAATCAAGTGAAAGACAGAAAGAACCTAAAGGGGCGTGGTCCTCAGGGCTAACTGAAAAAGAGATGGGAGAGAGACTATTCTTGCAGGCGACAGTGGGAGGTGAGGAGGTAAGAGGGGATCATTGGCAGATGGCAACAGCTCAGAGTCTGAAGGTGGGGGGCTGAGGTGGGATAGGAGTGGTGGGGGATGTCAGGCACTCACCATGGCAACCTCCACGGCGTCACTGTTGGAGTAGGACAGGTCACAGAGAATGAGGAGCGTGCAATCCTGAGCCAGGGTCTGGGCGATGGGAAGGTACCTCAGCTCCGAGCAGATGTTCTCCACAGTGGTGCCCTTTGATTAGCAAACACACACACAAAGAATGATAAGAGATAACCATTAGCATTTTCGGCTGAAGTGGCTGCCAGCTCCTAGCTAATTCCATTCACTTGAATTCTCAGGTAAAGGTTCGGGGAAGGTGTTGTCGGAGATTCAAGTCTAGTAAAAAACATCTGCAACTGAGATGTCTTTTTTAAATGAAATCTCTCATTAAATGTCAGGTGATGATGACGTGTATCCCACCTGTGGAACTTTGTCTCTGTTAAAGATGAGTGTGATGCGGGCACAGCTGTTGTCCAGGTAACCACTGTTGGGTTCACACTGGGTGTGGAGGGGCGGAGGGGGGTCGGGGGTGGAACACACGCCCCACTGGTGGCAGGGCTTGGCGAAGCAGGTGAGGAATTGGTGTTCCACACATTCCTGTCCTCTAGGACACGGGGAACTACTGTCTGGACCGGCACCACCTCTCTGCAGCAGGCAGGGCCGTCGGCCACACCGTACCTGTACACACAAACAGAGTTCATGGAGGCAGCTCACACACACACACCGTCACTATGTGTAATAAAAGCAAGTCTCACCTTAGAACAGCGCACAATGCCGTTGACACACTGGCAGGTATTACACTCCTCCTCCCATCGACTGCCGTGAGGGAACTGCAGGCCGGAGTAACGACAGGCCTTCCCGATCCCTATGACTGCAGAGAGGAGAGAGAGGAGCAGGTTTAGGACTAAGGCAATATCAGGCTCAGTCCTTAGAAACTCTTCCTAGCACGCATGAGGTCAAAGGAAGAACGTTCCTCCACTACATGGATACAGTAATAAAGGTGTTCTCTCTACACTCTTAGAAAAAAGGGATCCAAAAGGGTTCATCAGCTATCCCCATAGGAGAACCCTTTTTGGTTCCAGGTAGAACCCTTTTTGGTTCCAGGTAAAACCCTTTTTGGTTCCAGGTAAAACCCTTTTTGGTTCCAGGTAAAACCCTTTTTGGTTCCAGGTAGAACCCTTTTTGTAGAACCCTTTTTGGTTCCAGGTAGAACCCTCTGTGGAAAGCGTTCTACATGGAACACAAAAGAGTTCTACCTGGAACCAAAAAGGGTTCTTCAAAGGGTTCTCCAACGGGGACAGCCAAAGAACCCTTTTCGGTTCAAGAGAGCACGTTTTTTTCCTAAGAGTGTATAGCTGCAGTGTACTCACACTCTTGGCAGTGAGGCCCAGCCCGGCCCAAGGGACACACACAGAGGAAGCTGTTGATCTCATCCACACAGGTAGAACCATAGGCACAGGGCGATGACTGGCACTCATCTATGTCTGATGAGGAAACAAGAGGACATTACTATACACATATCTCTAGTCTACTGCAAGGCACCTAGCTAGAATATCATCACAACAGGGGATAGGATTATTGGTTCTCATGTCTGGCTTCCCCACGTGAAAAATAGACCTTCTCTGAAAAGGGGGAAAGGAAAGAGGATTGTCCCTGAGAATGTAAGACTGAACTGACCTGTATGCAGAATACAGCTGACCTCTCCTCACAAGAGAGGTCGGAGGTTAAGACAGGCTTCCTAAAGGCTTCCTAATCTGTCCCTCACAAACAATCAGCTCAAACTCCCCCCCCGTCCCCTTTCACCCCTGACCCCTCCAATCTGACCCCCCACACCCCTCTGGTTCCCAGGGACTCACTGATCCGGCAGTCTGGTCCGGCGAATCCCGGGGCACACTCACAGCGGAACCAGTTCACGCCATCCACACAGACACCACCGTTATAGCTGCAGGGAGGAAACAGAGCCACACATCAATACGTCAGCCTATCCCATAGGAAACACTGGCACAGGTGCAGCAGCATACACAAGCCTGAAGGCTCAGACTACAAAGAGAATACATTCACATTCTCAGGTCTAGATCCCAGCAGCAGAATCCCAAGGCAAGGGACTAGAGACTGTGGTCTCTAAAGCTGATCCCTTATCAATGTTCAGACTTCATATGTAAATCCCAAACTGACCCCATACTGTGCTCGCCCTATACCCCCTGCTACCCAGCCCCCCTCTCCTGCCTACACTGCCCCATGCTCAGGGGTCAGCGGTGAAGAATAGGGAGAGGGGCGTCTCTTTCCACCCCACTGCCCCCCTGTGCTAATCCCCCTGTCAGTCATTGTGGTGGCGGGAGCCTTTGTCCACTCAGCCCCTCTGATCCACGGGACCATGGAATACCCAGCTGTCAGGCCCTGCAGTGTTCTGTAGAGGAGTCAGGGATACACACACTTCCCCTTTCACACACACACCTTCACAGAACAAAGTTTAATGGGAAATCTCTGAGCATTAAATTAGATTTCTGAGATGAGCGGTGTGTGGGAGTCATGTGTTCCTGTTTTAAAACCAGAACACTGAGGGAATATGATCTTCTATGGGTGTGTGTGCTACTGGACAGGGAATGGGAAGAAGGCTGGGACTCATAAACAGGTCTCATCACTTGTAATAGAATCAGTACAGGAGCCAAGAAGTTTAAAAGAATTTTACAAGTATTTCAGTTTATTTAATAAATTCAATTTACCAGGGTTGAGGATTGCAGTCATTTGCATCTGTCAAGAAAGGGGATAACACAGAATTAAAATCAGTGTGTTAGTTTATGATTATAACCTGGATATAGTTCAGTATATGGTGCCTTACTGTGAGCACATGTGGGCCCCTCCCAGCCATCCTTGCAGATGCAGGTGTAGGCATCACCCCCTCCAACACAGGTCCCTCCATTCTCACACGGGTTAGAGTCACACGTGCTGTTCTTGGCTGGCAAGAGAAATAAAGTATGATGAGTTTAGAACCTACATTCACAAAACATATAAGCAATAGGAATCCTATGGAGCATATGGACCAGAGCAGTCTATTGGACTCTTCCTTGAACGACATAGGCAGAACCGTGCAATAATGGTTTCTCACCTGTGTTACAGGTGCTGCCCCCCCACCCTGAGAGACAGGTACAGCGGAAGGTGTCCCCGTGGTCGAAGCACGTCCCCCCATTACTGCAGGTACTGGAATCACACTGGCTCTCACGTGAGTGGCAGGTCTTGCCTTTCCAGTTGTCCTGGCATTGACAGTAGAAGTCGTTGAGCAGGTTCACACAGCGACCTCCGTTCTTACAGGGGTTCCTACTGCACTCATTCACATCTGGAACACCACCACCACAGATCAGTTAGAGAAACACACACCATGGAGAGGTACATTAAAACCACCCAGGGACACATACACACATGTACACAAAACACACACACACACACACACAAACTTACCCATGTCACACAGCATGCCCTCCCAGCCGTCAGGGCAAAAGCACTTGAAAGAGCTGATCCCGTCAATGCAGGTTCCTCCATTCTTACAGGGAGGCGGCACACAGTCGTTTATGTCTGTGAGGGAGGAGAGACATATGGAAGAGAATGTGGAGGATGAGAAAGACGATGATGATGATACTCATACAGTAAGTCAGTGGTGTGTAACAGTAAGGACCAGGATGTTCAGTCTTATGGTATGATGATGGTGATGATTATGACGATGAAGTGTGATGATGATGGTGTGTGTCTGCTCACTCTCGTGACAGTATGTTCCAGTGAAGCCCGATTCACAGGAGCAGGTGAAGTTCCCAGCAGGCTGGCTGATGCAGCGTCCGTGTGGGCCGCACACATTGGACGAGATGTGCCACACTCCTTCCCGTGTGCCATTGGTGGCCACGGCGACAGTACAACTGTCAATCACTGGGATCAAAACAGAAGGAACGACAAGAGAATGTTGGTGAGATAGGCCGGAGAGGATTGGGTTGAAATGAGGGTTGGTCTAGAGGTTGACCGGAGGACTGAGCAGCTTAAGAGCAGGTTTCAGTTTAGGCTAGACAAGAGAACTGCCTGGTTAGCACTTTTACAAGGGGTTGAGTTATTGGAGTTGAGATGACAACAATAGGTTTATAGATTGGTTTGTACCTTCACAGGGATTTGTCTTACAGTGATCCTTGAGCTCAGAGCAGGTCTTGCCCTCATAGTCGTCATGACAGGCACAGTAGAAGTCATCCATCAAACTGTGACACTGGGCCTTGTTCTGGCATGGGTTAGGGCTGCACAGGTTGCTCTGCACCTATGGATGGACCGACGGAAGAAAGGGTGGATGAATGGATAGACAGATGTATAAATAGATAATGGTTGTGTATAAAAGAGAAGATCTGACTTGTCGAAGGTCTGGGAAGGACTATAGCTCACCTCACAGGTGGTGCCAGTGTACCCATGTGGGCACTCACACATGAAGCTGTCCAGCAGGGTGTGACACCTGCCCCCGTTCCTACATGGGCCGCTGGCACAGCTGTTCCTCTGGATGTCACAATGCCGGCCCACAAACCCCGGTGAGCAGGCACACACGTAGCCTCTTTGCCCCTCCTGTACGAAGCGTAAGAAAAACCCATGTCACTCAGTGGCTTTGATACCCATGATGTTAACCATAGATTTACTATTAATGGAGGGCATCAAACATGGTGGCTAGATTGCCTTATTAAATACAGTTTCCCACCTTGCAAGTCGCTCCATTCTGACACTGTCCATGGCAGCTGTTGACATCTGCAGAGGTGAAAAGAGAGAACTTACAAATACAGTACAACAGATAGGACAGGGGAACATGCAGGGGTAGCATGCATGTGACACACAAACAAAACATAGAATGTGCAACTTGGTTAATGCTTCAAAGAAACTATCAAGATGCAGGAAGACATGATGCCGTTGGTTAAAGTGCATGCAGTGGAAGCCAGTGAGGTTGACAAAAACCTTCAAAGAGATCTACAGGATGTGCTTCTCATAGCCATCTAAAAACACGATCCATGGATCTAGATAAGCATTGTAGGCCATAATAAAGCAGAAAGCCTGAGATAGAAACAGGACAGTAGGCCAGTGGCCCAAGTAGGTGACAGAGCTAGCTACAGGCAAAGGGGACAGAGGCACATGATTGATTGATACTGACTGATGTCACAGTTCTGGCCGGCCCATCCTCGAAAGCAGGCACAGTGATATCCACCAATCAAGTTTTTGCAAGAGTAAGCATTGAGGCAAGGCTTCCCCATACACTCATTAGCGTCTGCGGAGTGGAGAGAGAGATGAGACAGAGAGAGAGAGAGAGTGAGAGAGACAGAGACAGAGACAGAGACAGAGAGAGAGAGAGAGAGAGAGAGAGAGAGAGAGAGAGAGAGAGGAAAGAGATAGACCTAAGAGCCAGCATCCAAGCCCCACCACCCAGCAGATCTCTACAGTGCAAGGCTACACCTGCCTTTAGAGAACTTTCTCAACTCGGTTACATTTGATAGCATTTTTTGCCATCCATTTTGCTGGCTCTGCCTCCATCCCTGACCATTTATTTTAGTTCCCTATACTATTTCTGAATGGACCTATTCTCTGACATCCAGAGCTCTCCCAGTGGTCAGTTCACAAGGCAATGGTCACTAATACCCTCTCCCTGGACTGACCAGAACATAACTGCTTTCCCTCAGAAGTGAGGAGCACCTGTTGGGCTGCGGACACCCGACACCCCTCTCTCAGGTACCACTCGCTCGCTGAAAGGGGAACCGCCTGCGCGCTGAAAATAACGGACAGCGTAACACAAGACCCGGAGCTTGTGTTCCTCCCTCAGCGTGTTTACAGGTTATAAAGCGTTTACTCTCCACTGAGCTAAACAGTGGTGGGGTGAGGCTCTGCTCTTGGTGGAGACTAGAGTACATACTTTTACCCCAGTCTGTAGCCAAAGATAACCCCCTGTCAGGCTATATCAGTCCCCAAGGCTAGCTGTTGCCAGGCTAGGTGTTATTTATAGCTTTACTCAAGTCACCTGGCTCGGGTTACACATAATGTCCAGCTTTCTACATGGACATGCATACACCAATTTGAAATTAGTATCCACGCCATAGTACTAGTACAGGCTCAACAGGGTGAGAGACACAAACAACCAGATACTAGACGAGCACAGATTCCTGGCATACGATGGAACAACAAAAACACATCACAACATATCACAATCACTTCAAATCAAACACGTAATTGAATTTAGCATGCAAACTGTCTCAAATGATGCTCCTCAGGACATAATGTTCTCCACATTTGGACATGCTTTGCTCCAGTTCACCCCCCCCCCCCCCATCAACTCTCCATTCCAGGCTTACCTATCTGGCAGGTCTTCCCAGCCCACTGTGGAAGGCAGAGGCACTCAAATCCATTCTCCATGTCGATGCAGGTCCCACCCTGAGCACAGGGGTTGGATGCACACTCGTCCGTGTCTGGAACACACACACAATGACGTTAAGCCTCAGCTTTGTAAAAACATGGGGGCACACACACTTTGGGAGGGGCAAGATCGTGACTCACTCACCTTTAGCGCAGGTGGGCCCTGCCCAGCCTGCAGGACAGTGACACTCAAACCCAGATGGTACCTCGTGGCAGGTGCCCCCGTTGGCACACGGGTTAGACACACAGGCGTGTTCCGCTGGAGATAAGTGGACAGACAGGTGAAGAGAGATGTGTCAAAGTGACAGACGACATGGATAGCACAAATATAATTAAATATACTATCAAACTATCAACCCTAGGAAATTGGCACTGACATAATTGAATTTGTGATCTTTGACCAGTTGTTTGAGGAGTAATGACTGACTCACCTATCTCACAGTTTTTTCCTGAGTAGCCGTCAGGACAGGCACAGTTGTACTCATCTGGCTCCGTGTTCATACACGTTCCTCCATTCTTACACGGCTTGTTCGTCCCACAGTAGTTCAGATCTGGAGAGAATGATACAGGAAGGATTACATTTACACTTTAATGGTCTCATATGAACACATCCAAAGGTTTAAGATGGTAAACGATATGTTTGAATATAATGTTATAACAAGACTTCATAGGGTCGGACATGAAGACATACAGATGCCATATCTTCATCTTGTTGTTGCAGGAATTTCTTGTGTATTCAAGGTTTTAAAGGGCTTCTAAAGTTTGTAATTTCCACTTTAAAATGTCAGACTTGATTTGCACTAATGAAAAATGTATCAAACCATACATTAATTATAATTAATAAAACAATGAACATTTCCTGTTGCTGCGGGATTATTTTCCGGCTGTAGCAAAATGGCTCAAATTAAGATCCTACCTCTGTACTGTTACACATTGCTAAATGTAGTCTCTCCATCTCCTCTCCATCCTGTAACTCTGTAAGTGATATCCTGTTTCTAGCAGTCAATCTAAACTGACCTCTGTTGACCACCTGCTGCTGAGGGGCTCTCAGAGGTGACCTTGTGCTCTGTGACACTACAGTGAGGTCAGGGGTCACTGTAGAGGATGTGTTAAAAGTACGGTGGGACAGGTCTGGTCTGCTCTGTCGTCTCACCTTTTTCACACAGCAGGCCTCCCCAGTTCTTCTCACAGGTGCACTGCCAGGGCTTGACGCAGGTCCCGTGGACACAGCCTGGGTATGGCAGGCAGTTGTCACAGAATGGACCCTGCCACCCGTACGTACACCTACAAGACAGATTAGAGACACCATTAGACATTAGGAATGGACGACCGATTGTATGGTCTTAATATGATGTGCATATTCTGTGCAAAACATGGAAGGAGTCAAAGACGCACGCATGTCATCAGGACAGGCACTGTGACACTGGGCCTTGCTACATCTTGAAAAATACATCATTCATCAGTCCCATTAATAGATGGTTCATAATTGAACCAAGACTCATAGGACAAGGCCTTCGACAAAACATCAACCACATGACAAACCTAGGAGTACGTGTTCATGTAAATCTCAAGGTAATCTCCATCAGGAGCCAGACAGTCTTCATCAAGGTGGCCAGTGACACCCCTTCCCTTCTGAGGCTCCTAATCTTAGACAGAGGGCCAGGGACGGGACGGGGACGGGGCGGGGACAGGGACGGGACAGGGACGGGGATGGGGCGGGGACGGGAAGGGGACCGGGACGGCGGCGAGGACGGGGCGAGGACCGGGACGGGGCGGGGACGGGGCGGGGACGGGAAGGGGGACGGGAAGGGGACAGGGACGGGGATGGTCCGGGGACGGGAAGGGGACCGGGACGGGGCGGGGACGGGGCGGGGACGGGAAGGGGGACGGGAAGGGGGACCGGGAAGGGGACCGGGACGGGGCGGGGACAGAGCCTCCTGAGGCAGACAGCTAGGGGAGGCAGACGGTGAAGGGTTAGCTAATCTGTTGGTTTATGGCAGCACTCTGTTATTCCAAGGCCAGCGGTAACCTTGTCCCACCTGTCCTGTCACTTCTCTCCCTGGGCTATTTTAAGACCACTCTCCTGCAAATGGACACCAACCAAACCCTACACTACTAGTTGAAATGCTGTACTGGAGGGAGTGAATGTACTGCTGGGTGCTGTGTGCTAACATGTTCTGTAGTATACGGCACTGCAGTCACACAACACGTGGTGCAGTACTACTTTGTGTTGTAGTCTACTACTGTACATGTGTAAAAGTACTGCAGTGTGCAGTGGTGTGCTACTGTATACCAAACTGTATGTTAGTGTGCTGAGGTTTCAGTACTACTTTGTGTTGTAGTCTACTACTGTACATGTGTAAAAGTACTGCAGTGTGCAGTGGTGTGCTACTGTATACCAAACTGTATGTTAGTGTGCTGAGGTTTCGTGTATACAGTAGCTATATAACAGGGGTGGGTAATCATTTCGGCTCAAGGGCCATATTGGGATTTCAAAGTTCAGTGGAGGGCCGCACATCATTTTTCTGGACGGATTTGTTCGTCAAAAGCAATTTGCGGGACAAAAAAAGGGCAGTTATTGAAAACGTATAGGACCATTATCATTTCTACATAGTTTTAGACATTCAACAGTGGCCTGGAGTTTTTTCTCTCCCAAAATAAGCAACAGTAGCAGTAGCAGCAGTGAGAGGCCACGGTCACAGTGGGAGCAGGGAGAGACCATGGTGGCCACAAGGCTAGGGTGGCATTACCATTACCAAACAACCACCTTACCACAGCCCCATCAATGAAGGGCTCTTAGCTCAGCCACAGTTAAAATCTTTGTTCCACTCCTCCTGCCATTTTCAATGAGAAATGCTTTCTTTTATGAGATGAGAACTAAATCAAACCGGTCTCTTACTCACAGCTATCCCTACTGAACAGATCCATAAGTGTGGTACAGTACTCACATCAGAGAGATACACAAGAAGGTGGTCTTACAAGAGGATTTGAAATGGAATACTTGGTTGGTTCAGCCGTGCAGACTAACATGTACGTGACTAAGGCTGCTGGATTGAGTCCACACTCCCATGAGGGGTGTGCCAGCCAAAACAGGCCCAGGATAGGAAGAGGGGATTGGGGCTGCAGACATGGGCAGAGGGGCCATGACACACCGATGGAAGAGGGGAGGAAACGCTGTGTGAAAAACAGGCTGCCGCTACAGCTACACACCAGGTCTGGGACAGGAAGGAGAACAATAGCTCCTGGATCAGACTGGGGGGGGGGGGGGGGGGTGTAACACACTGTACGTTCCATAGAGAGGTGGGACAGGGAGGGGAGGGGGGAATGTGGGGGTCAAGCTCTGGTATGCGATCAATCCTGTGTCATCATTATCATCCTCATTGAACTCAAAAAGAGATCCTGCCCATTATCCAGCCCATACATCCAGACACAAATCTCTGTCAAAGGGGTGTCAATGGACACAGTGGTACAAAGAGTGAAGCTAACCCAGACTCACGTGCATTCTCCTGGGGCACTGCAGAATCCTTGCAGCAGGTTGCAGCCCTGCTTGCAGATAGCTGTGAAACATTGGCAAAAAGATTCACACATTTACTCCTAATATCATTAGAGGGATAACTAAGCATTAGTTTCACTGTGTGTATTTTGACTCAGAAATGTCTTGCACATGGATTGTATCAGGCTGCTCCCCTACTCACCAGTTGTACAGTAAGTCCCTATCCAGCCCTCCATACATCCTCTATTCCCAAACTGGTCACACACGTAGTGGCCATGCCAGTCATCGCGTGGCCGGCACAGCTTGTTGCACTTGCTGCCATAGTAGTTCTCGTCACAGCGCACGCGGATGCTGTACTCAAAGCTGGCTGTAAGACCGTTGTATTGGATAGTCTGTCTGTCATCTCCTGGGTTGATCCTTTCTTTACGGACACTTCGCTCAATCAACAGATCCTCACCTGCATGAACAAACAAAAACCAAGAGATTTGATCATTCTTTAATGGACGCTTGACAACATGCATACAACTGAATAGTCAAAAGGGGAATTCCGGCTAGCCCCTTACTCAATGTTAGAACCTGTATGCCTCAGTACAAGTCCTAGTAGTGTCTAGACGCAGGAGAGAAACTAATCAGAGAGAACACTGTTGTTTATCTGCTGCTGGAGATCAGAGAGGGTGACCCGAGGTCAAACACCACTGTTTCCAAGAGCATGAAAGAAAAAAGGAAAATAAACACAAATAGAGGGTGTAGGGCCAGAGCTGCGGGAGCTTGATAACCAAATGCTTTTAAAAGTTTTCCTGCTTGTGAAACGCGTTTTGTCCGTCTCCCTCCCTCTCTCCCCTTTCTCAGGAAATCCAGCTCTGACTCCTTCGGAGCCAGGACGGAAATAATACGAGACGGGAACAGACGAGGAAGGGCGACATAGGAAAGGGCCTTTAGCTTTTTCTCAAGAAACAGAAACACCATGACCCAACTGGCTTGGCTGCTACAGCCACATCCACAGCCCAGGACTGGGCACTGAAGAGGGGGCAAACAACAGGTACTCGCCCCTAGATGGAGAGTGTGCTGATATTGGACAGGTAGTCAGGACTCTAAGGAATTATAGTCCTCTTCATTAGATAGATTCTGTATAGCCTACCGTCAGTTATGCAGATATTACTATTGTATTATCTCTTTCTATCTTACTTACTACACAGTCCAGGCAGCCATGCTTACTTCCAAAGTTAACGCATGATAAAGAAGTTAAAAAACACTGACAATTATTTAAATTGTCACTTGCTGTCCTGATTTTCTCAATTTTACTGAGAGTTAACACACTGGCACAGATTATCAGTCACTCTCTCCCACCTGAAAACTCAAGCACTCACTCTGCTCATTTCCAGCAATTAGATATAAAAATACAGACCAATCATGGGCTCTCTCAGTGGAGAAGGAGACACTCAGAGAGAGGCCGCTGTTACTAGGGAGAGCAGGCAGAAGGGGTGTGTGTGTGGTGACTACAACACGGGCTAACACAAACAATGAGGGGGCTTCAACACCGAGCAGTTGACCAAGTCAAGAGCGACATAATTGTCTGTTTTCAAACAGCCAAGATCATTTAGTCGTGCGTGACTAGTGGCATGGTTGTCTTAAGCCAATATCTGTTGTCAGGCTGTTTTCAGCATGCTAAACTTAGATATGGACACATCATTAGTAGTCAAGTAACATTAGCTCACTCATTAACCGATTAACAAGATACTCCTCAAGACAACCTTTTCTAAACTTCATTTACCGGTAGTCCTGATTGCAGCCCACTGATCATATTCAATTTATCCATCCCCTCTATCGTTCTCTGATGGTGTTAAACTGTGTGTTAAGAAACACAAACAGTAATAGCCATGCCACCACCTAATAAAGAAACAACAGACAGCCTGTCTGTTTAGTGTTTAAACACAGAGCCAGTTGCTGGGGCTTCCTGGAGGATAAACAGCCCTAACATAGACTATTTTTCCTGAGCCCTATCCAACTCACTGCCCTATCCAGCCTACTGCCCCCAATGCCCTATCCAACTCACTGCCCTATCCAGCCTACTGCCCCCAATGCCCTATCCAACTCACTGCCCTATCCAGCCTACTGCCCCCAATGCCCTATCCAACTCACTGCCCTATCCAGCCTACTGCCCCCAATGCCCTATCCAACTCACTGCCCTATCCAGCCTACTGCCCCCAATGCCCTATCCAACTCACTGCCCTATCCAGCCTACTGCCCCCAATGCCCTATCCAACTCACTGCCCTATCCAGCCTACTGCCCCCAATGCCCTATCCAACTCACTGCCCTATCCAGCCTACTGCCCCCAATGCCCTATCCAACTCACTGCCCTATCCAGCCTACTGCCCCCAATGCCCTATCCAACTCACTGCCCTATCCAGCCTAGTGCCCCCAATGCCCTATCCAACTCACTGCCCTATCCAGCCTACTGCCCCCAATGCCCTATCCAACTCACTGCCCTATCCAGCCCACTGCCCCCAATGCCCTATCCAACCCAATGCCCTATCCAACTCACTGCCCTATCCAGCCCACTGCCCCCAATGCCCTACCCAACCCAATGCCCTATCCAACTCACTGCCCTATCCAGCCTACTGCCCCCAATGCCCTATCCAACTCACTGCCCTATCCAGCCCACTGCCCCCAATGCCCTATCCAACCCAATGCCCTATCCAACTCACTGCCCTATCCAGCCCACTGCCCCCAATGCCCTATCCAACCCAATGCCCTATCCAACTCACTGCCCTATCCAGCCCACTGCCCTCTCCAGCCCACTGCCCTCTCCAGCCCACTGCCCTCTCCAGCCCACTGCCCCCAATGCCCTATCCAGCCCACTGCCCCCAATGCCCTATCCAACCCACTGCCCTATCCAGCCTACTGCCCCCAATGCCCTATCTAACCCATTGCCCCCTCTGCCCTATCCAGCCCACTGCCCCCAATGCCCTATCCAACCCAATGCCCTATCCAACTCACTGCCCTATCCAGCCCACTGCCCTATCCAACCCATTGCCCTATCCAACCCACTGCCCTCTCCAGCCCACTGCCCCCAATGCCCTATCCAACCCACTGCCCTATCCAACACACTGCCCTATCCAACACACTGCCCCCAATGCCCTATCCAGCCCACTGCCCCCAATGCCCTATCCAACCCACTGCCCTATCCAGCCCACTGCCCCCAATGCCCTATCCAACCCATTGCCCCCTCTGCCCTATCCAGCCCACTGCCCTATCCAGCCCACTGCCCACAATTCCTTATCCAACCCACTGCCCTACTCAACCCACTGCCCCCAATTCCTTATCCAACCCACTGCCCTACTCAACCCACTAGCCCTATCCAACCCACTGCTCACTGCCCAGGCCTAAAAAATAGAAGTTGTTACAAACCAATACAGTGCTCTCAAACTAATACAGCTCACAGCCACGCTGTGGACTACATCAGCAGCAGTCCAGGCTGCCTGTTCTATCAGTGTGTCCAAGCTAACTCAGCAGCATGGGGTCCAGGCTGTCTGTTCTATCAGTGTGTCCAAGCTAACTCAGCAGCATGGGGTCCAGGCTGCCTGTTCTATCAGTGTGTCCAAGCTAACTCAGCAGCATGGGGTCCAGGCTGTCTGTTCTATCAGTGTGTCCAAGCTAACTCAGCAGCATGGGGTCCAGGCTGTCTGTTCTATCAGTGTGTCCAAGCTAACTCAGCAGCATGGGGTCCAGGCTGTCTGTTCTATCAGTGTGTCCAAGCTAACTCAGCAGCATGGGGTCCAGGCTGCCTGTTCTATCAGTGTGTCCAAGCTAACTCAGCAGCATGGGGTCCAGGCTGTCTGTTCTATCAGTGTGTCCAAGCTAACTCAGCAGCATGGGGTCCAGGCTGTCTGTTCTATCAGTGTGTCCAAGCTAACTCAGCAGCATGGGGTCCAGGCTGCCTGTTCTATCAGTGTGTCCAAGCTAACTCAGCAGCATGGGGTCCAGGCTGTCTGTTCTATCAGTGTGTCCAAGCTAACTCAGCAGCATGGGGTCCAGGCTGTCTGTTCTATCAGTGTGTCCAAGCTAACTCAGCAGCATGGGGTCCAGGCTGCCTGTTCTATCAGTGTGTCCAAGCTAACTCAGCAGCATGGGGTCCAAGCTAACTCAGCAGCATGGGGTCCAGGCTGTCTGTTCTATCAGTGTGTCCAAGCTAACTCAGCAGCATGGGGTCCAGGCTGTCTGTTCTATCAGTGTGTCCAAGCTAACTCAGCAGCATGGGGTCCAGGCTGCCTGTTCTATCAGTGTGTCCAAGCTAACTCAGCAGCATGGGGTCCAGGCTGCCTGTTCTATCAGTGTGTCCAAGCTAACTCAGCAGCATGGGGTCCAGGCTGTCTGTTCTATCAGTGTGTCCAAGCTAACTCAGCAGCATGGGGTCCAGGCTGCCTGTTCTATCAGTGTGTCCAAGCTAACTCAGCAGCAGTCCAGAGTAGAGGTCTTTACGGGTCCAACAGACCTGAAATTCCAAGATCCAACCAGGGACCTGGGTGGGTCTCATATAATTGCTACGCGTCTCAGGTATGTGCAATTAAAATTGATTTACCGACTAGCCCAAATTGGACCCGTCCTCTGTCAACTTAATGTATGAGGTGGTGAGAACGTTGTGAGCTCGTTATGTGTCAGCCAATTGCAACTCAATAAAATGGATAGCTGAAACTGGTTCCGGCCTCTCACCTCACGTGCGCCTGCTGCTGAGGAGAGAGAGAGCGAGTGAAAGGAACCTTGGCCTTTGGCTACTGTTGATTGTGAAGATAGAGGCCTTTTTCATTGAAGTAAAATGAAAGTTAAAGGAGAAAGTGTATAGTGAAAAGAAGCCGACAAGTGGAATGTCCTCCGTGGGTGGACAAAGATGAGAAGAATGTTGGTGCGGTCAAATGGACTGTGTGTAACTCACTATTCAGGTTTGATGCAATTTTCTAACTTTACTTATTTAACGTAATTTAATGCAGCAATTTTTTTTACCTTCATTTAACTAGGCAAGTCAGTTAAGAACAAATTCTTATTTACAATGACGGCCTGCCCCGGCCAAACCCGGACGACGCTGGGCCAATTGTGCGCCGCCCTATTGGACTCCCGATCACAGTGCCTTAGACCGCTGCGCCACTCGGGAGCAATACAACAACCTGTTCATATTTTCTCTGTAAACAATGACTTGACTTACTTTTGATATTACCCTAATAAAGTTCAGAAACTTGTGTGAAGGTTTGGTGTGGCATGGCTATTGTTTAGGCTTAGCTACTGCAGCCCTATGAAGGCAGTATGCACCGGCGCTCCAACCATCTCCCGACAGTTTAACTTGGTGAGGAAGAATGTTTTAGGTGTACCAGAGTTACACCTTTAATCTAACAATATAATACTTATCTTTATATTCTGATAGAAAATGTATGAATTAGCCTCCTGTTGTATGCCTATCTGTATAATAGTAGCCTATGTGAAAAGGATAAGTAACATAGCCCCGTTATACCTCCATCTTTCTCTCGGTCTCTCTAGGGCTAGGCTTCTCTTCCTTTAGATGTATTTTTGAAATATTCATATCATACGCTTAGGCCTATAGTCATGCAATGCCCTGATGCATTTAGTGTTCAAATCTCTGACAGCTGATCCGTGAGGTGGACAATTCCTTTTTTAGGACATTAAAAAACAATAAGCGTTACCGTTTTTAATATGCTATATATTGAAGCACAATGAAACGTTTGTTTTGTCATTTGTTATAGGCACTTTTTAAGGACACCTCAGTAATTGTGGATCATTTGGCCAATATCACTTGTTTATTGATGTCGCTGGCAGCGCCCAGTTGGGGGTTTCTTTCTCTCGCTCAACTCTCAGATCTGAATGGGTCTCTGGGATCCGAACCAGCATGGGTCTGTTTGGGTCTGTTTTTCCACAGGGCTTTTCAGAACAGGTCGACTGTCCTTGTTCTATTGGGAACGGGTCTCCGTTTATTTATTTATATCGGGGCAGTGGGGAAAGCTTTTTGGACCCTTGAAGACCTCTAGTCCAGAGGCGCCCTATAACAGGCATTGTGTCCAGGCTAATTTAGCAGCAGTAGGGCTGTCAGAGTGTCAAGGCTGCCTGTCAGTGTCCAGGCTGCGATAATGAAGTGGTGTGCAGTAGCACAGCAGCTGCTGGGACGGTAATTAGTAGACAGACATCAGTGGAAAGAAAAAAAGAGCTGTGGTCCATAATTAATGGCTTAACGAGGTGATGTGCTCACAGATTTTATATAGAGACATGGAGCACAAACAGTCCCTCAGGCCAGCTGGGTGGGAACTAGCCTGGCAATATGAACGGCCAGCCTGCAGCATAGGAATGCACAGCATCCCAGACAAGGGCTGTGTAGATCAACAGATTAAACATGTGTTATAAATCATTGTGACTTATAGAGACAAAGGTTTGATGCGCTCACTTACCACCACTAAAAGTGAGCGGAGTTGAGAGTGGAGGGATTACAGCCGACAGACTGACCTGACATCGTGCACATGCATGTTGAGGGGTCAAACACAGACAGAGAGGTGAGCTGGTTGTTGTATGGGTCTGTTTGGGGTGGTTGGTCTATGGCGGCTCAAATTGACAGTCCATTTCAATCTAGAGCCTGGGCTTTGCATTGGGGACTTTTCTTCTTCTTGTGCTGCTATGAAGCTGCTTTGTGTGAAGATGCATTGTTCCTGTGAATATCTAGAGCTGACTCTCAAGGCTAAGTTACACAGCACTGAAAACAGGAGTGTGTTATAGCATCTTGGATTGGTGTGTATCACATGTTTACTGGCTGGAAAAACACAAAGGCTTTGTCAGGTTACGTAAGCCATTGATCTCACCTCTACGCTCTTTGGTCCTTGAAAAGTCATTGAAGTTATGGTTTAGAAATTCTACTGCTTCCGTGATTTCATTTCTGATCCGTTTTTATGAGAGATTTAAGAGTTTTCGTTTGTTTCACACTGTTTCAATTGAAGGGTTTTGCGCTAGTTTGTTGGTTGTGCTTGTTTTGGTAAAACCATGTGCGGTTATTATGAGCAAGACAACATCTAAATGTTGGCTTCCACTTGGTTTTCCATACAAAGTGTCCCATTACAAAGTGAACCCGCTTTTTGGTCGCTTTTTCATTCTAAAACATGATACATTAACCCCTCAAAAACTCTTCAACATCAGAAATGGCGAGACTAACTTAGCTACCACATGGACAGACTTCATCAGTGTGCTAGTTTAAAAGATGATTAGTCATTATTAGCCTGGTTCTGTTTGAAATGCAGGCACATTACGGAACACAGGCCAGGTCATTATTAGTTATTATGTAAAAAAATATATAGAAATAATTGGTGCCACCAAATCATGTGCTGGTGCCACCAACTGAAAAGGTATGTAGCACCAGTGCCACCAGTGGAAAAAGTTAGTGTAGAACCCTTGTCACTTCTAAATACGTCCCTCACCCCTAACATAATGACTTATTTTCATGGGAGACACTGAGGCCTGGCCGGCTCTCCTTTCATGTGGTAGTAAATACCTGGAAAGCTGAAGCCTACTGTACTTACCACTGCTGCTGTGTGTACCATTGTCCCAGTCCCACGCTTCCACGATCAGAGTGTACGAAACCTGGAAGGGAGACACACAGGGGATCACCAGGGGGTTATTAGAGTTCATACTCCCCACACACTGACACAGACAGAAGCACAGACAGACGCACAGACAGACAAACATACACGGACAGACACAGACACATGCAAATTCCTACAGAATGTGGAATGCATTACATAAGGAACACATGATGATGATAACGCACACACACAGTTTGTGAGTAAATCTGGATGCTGCTGGTGGGAAAATAACTCTGGTTCCCACACTGATGTCACTGATTAGCTGGATATCAGCCTGAGGTTAGTTAACAAGTGCAACTACTGTGGGGATAAACATCTACTTTGAACCACCGACTGGCACTGAACACATTCCAATATAACACAGGTGATTAGGCTGTTAGCTCAAGACTCGCTGCTGTACTTATTGTACAGTGATATCATTTCCTTGAAAGGTACACATACTGACACAATACAAAATCTAACAGCAGCAGGCTTACTCCAACTGAAACTCCTGGGGAGTTAGTAGGGTATCAGCACAGCAAAGCCAGAAAGGAATTGGCTTTCTGTCAAGTGACTGGGGCCAGTCCAGCAGATGTGAGTTCCCATGCCCCAGGTCCAGGTTGGAGAGGTAAATTATACACTGGTCAGATTAGACATGGGGGGGGAGGGGTGTAGACTGTGGTCTGTAATTTTCCAGAGAAACCTTTTATGACGTCAACCTCAAAAACACCGAGCACAGCCACAACTAGCGAAACAAAGCTGAACTAAATTCACCAAAAATCTCCTCTGACTTAAAATGAGAACATTCAAACAGGTGAAAAAGGAGCCAAACATTTCTGTCATTTGGATTCTTGGATGCTCAAAGCTGTTGGACGAAACCTTCCACAAATATGACTTCTAAGAATGCTAAACTGCTGAGTATGTGGAAGGCAGAGGAGTCTCGTTCCAGTCCTTCATCTCCCGCCCCCCCAGAAGTGACTTATGACACAGTCCCCCTTCATCACTTCTAGTCTCTTTACACATACCCTGTCTGTCACTGTAATCTGCATTCATCTAACTAGTATGGCCCATCTCTCAAGATTCAGTCAGTCACCAGGATAGAGAGAGGATGAGGAGGCACCTTCTGACCACAGGCATGTGTCTTTCACACTGCCACAGAGTACTCAAAGGTCAAGACCTGAGCCACCTAGAACCGCTCATCACCAGAGTCGGTGATGTAATACTCAGTCTACAATACATTGTTATACTCCATCTACTGCCATCAGAGCTAAATGAAATCACACAATGAGTGTTCTTCATGAAAAGCACAGTGGAGGGTGTGACACAAAGAGAGGCTGCCTCCGTGCCCCTCTGCTGTCCTCCCCTGCCTCCCTAGTCTCCCCACTTCCACTGGCCCAGCCAGGCTCCAATAACTCTCGCAGGGAAACAAGGCTTGGCTGTGAATGACAAATCAGACTACCGCCTCCCATCCCCTTCCCTGTCAGTCAAATATGATTTATGAGACTGGAGAACCCAAAGGTGTCATCTTTGATAATAAGTCATAATAATAACAGTGTAATATCTTAATCAATCTTTCTTTAATCAATCTGAAATGTCACAATGACTGACTTCCAGACAGAATCCTCTCTGGGCTCTGACTCACTGATGGGCTCCCTGTGTGTATATGTCCTTGAGGAGAGACTGGAGCAGAGGCTGGGGCTGTGGAGTGTCTGTCTGACTGTAGTGTAACCTGATGGACCAGGCAGGGGCAGCAGACGTAGCACTAGATACTTGACACCTCCTAACCAATTTATAGGAGTCAGAGGGATTTGAGTTTTCATTAGCCCACTCCTCACTGCCTTCACTTCAATGAATAAATGACTGTCCCCCTTCCATCGCCTGTGTCCTAACACACTGCAAATACATAGGTACTGCTTTAACTACATAAAAACGACATCAAAATAACTCAACATTCTATTTTAACACTAATAGCAATAGGGTTTCACAGAAAGTAGGCCGACATCATTTTAACACCCAATTAACAACTTTAGTAGAATTGAGATGAGAGGGGGAAAAACAGCAACACCTGTCATCTCACACCTGTTAGGATATTGAAATGAATAAAACATGTAGGACCCAGTAGGGTATAGTGAGGCTGGCTAATTTAGCACCTTATTAACAGAAAAGCCCCACTCTGAGGAAGGCCTCTCCTAAGCAACACCCTCCACATGATACTCATACACGGGCTACTCATTCCGCAATCAAATCAAAACGAATCCAATCAAGCCTTTTATAGCATGGGCTTCCATTAAAGACCAAAATGACCCAGTTCATTTTTCTCAGCCAAGCTGTTGAAACTCTATTTCTCAGGGTCTCCTTCAGTCACATTAGAAAAGAGCTTTCCACATTGTACAGTAGGTCTTAGGTTATCTTTCACAATTTATTAACAGGAAAACATTTTTTTTTTATACAACTTATTTTTGTTATCCTCAAGTGATTAACACACATATCTTTTAAATTGAACATTTCAGATTATTCTGACACCAAGATGACAAACATTGAGAACTTCTGGAGAATGGCACCACGCTCAAACTCCACATACAGTATATGAAATAGTAGCGAGTGCCCACGATGATATCCTGATAGAGACTAAGCCTGACATACCCTCTTCCTCTGTGACACACACTACCTGTAGTTGTAGAACTGCCGCCACTCTCCACAGAGCAGTACTGTTGTTTGTTTCCCCAGGACCATGTAATGGTCACCAATGCAGCCGTAAGTCAGCGTCCTCTGCCGACAGCCTCTCACTTCAAACAGGATACCCAACACCAGAATGAGGCGTTGAACACGAGATATGTCACAGGCCTACTTCGGAGCGCAACACAAGAGAGGCCTTATGTAAACGCTCTCCAATCCACTCCTGACATTTTGCCCAGTGCGGCTGCCATCTTCCCTCTCTCCATCTCTCCACTTGTTTTTATAAATAACACAATACATGCAGACAAAAGTGGAGGTATAAACTCATTGTTTGGCCTGAAAGACTGTGACAAAGGGGAAGCCTGCTTTTCTCCCAAGGGCTCGGAAAACTGATATTTCATGTTGGGATAACCCAAGTTATTCAGCACAGCAGCGGAAACTCAGCTAGGGCATGACTTTTAGACCCTAATCACTGGGAATCACTGCATGTAGGCCTATGCTCGCATGTCAATCATAAGACTGAACATTTATTAATGTACGCTGGACTGGCAAACTGAGGCTCTCACGCAATTAGCACACACACACACACACACACACACACACACACACACACACACACACACACACACACACACACACACACACACACACACACACACACACACACACACACACACACCCTGATGACGACTGTTGGATGATAAATTGGAGATAAATCCAGAATGTACCGGGGTTCCCTCACTTCCCTACAACAACAAGGGTTGAGTAACAAGGCTACTAACTGAGACAGAGGCTCCTGATGTTGTAATCGTTGAGAAACCCTGATGTGGATGAACCCTCACCTCCTTCACCCCAGAGGAGAGAGCAGTGTTACAACACCCTTCCTGAGTTCCTAACCATTTAACTATCAAAAATACAACCTGAAAACAAATTGCCATAATATTTGACCACCAAGGTATAAGACAAAGGTGCATTCAAAAGCCATACAATGACATTACAGTGGGCAGCTGCTGATGTCAAGTATTGGGAGAGAGAGCTGTGGTGTGTAGAGTGAGGTCTCAGTTAATGATATACATAAAGCCTAGGATTTAATTAGCCCTGAACACAAAGCAGCAGAGGGAGGGAGGGAGGGAGGGAGGGAGGGAGGGAGGGAGGGGGGAGGGAGGGAGGGAGGGAGGGAGGGAGGGAGGGAGGGAGGGAGGGAGGGAGGGAGGGAGGGAGGGAGGGAGGGAGGGGGGCCTTGCTGTAGTCCTCCTGGCCTGGTGGGCTGGCTGGCTCCAGCTGAGCTCCACTAACCATGTGAAGGGGTACTGGAGGCAGGTGGAAATGAAAATAACTGGCTGTGTAATAACATACTAAGCATCAGCACCAAGAAACCAGAGACGTCATGCTTATGCACCTGAGTTATGCACCACTGTACGACATGATAGTTAACCAGACAGAAGGGAAAAGGTAATCCATGTGTCTAAGCCAAA
The DNA here is from genome assembly GCF_965601325.2 of Salmo salar. Classification (NCBI taxonomy): domain Eukaryota; kingdom Metazoa; phylum Chordata; class Actinopteri; order Salmoniformes; family Salmonidae; genus Salmo; species Salmo salar. Next base: position 31,441,070 of record NC_138291.1, read on the forward strand.
ATTCTACCTCTGTAGCACCCAAGCACAGCCTGATCAAAGCTGACAGAGTTTTTACAGTGAAAGAAGAAATATGGCCAGGGATAGAGGGGTCCATTTGATTTACTCCCATAGGGGTGATGGGAGGACAGATTGCCTCTCAATATACCACACATCGACGAATAAGGAGGAGCAGGGAGCAAATTAAGTGACTCTGAAGAGCCGGGTGGGTCCTAAAAATACCTCTCCCTTGTGACAGGATCCTCACAGAGGGAAGAGAAGAGGCAGCTTCTCTCTTTACAAGCATCCATCCCTCCCTCACTCCATTTCATGAGAAAGATGTCACTAAAGACCCAAACAGCCTGAGGGGTTAACCACGAAGAAGAAATGATCATTGAGTGACAGAACAAAAGCTTTTTTCTCTTTAATTCATATCAGGAGCTAGTGGCCCAGATATTCTGACCAACCGGTGATGCCATTATAGTCTACAAGGCATGCCTTGATAACTCTATTAGGGTTATCAGTCAACAGAATAGGCCTGCCAGTATGCTGTACATGCTGTTTACCACAAATGTCTGTCATTTGCTTTGAAAGTAAACTGGGAAGCAATTATTTTTCATGTAAAAATACATGTGGAAAGCGTCTCCTAGCATCTGACAGAAAGCCTCAAACCAACTGCAGCTGTCCTGTAGTGTTGGGGAGTATGAGGTTGCTGCTGTGCCCTACTGGTGGTCTCAAAACACCCCCACTGCAGTAACCAAAGTCACCTCCTCATCAACACAGGAAATACTGCCTGGTCAGCTCAGCACACCCTGGTGCTTTTAGGACCAACATTAAAAGTGCACAACACTTGAATGGTTATGACATGCTGCTACAGTTACAGTAGTTAATGGGAGAGAACATTACCTTCTTCTGGACTTTTAAAAACTATTTCGAGGCCAATGTCAGAACATTGATGAGCACATCCACTAATATGCCCTTGACTGGCCAATCACAACAATAGAAAACTTAAAAGGGTTCTCTCAGCGCCACAATCTTCTCTTTCGTCCTGTGTACATAGAGGATAATACTGACCCGCTGAATAGAGAGACAATGACCAAATGATGGCAGACCAGTGAACCTGAGAGGCCAGAAGTAAAGGCATCCCCAAGCCTAGATGGATAGGGATCTTCTGGGATTTTCGTTTGTTTGAGTAGTGGTGACACTGATATCCACTCCCTATGTCACACACAACTTAGTGGTAATTGTATCTGCCATGGGCCCCAGGTTACTACTTCCATCTTTCCCTCTCGCTGACAGCTGACCATGAGGACTGATGAATGGATAGGTCACACAGCCAACCAAACATACAACAATCCTCACATTTCCAAAATGAGCAAAGACATTTTGTTTATGAGGAGAGGTATTTGTTCAACATCACTTTGATGCATTGCGAGTGTCCATGTATGTTGCTGGACTGTAGGCCCATCTCTGTTGTGTAGAACCAACCAAAGATATGATAGTCAGATTACTACTAGGTTACTGTGATGATGCACCAATGAATGACTGCAACCACCATGTGCGCAATTGTACTGTGTCGAGCAATTTCGATGTTCAGACCTTAGGAGAAAGGCACGTGTAGCCATTGACTTACAGAACCAAAGCTAAACCACATTTAATACATGTAATTTGCTACGAGTTAAAAGTGTATGTGTTCTTGACATTCGTTCTGCGTAAAATAAACACAGGTTTATGCACATCATGTGCGCTTTTCTGGAATGCACTAGGCCGAATACCAACTGAGCTCTAACAATGACATTAGACATGATGTAAAGGCCATTTCTACCATTACTTTGTACATGATAAAAACATTTAGCACCTTATTACGCACAGACAAGTCTTACACATAGAGGTGGTCTCCAAAGTCGCCAAGTGGACACTGGCAATAAAGATGCCACGCTCACAGACTCATCCGGTTAGGACTCGGCTAGTGACTATATTTGACTACTAATGAGTCAATGAATAATAGCACGCCTTATGCGGTGGATCAACAGCTGTAATAATGAAGTATCGTCAACTTACCGGCCAAGCGAACTGGAATGGGATGACGATCTTTCCACCATCGTTGTTTCGGTTTTGGTTGTTTTTGGCGCTCTTAAATTGAAAACTATTTCCACCGATAACGTTAGTAGATCCAGTTCCATAGATGCACAAGCCCTTGGTCGTGACATCCGTTTGGTATTCCTTTAGACACACTCTGAAGTACGTATCACACTCATCGCTGCTACAGCGGAGATCCTGCGTGTTCCTTTCGCCGTCGCAGCAGTCCCCGTCCGACAACTCACCATTTGCGTTCTGTACTGCAATCAGCTGCAGCTCAAAATAGCCCGAGGACTGGGACACCTATAAATAACATTTGAATAGAAAATAAATACATGAAGCGCGTAAAGTATTTAAGTAATCTACAGTAGATTAAGCATGTTGCACACTTGAACATTAATTTTTTGTAATTTTCTTTTAGTTGTTTCAGGCTGAGTAGGCTATGAACAAAGTGGTTTTAGATCCATTTCTAGTAAGTGAAGAGGTTTTGGGAAATTTGTGTTTTTAATTTATAATTATTTGATATTATTAATGTTGCTTTATACTAGAAATGTATGTTTTTTTAAATATCACATTTTTACCCATGAAAACTGATTGATAATACCTAGATTATAAATTATAACCCAGGTATGAACACTGTCGATACATTACATTACGCTGATTGCAATGACTCAGGGCAAAAATAATGCAAAACGAATTCACCCATAAGGACGCTCCAAACTAGAAATTCCAAGATCACATGATTTAACTGTCGAAAACGTAATTTAATTAGGAATGGAATTCTAAAAATTGAATTTACAAAATGAATAAGACCTCGTTGTCTGCATGAGCCACTCGCCCAACTGCCGATCAATTAATTGAATCTGACAATATTAAAATAAAAAAGTTCTCACCTCAGTCCACACGGTCAGAAGAACACACACTATTGACAGGCAATTCGAAATCCCCATACAATTCCACATGTCTCTGTTTGATTAGTGTAGTCTAACATTAGGAAAAATGTACTTATTTCATGGAAACTGCCGTTGACCGCCGATGTATCGTCTTCTCCTAGCATGCACGATGTGAAAGCGTGATCTATTCCCTACTATATCTCCGAATGAAGAGTAACATAAAATGCGTACTAGGGACACCCGAGGCAGGGTACTGCTGATCCAGACACACGACTTTCCCCCACCGTTCGAATCACTCAACAGCAAGGCAAGCGATCGGTTTGAACGCTGAAGCAAAGCCCAGTGATGACTCTTTGATTGACAGCTTAACAAACCATTCACAAAGTCTTGGTTCAAACAGTTGTTGAGGAACCGCCACGAGACAACCATAGAGGCGGGGGGCGGAGTGTCATACAAATTATGCCCGAGTTTGATACATTTATGATCAGAAAACATAGTTTGTCTTCACATATATTTGTTTATTTTTCCTTTTCAAGGTTAGGCTACAGTTTTTATACCTGACTATTTCTTTTTACAAACAATGCTTGCCTTATGTTGCTACAGAATAAAGTCAAAGTTACAGTGCAGTGGTTGATTGTTGCAAAAATAGTCTGACATTATATACGTGGCTTGAATCAATTATCAATATTTACAATTACAAGACATTGCTGTCCAGAGTATGTGGAGAGTGGTCCAAGATGCAGGTACAGGACACCTGAGTAGCCAGCTTATTTTACACATAAATAGAGAAACACGTGTCTATCAGCACCCTCTACTGTTTATGTTGCAGGACCACTGGGTTCAGCTATATACATAGCCGCGGGAAGTAGGGGTGCTGAGGGAGCTGCAGCACTCCCTGAAAAATCAGGGGAAAAAATGAATATGAAATACATAAATTAAAAACATTCTCTTCCCGCACAACATCTATTTCTATCAGGGCAAGCACTGTTCATGACACAAACTGTTCACACCCCTCTTGTTGGTGGAGAGAATGTTACAGGTTTTAAGCTTAGTTCCTGCAATTCTACACATTTTGTCATGGGGTGCAAAGAACATTTTGGCATTTTAAAGCAAATTGTCTTGCAATTCTATATATTTTGACATGTCTAATGTGTATTAATGTGATATTTGAGTGACAAAAAAACTTACAACAATGTCTATGGCCTAAAAAACCTAAATATAAAAACTTTAGCTGACATGGGCAAGTTGATCTGGACAAATGCAATAACTAACATGACAACAGGAACTGATGATGCACTAACCAATTTCGAAATTGCACCATGTGCATTTTACTATGACAACTTTCAAGAGTAAGTTTAAAGCTGGACTGAGTTCGTTTTTTTCAGAGTTGGACTCCAATAAAGTTGTAGAAACAACTCAAGGATAATCAATGGAAACAGTCTCATAGTAAAGAGTCTGAATACTTACAGTACCAGTCAAAAGTTTGAACACACATACTCATTCAAGGGTTTTTCTTAATTTTTTACTATTTTCTACATTGTTTCAAAATGATAAAATAACACATATGGAGTTAACACTAAACAAAAAAGTGTTAAACAAATCAAAATAGATTTTATATTTGAGATTCTTCAAAGTAGCCACCCTTTGCCTTGATGACAGCTTTGCACACTCTTGGCATTCTCTCAACTAGCTTCACTTGGAATGCTTTTCCAACAGTCTTGAAGGAGTTCCCACATATGCTGAGCACTTGTTGGCGGCTTTTCCTTCACTCTGCGGTCCAACTCATCCCAAACCATCTCAACTGGGTTGAGGTCGGGTGATTGTGGAGGCCAGGTCATCTGATGCAGCACTAAATTACTCTCCTTCTTGGTCAAATAGTCCTTCCACAGCCTGGAGGTGTGTTGGGTTATTGTCCTGTTGAAAAACAAATTATAGTCTCACTAAGCGCAAACCAGATGGGATGGTGTATCTCTGCAGAATGCTGTGGTAGCCATAATGGTTAAGTGTGCCTTGAATTCTAAATAAATCATAGACAGTGTCACTAGCAAAGCTCCCCTACACCATCACACCTCCTCCTCCATGCTTCACGGTGAGAAGCACACATGTAGAGATCATCCGTTCACGTGCTCTGCGTCTCATAAAGACACGGCTGTTGGAACAAAAAATCTCAAATTTGGACTCATCAGACCAATGGACATAATAATGTCCATTGCTCGTGTTTTTTGGCCCAAGCAAGTCTCTTCTTATTATTGGTGTCCTTTAGTAGTGGTTTCTTTGCAGCAATTCGACCATGAAGGCCTGATTCACGCAGTCTCCTCTGAACAGTTGATGCTGAGATGTGTCTGTTACTTGAACTCTGTGAAGCATTTATTTGGGCTGCAATCTGAGGCGCAATTAACTCTAATGAACTTATTCTCTGTAGCAGGTAACTCTGGGTCTTCCTTTGCTGAGGCGGTCCTCATGAGAGCTAGTTTCATCATAGCGCTTGATGGTTTTTGAGACTGCACTTGAAGAAACTTTCAAAGATCTTGAAATGTTCCACATTGACTGACCTTCATGTCTTAAAGTAACGATGGACTGTCATTTCTCTTTGCTTATTTGAGCTATTCTTGCCATAATATGTACTTGGTATTTGACCAAATAGGGCTATCTTCTGTATACCAACCGTACCTTGTCACAACACAACTGATTGGCTCAAACGCATTAAGAAGGAAAGAAATTCCACAAATTAACTTTTAACAAGGCACACCTATTAATTGAAATGCATTCCAGGTGACTACCTCATGAAGCTGGTTGAGAGAATGCCGAGCGTGTGCAAAGCTGTCATGAAGGCAAATGGTTGCTACTTTGACGAATCTCAAATCTCAAATATATTTTAATTTGTTTAACACTTTTTTAGTTACTACATGACTCCATTTGTATTATTTAATAGTTTTGATGTCTTCACTATTATTATGCAATGTAGAAAATAGTAAAAAAAAAATAATAATAATAATAACCTGGAATGAGTAGGTGTGTCCAAACTTTTGACTGGTACTGAATGTAAACAAAGTATTTATGTTTTTTAATACATTTGCAAAAATGTATAAAAACTGTTTTTGCTTTGTAATTATTGTGTATTGTGTGTAGATTGGTGACAAATTGTATTTATTTAATCCATTTTAGAATAAGGCTCTAACGTAAAAAAAAATGTGGAAAAAGTCAAGGGGTCTGAATACTTTCCCGAAGGTACTGTATATAATACATTTACATTTTAGTCATTTAGCAGATGCTCTTATCCAGAGCGACTTACAGTAGTGAATGCATACATTTCATTTCATTTTTATTTTTTGTACTGGCCCCCCGTGGGAATCGAACACACAACCCTGGCGTTGCACACACCATGCTCTACCAACTAAGCCACAGGGAAGGCTAATACGCAGCATCCCCGCCCCCAAACTACTTCCCGCGGCTATGGCTCTATACCCACAATTACTTAATATTCCTTATTGTTAGGACATACTAATTAGCCTGAATGTAAGTCAAGAGGAAAAGCCCAAATTCCCGCAAGCACGCACTCACACACACGCACACGCACACACACACACACCCAAACACACACACATTCAATTGTCATCAAGTACCATGAACTCTGTTGTGTGCCTTAGGGACATTTCTCAGTTATCTCTTAATGAAATCTTTCAAGCTTGCCAAAGAATAACCAGGAAGAGCATTGGTGTCATGTTTTTACCCACCTTCTCACATACTCTGCATGCATTCTTGATGTGCAGTGACTTGAATAAAACCTGTCAAAGTAAGATTATTTAGCTTCCTCCCTCTTTCTCTCTCACTTCTGGGAAGTCATATGCTCTTTGTATGGTTGTTCTCTGCTGTACTTTGTCCATTCATACTAGACCCAAAGATATGTGTTTGAGGCGAATATACTGTATAATAACTATGTTACTGACATGTTGTCATGAGAAAATACATGGAAAATAGCTCAAAGAAACCAGGTAGGATGGGTGGGAGGCAACACAATGGGTATGTTTACAAGAATACAAGGAGAGGGTAGCCCTTTGACCTTTTATTTAGAATAGGTTTGTTGGTCTTTTGTAGGCTTCAAATGTCACAGCTGACAGATGATTAAAATATGGTTTTGTTTATGGTTTTACTAAAGATATCAGAAATAATGTCAATAACAGGAATGAGTACATGGACAAAGGGGAATCTACTTAAATCAAACTGAAAGGCTATACATGCTATATAATTAGCAGTCAATTAAACACTTACAGTACCAGCCAAAAGTTTGGACACACATACTCATTCAAGGGCTTTTCTATATTTTCACTATTTTCTACATTGTAGAATAATAGTTACAACATCAAAACTATGAAATTACACATACGTATGGAATCATGTAGTAACCAAAAAAGTGTTAAACAAATCAACAAATATTTTATATTTGAGATTCTCCACCCTTTGCCTTGATGACAGCGTTGCACACTCTTGGCATTCTCTCAACCAGCTTCATGAGGAATGCTTTTCCAACAGTCTTGAAGGAGTTCCCACATATGCTGAGCACTTGTTGGCTGCTTTTCCTTCACTCTGCGGTACAACTCATCCCAAACCATCTCAATTGGGATGAGGTTGGGTGACTGTGGAGGCCAGGGCCCAGATTCATGAAACACTTGTTATGCAAAAATGTAAGAAGTTCACAAGATAGTTCGTAAGTGCAATTCCTCAACAATATCTTACGATTTAATGATTTTCTTACGAACTTCTCAAATATCTTCTTAAGATGTTTGTTGCTAGGCAACTGTTTTAGCTAGCTATCTAGCTAGCAATGGCAATCATGTTAGCATATTTCTTTCTTTTTTTAGCCCTTTTTCTCCCCAATTTCATGGTATCGAATTGGTAGTTACTGTCACGGTTGTCGTAACAACGGGACCAAGGCGCAGCGTGTGTAGAGTTCCACATCTTTATTCCAAAGTGAAACTTCAAGCAAACGCAAAAACAAATAAATCAAATAAACAAACAACTAAACGTGACTACGTGGTGCACAGGCACAAACACAAAACAATATCCCACAAACACAGGTGGGAAAAATAGCTACTTAAATATGATCTCCAATTAGAGACAACGATTACCAGCTGCCTCTAATTGGGAATCATACAAAACACCAACCTAGAAAATATAAACTAGAACACAACATAGAAATATTAAACTAGACTACACCCTAGTCACGCCTTGACCTATTACACCATAGAGAAACAAGGGCTCTCTATGGTCAGGGCGTGACAGTTACAGTCTTGTCTCATCGCTGCAACTCCAAGAATGGACTCAGGAGAAGCAAAGGTCAAGAGCTGTGCGTCCTCCGAAACACAACCCAGCCAAGCTGCACTGTTTCTTGACACAAAGCCCACTTAACCCAGAAGCCAGCCACACCAATGTGTCAGAGGAAACACTGTACACCTGGCGACCGTGGCAGTTTGCACTGCACCCGGCCTGCCACAGGGTTTGCTAGTATGCGATGGGACAAGGACATCCCTGCCGGCCAAACCCTTCCCGAACCCGGATGACGCTGGGCCAATTGTGCGCCAGCCCATGGGTCTCCCGGTTGCAGCTGGCTGCAACAGAACCTGGACTCAAACCCAGAATCTCTAGTGGCACAGCTAGCTCTGCAGTGCTTTAGACCACTGCACCACTTGGGAGGCCACTGTTAGCATATTTCTTACTGAGATTACTATTTCAAAACATGTTCTTGGGTTTAAATTAATCACTACTAAACCTTTCAGATGAAGTTTGTGAATGAATTAAACATGATCAATTGCTTTTATTAAGATTGTTTTCTCTCACTGCCCTGAGTTTAAGGGTTTAGCTGTGTTGGAATTAAGAACATTTCCAAAAACGTTATTTTCAAGAATCTAATTTCTTCTTAACTTTTTGTTGAAGAGAAACAATAAATAACGCAAGAAAATTTCCAAGAACCTTTTTGAGAAATAGTAACTTTGCTTAACTTTCTTCTTAAGCCTACAGTTAAGGTTTTGTAAATCCGGCCCCAGGTCATCTGATGCAGCACGCCATCACTCTCCTTCTTGGTCAAATAGCCCTTACTCAGCCTGGAGGTGTGTTTTGGGTCATTGTCCTGTTGAAAAACAATTGATAGTCTCACTAAGCGCAAACCAGATGGGATGGCGTATCGCTGCAGAATGCTGTGGTAGCCATAATGGTTAAGTGTGCCTTGAATTCTAAATAAATCACAGACAGTGTCACTAGCAAAGCACTCCCACACCATCACACCTCCTCCATGCTTCACGGTAGGAACCACACATGCGGAGATCATCCGTTCACCTACTCTGTGTCTCATAAAGACACGGCTGTTGGAATCAAAAATCTCAAATTTGGACTCATCAGACAAATTTCCACCAGTCTAATGTCCATTGATCATGTTTCTTGGCCCAAGCAAGTCTCTTCTTATTATTGGTGTCATTTAGTAGGGGTTTCTTTGCAGCAATTCGACCATGAAGACCTGATTCATGCAGTCTCCTCTGAACAGTTGATGTTGAGATGTGTCTGTTACTTGAACTTTGTGAAGCATTTATTTGGGCTTTAATCTGAGGTGCAGTTAACTCTAATGAACTTATTCTCTGCAGCAGGTAACTCTGGGTCTTCCTTTCCTGTGGCGATCCTCATGAGAGCCAGTTTCATCAAAGCGCTTGATGGTTGTTTTGCGACTGCACTTGAAGAAACTTTCAAAGTTCTTGAAATTTTCCACATTGACTGACCTTCATGTCTTAAAGTAATGATGGACTGTCATTTCTCTTTGCTTATTTGAGCTATTCTTGCCATAATATGGACTTGGTGTTTGACCAAATAGGGCTATCTTCTGTATACCAACCGTACCTTGTCACAACACAACTGATTGGCTCAAACGCATTAAGAAGGAAAGAAATTCCACAAATTAACTTTTAACAAGGCACACCTGTTAATTGAAATGCATTCCAGGTGACTACCTCATGAAGCTGGTTGAGAGAATGCCAAGCGTGTGCAAAGCTGTCATGAAGGCAAAGGGTGGCTTTGCTGGTGACACTGTCAGGGATTTATTTAGAATTAAAGGCACACGTAACCAGCATGGCTACCACAGCATTCTGCAGCGTTACGCCATCCCATCTGTTTTTCGCATAGTGGGACTATCATTTGTTTTTCAACAGGACAATGACCCAACACACCTCCAGGCTGTGGAAGGGCTATTTGACCAAGAAGGAAAGTGATGGAGTGCTGCATCAGATGACCTGGCCTCCACAATTACCCGACCTCAACCCAACGTCCCTGAGAGGATCCGAGCTTACCCAAGTTCCTCCAAGAGCCTCTGAAGACTGCCGATTTGTCCCTTCCTGAGCCGATGCAGCTCGGCAGGGCTAGGCTGTCTCCAGCCAAATGCGTACGCGGACTTAACACCCAGAATTGTCTGTATTGCGGTACTGCTGGTCATTATGTGTCTACCTGTCTCTTCAAGAGACCTAGCTCATTGGTTGGAATGAGTACTCTGGTGGGTCTTAAAGATAATGTTTCTTCTCCCCCTACTCGCCCCCCTCTCCATACCACGCTGCTGTGGGGCGACCAGTCCAAGTCTCTCCAGATACTCATCGACTCGGGGGCCATATGAATCTTATGGACGTTACCCTGGCTTCCGAGCTGGGCATCCGCACTCAACCCCTCTCCATTCCCATGGATGTTAGAACGCTGGACGGGCGCTCACACACCATACCACCCCCATCAACCTACGAGTGTCAGGGAACCACAGCGGGACGATCCAATTCCTGCTAATTGTGTCTCCACAGGTTCCTGTGGTATTGGGATTATCTTGGCTCCAGCGACACAATCCCTCGATTGACTGGTCTACTGGTGCCATCGTGGGCTGGAGCCCGTTATGCCACGCCTATTGCCTGAAATCAGCTCTGCCTCCCCCGGGACGTCTTCCTGGGGGCTTGGAAATTGCCCTGAATCTCTCTGCCATTCCCGTGGAGTACCAAGAGTACCAGGTTCAGTAATGCCCGTGCCACTTCGCTTCCACAACACCGACTGGTACCCAAGGAGGTTAAGCCGGATGTGCTGGCACGGTGCTATAGCCCCACGGCTACACGCCCAGAAGACAAGATTTTTCCTCCCTACTCCAAAATCAATAGCCCCTCTGCTGTCCGCCCTCTGTTGCCCCGTACCCTCCGGATACTTCCTACCTTTTATGTGTCTAGATCTAAACCCATGTCTCACAGCCCTTTGTCTCCTGTTTCCAGGCCCACCCTTCTCCCCCGTCTCATCGACGGTCAACCAGCGTACAGGGTGAGACGTCTCCTGAAGTTTCGACCTCGGGGCAGGGGATTCCAGTACCTGGTTGACTGGGAGGGTTATGGCTCAGAGGAGAGGTGCTGGGTCTCCGCTAGGGACATCCTGGACCCAGGTCTCATCTCTGAATTCCAACGCCAACACCCCGCTCGACCAGGTATGCATCTAGGTAGGACGCCAGGTGTGTGTGTGGGGGGGGGGGGGGGGGGGTACTGTCACGCCCTGATCTGTTTTCACTTGTGCTTGTCTCCACCCCCCTCCAGGTGTCGCCTATCTTCCCCACTTATCCCCTGTGTTTTCTGTCTGTCTGTGCCAGTTCGTCTAATTTGTTCAAGTCTACCAGTGTTTTGTCTCAGCTCCTGCTTTTCCTCAGTCTCTCTTTTTCTCATCCTCCTGGTTTTGACCCTTGCCTGTCCTGACTCTGAGCCTACCTGCCTTCCTGTGCCTTTGCCCCTACTTTGGATTACCGACCTCTGCTTGACCTGACCCTGGGCCTGCCTGCCGTCCTGTACCTTGGCCCCACTATCCGGATTATCGACCCTTGTCTGCCTTGACCTGTCGTTTGTCTGCCCCTGTTGTTGCAATAAACATTGTTACTTCAACACAGTCTGCACTTGGGTCTTACCTGAAACCTGATAGACAGAGGCCTTTCAAGGGTTACATAGACAAAGACACATGGTCTCTGTATGGATCTCCTTAATATTCAACAGCTCTCCTTAGACCTCACATCTGACAGGAGCAGAGGAATGAGGCAGGCTGAGTGACAACTGTGTTTTGGATGGTTCTGCCGTAACTGGATAGAACCAGGACCAGGCTTACAGTAACAGTAAGAAGCACTGTCCTACTCTGTTCCTCAACCTGGGCTCGGGGCAGTTAGCCAACCAGCCAGCCAGCCTACAGCAGTGTGGACTGGAGAGCTCCAGTAGCTAAAGGCTGCAGTGTTTACCCAGGTCAAGACCAGGACACAGTCCAACAGGTGGCCTCTGACACACTCCAGCAGATGTTTCCTCCCTCCCTCCCAGGGAAGCAGGTGCAGACGGCTGCCCTGTGTCTCCTCTCCCCACACCCTCTCCTCTGCTCTCCCCCAGCCTTCTATTCTCCTCTTCCCACACCCCTCTCCTCTCATCTGCTGTCCCCTGTTCATCCCTTTATGATGGCTCTTATCACACATGATAAAGAACCATGGGAAACTCTAGTTGTCTTGATAAACTGGGGGAAGTAATGAGGTATATTTATTTAAAAAGTAACACAACTTTATTCCTTGTGTAGGATGTGTGGGTTATGGTAAATTACAGCTGTAGCCCTTTACACTTGTACGTGTATACGGGTTAAAATGGTAGATTTGGGCACTGATAAGAACCTAAATTGGAACGCAGTGCCTGTACAGTAACATGCTGTAAATGACGTCAGAGCTCTGGCTCTGCGCTTCACAGCTCTGTAGGGGTTTTGAGTGACAGACGTTCTGAACTTGAACACAGCACGCGACAAGAAGTTTCCCCCATCCCTCCTGCCAATTGGGCATCTTTTGCAAAAATGTTGTTGTCTAATTGAGGGAAATGCTGTAAATTAAGAGGACTCAATGTATTTTGAAAGATGAGACGTTGAGGATTTTAACTAATAGTGCTTTGATGCCTTACAAGCAAGTCAAACACCAAATGTGAACTTAACATTTCCATTTATAAAACTCATGTCATATACAGCGTCAATTTATAGTGGGCCGTTTTTGAATTGCTTAAACAACAACAGTAATTGTGTGATGGTGGGGATGCAGAGTTGTGTTCCAAGCAAACAACTAGAAGTGTGCATGCTCTAGTTCCTCAACGGCACAGCAAGGAGACAGTTGAAGACTATTCTTTGGGTCATAAAGTGCATTGAAATGACTTAGCAACTGTGCACACTCTGGAAATGTGTGTGGTGACTTGAAGACACCAGTTAGTCCTCTCACTCAAACCCTTGTAATGTTTTGTCTTATGTTGCACCTACCCCACATTTTTCAGGAATATTCTTATCATGTTACTGAATGTATCCAAAGAATCTTCAGATTTTGTTGGGGCTCGGGGGGCAGTATTGAGACATTTTGAAAAAAATATGTGCCCATTTTTAACTGCCTCCTACACCAACTCAGAAGCTAGGATATGCATATTATTAACACATTCGGATAGAAAACACTCTGAATTTTCTAAAACAGTTTGAATGGTGTCTGTAAGTATAACAAAACTCATATTGCAGGGAAAAACCTGTGAAAAATAGATCCAAAAAAAATGTGAATTTTGTGACTGTACTATTTAGTGTCATTGTTTTATAGATACCATAGTGAGAAAGGATTCATTTCGCAACACCTACGGCTTCCACTAGATGTCAACGATCTTTATAAAGTTGTTTGAAGCGTCTATGATAAACAGAGAGCAAATTAGAATCCAAGGAAGTTGACATGTCATCACTTCATTTTTTTGCGCCTGCGCATAAATCTGAGAAACGTGAGTTTTGTCTTCATTGTTTATCTAGACATAGGATAGGTTGTGTGAAAATATTACTGATGTTTAACGTTAAAAATGGACCAAAAGATTAATGCTAAACAACATTTGACATGTTTGAACGAACATAAATAGATTATTTACTAGGTTTTTTTTAGCTTTTCGGCGTGAATTACACTCCCCCCACCACGTTTTGTGGGAGCATAATGAACGCTAAGTACTTGGTGTTATTTGGACATAAATTATGAACTTTGTCAAAAGAAACCACATTTGTTCCGGACCTGGGATGCCTTCCGGACCTGGGATGCCTGCCTTCTGATGGAGATAATCAAAGGTAAGGGGATATTTACAATGTTATTATGGATTTTAGATGATGCTAACTGTATAGCATAGCCTGTTGTTCTTAGCATAGCACCCCGTTTATTGCAAAATGTGATTTCCCAGTAAAGTTATTTTGAGATCTGGCCATTCGGTAGCAATTACGAGATGATGATATATTATTCTTTGAATGACAATATTATAATTTACCAATGTTTTCGAATAGTAATTTTGTTATGTTCACCGGAAGCATTTCAGAGAAGAAAAAAATCTGAATTTCACGCTACTGTAAAATGCTGTTTTTGGATATAAATATGAACTTGATGGAACAAAAAATGCATGTATTGTATAACATAATGTCCTAGGAGTGTCATCTGATGGAGATTGACAAAAGTTAGTGCATAATTCTAGCTGGTTTCTGCTTTTGGTGACGCCTGACCTTGAATTGAAAATGGATGTTTGTACTTTTGTGGCTATGTACTGTCCTAACATAATCTAACTTTATGCTTTTGCCGTAAAGCCTCTTTGAAAATCGAACAATGTGGTTAGATTAAGGAGATGTTTATCATTTAAATTGTGTAAAATAGTTGATTGTTAGAGAAATTGAAATTATTAGATTTTTGATGTTTTGAATTTCCAGCCTTGTTAGCAATCCCGGTTCGGGGTTCATTGCTAACCTGTAGCCCCAACAGGTTAACAAATGCGGCGAAAAGTACAGTAAATGTAAAATGCACATAAAATCATCAGTGTAATGTCTGGATTCAGTCTTGTGTCAGGTGAACTGTTCTAATAATTTCCCCATAATCTCCAAACTGTTCCCTTTCAATTGTTACCATGCCTATGCATTTCATATTTCTTCTGTAAGAAACATTTCAATGTAGCCCTATCCATATAGGCCAATTTTCACAAGTGTAAAGGGTTAAGTAACACTTTATGGTATGCACAACTACCTTCATCCTGAAAATCCACATACAGTGCTGTTGGTTATATACAGAAACAAGTCTCCCCCTGTTCATTGTGGTCAACACCATTTCACAAGGTCAAATTCCTAGTAATGTAGATGAACTTGGTGAATAAATGTGATTCTAATTCTAAATTGCCAAAGAAACCTGGGAGAGAGTGTCTTCTAAACCAACCCTTCTTACAGAGATGTTGAAAACATGTTTTGTGGAGCTGAACGTCTGAGGGTCTGAGGGGTCTGCAAACATAAATCTGTCGTTAGGATGTCCCCGGAACGTCATGAAATGGTCAACTAAAGTGGTCAGGACGTTGTGTCATGGTCCCCTGGAGGTTTTGTCTAGTTCTCAGTTTGTCCCCTAGGTTCATGGGACGTTGTTTCATGGTCCCATAGAGGTTACCAGTTTGTCCTGGGGACAATCAAAGAAAAAGATACGCAAAACATTCTACCCTGGGCACGCGCACCCTAGTTTCATTACATCTCAGACCTTGTTACTATTGCCAAGCCCATCAAGGAGGACACACACAGAGCTTTTAACTTACATATTTGACACTCTTTGACGTATATTATTACATTGTGTAGGTTTATTTATACAGTAATTATTAATAAACATGTTCTCACCTGGGATGTCCTCACAAACTTTGGTTCACCACATTCCGATATTCCTGTTACGCACCATGTACTGTATGTGCGATTGACTGATTTCACCTGTATTCCTATACTTCAAAGTGAATCTCAGCTCTGTTATAAATACACTCAAGAAAAAACGAGTATATTTATCAAAGTGATTTGTATTTGTATTTATTATGGATCTCCATTAGCTGCTGCCAAAGCAGCAGCTACTCTTCCTGGGGTCCAGCAAAATTAAAGCAGTTTATACAATTTTAAAAACATTACAACACATTCACAGATTTCACAACACACTGATTTCACAACACACAGACTTTGTGGCACAGCAGAAAGATCAGCATACCCTAAAGGTTGAGAGTTCAAATCCCAGGTGGGGGTCGTATTGAAAAGTCAGTACTAAGTGATTATGTCAAATTTAATCATATTGTCATTCATTAAAGATTTTGATACTATTTTAGCCAAACAGCAAACCACTTACCAAAAAAACATTTAATTACTTCACCTACTGTATAATGGTTTGGTACACCTTAGACCATCACATGACAAAAACCTCTAGGGGACCATAACACAATGTCCCAAAAACGTCCTCGGGGATGTCCCCAGGACAAACAGGGAAGTAGACAAAACCTCCAGGGGACCATGACACAATATCATGACTTCATTAGGCATCTTTTTTGTGACGTTATGGGGACGTCCTTATGGCAAATTGTTGTTTGCAGAGACGTTGCCTTAGGACCATCACACAACATCCTAATGACTAGTAAAATTAAAGTCCTGCGAACGTCCTGACATAGTCCTCGGTGACGTCCTGGGAACTTACAAGGAACGAGACAAAGGTCCGTCCCCCAGAGAACGTTCCCTTTGGCCATCACGCAATGTCCTGAGTACTAGTAAAATGAAATTCCTGAGAATATCCGAAAAAGGTCCTGACAATTTCCTTGGTGACATCCTGGGAACTTACAGGGAACTACACAAAGTTACCCAAGAGAACGTTCCCCTGGGACCATTATTTACGTCCCCTTGACCATTATGGAACGCCCCCTTGTCGTCATTGAATGTTCCATGGATAACGTCTCGCGGAACCCTTTAAGGGACTTAATGGGAATGTTGCCGAATGTCCTTAGGACTTCCCCCGTTTGCTGGGAAGAAATACAGAGTGAGATAAATTCCCCTCTTGCATTTCTGGCCTGCTCTAATGCAGAACAAAGACAAAACAACATATCTGTCTGCTGAAGCCTGCACAGATAGACCCAGTAATGCTCAGTGTTAAAGATCTGGCATGGTGTGCAATGCAGACATAACTATCTGTTTGTTCAAGCAAATGTAACAGTGAAATAGTACTCGTGCTGTCACTGTGAAACATGTTTTTATTGCATTGCTCAAGGATTTGGCCATCTCCGCTCTCTTCTTGGTCAGTGTTGGAAATCCCTAATTCAGATATCTGAGAATATGCTGCTACACACGCCTGGCGTGTATGTACCTGCACAGGAGGAGTCACCCTTCTCTTTCTCTCCCTTACTCTTTTCCTTTTTCATTGCCATGTTGATTTGTTCATGCATCTGATCCTTAACAAGTTAACTTGCCTGTGTCACACCTATTCTCTTATGATCTACCTTTCTTGGTGCAACAGGAACATTTACAAGTCCGATCCTGAAGAATGCAAACAGAGGTCTCTTATCTTCAAAAAATAGTAAACTTTAGTCAGTCTTGTTGTGGCTTGCCAACCTTGTCTCTCCTATAAGGTGGTGGACAGATAATCTAAAATAGCCATCCATAAAAACAGTGAAGCCTGACAGTGACAGACCATTCCCCCCACAGGTCAGAGAGAGGAGAGGAGAAGGAGAAGAGAGGAGAGAGGGAGCATGTCTCTATTTTTCTCCCTGGGACCTTTATCTCACCTATGCTAAAGAGTGCTAATGCCTTTGGAGGACATGAGTGTTTGATCACCTGACAGCCCACTGACAGAGCTGAGCCCACCCCAATACTGCACACACCTACAGCACCCCACACCACCCCATCCGCACACCAACAACCACACCACTTCAACAAGAGACTAGACTGTGAATCACACACTCCTTAAACAGAGGAAGTGAAGTAAATACAGTCATGCAGTTAATGCAGTTTGCATCTCTGTGCTAGAACGTCTCCTAATCCACACCAACTAAACTACCTGACCTCAACTCCACCCCACATGTCTGATAAGTAGGAGGCTATCACAACCCTGCACACTCACACCCACACAAACAGAGCAGGTGTTCAGTGGCGGGCAGACCACCAGCAGTCTCACAGGGTCAGTATGTGAACAGCAGCAGGTGCACCTGCACAAAGGTGTGTGAGATAGCCCATTATGGCTTTATAGCATTTATTGCCCTGCAACATAGTTTGAGACTGATAAGAGCAGTGTATACACCTGTCTCTCTGGCTCCATCTGCCTTCTCTAGTCTACTTGAATCTGGGCTAAGCCTAGTGGGTATACTGAGGATGATTATTGACATGGAGATTGCTGTATTAATGTTTGTCTAGACTGGTATGTACTGTAAACGTGGTGTGACGTTTACAGTACAAAGAGTTCCAGGACTCCAATATGCACTGCTCTCAATCAAACTTACTTCCTCTTTTGGAGCTTTCATCATGTAATACATATTTTATATATTTTTTTATTTAACTAGGCAAGTCAGTTAAGAACAAATTCTTATTTACAATGACGGCCAACCTCGGCCAAACCCTAACCTGGACAACGCAGGGACAATTGTGCGCCGCCCTACGGGATTCCCCATCACGGTCAGTTGTGATACAGCCTGGAATCAAACCAGGGTCTGTAGTGATGCCTCTAGCACTGAGATGCAGTGCCTTAGACTGCTGCGCCACTCGGGAGCAGGGGTTATATTTTGGGAACTATAGTGAAACAGAGTTCCACCAGCTTAGGATGGAAAAGATTGAGTGAATTGGGGGGAAAAAATACAAAGAAATCAAAGGCAAGCAAAAGGGGACAGTTCCACCAGCTACAAAATCCCAATTTAACTTGCGGAGACATACAATGAGAACTAAAAGCATTTTTAGACCACAATAAGTCTACATGAAACAATGACCTAAATTAGGCTCAGCTAAACCCAAAATAAATGAAACCCCCAACAAAGTTCAATACCATTGTTTAATATGAAATAAAAATTGCTTTTCAAAATGTATTGTTGTCTAGAAAACAATTCCACTGAATAGAAGCCCTTCGTCCCATGATGTACAGTACTTTAGCAAGGTGAATTATAAGATGGGGAGAATAAGAGTATACGGAAGATCCAGGGTTATGATGAAAGTTAGATGAGGACAGAAAAGGTGACCTCCTGACCAGCTCTAAAGAGAGTCACCAGTATGGATCGAGGGCTTTGATTTCACTCCTCAAACCCCTTAACACAAAGCCAGGCTCTGTCATCTAACACTGGAGCATATGGGCCCTGTTCCCACACCCTACTCCATGTAAACATCTCATTAAGCACTGAGCAGAGGCTACGTGGCCATAAAACACAGCCAGGAACAATACACCAGCATCCCCCCACAGACAGACAGTGTCAATTAGGCCCCAGTCTTTGATTACCCAGGAGCTGCTGCTCCACTACAGAGGCCCTCTGAAGGTAAAGGTAAGGTAATGATCCCCTCAAATTAAAACCCACGCAGCACACACAGGCTCAGGGGCTTTCCTGTACTCTGTGAAAAGGTTTTAAAGATACGACTGAAGTTCTTGCTACGTCTCCAGCACATACGTGGGCGCACACACACACACTGGCACACACACATCACCATACACAACCTCGACCCTTTGAAAGACAGGTTTGCGGTGCAGCACTATTGATAATTGGTGGTTGGGAGGGGTCATGGGGCAAAAGAGGGGGTTACCAGATTAGCTTCTCCAGCCTTTGTGACTGTGCTCCAAAGAGTCTCACTATGATGGGATTTCAGTGGGGAGAGGACAATACTGGGCACAAAGACCAAGAGGGTAGTGAAAGATGCATGAGGTTAGAGCTGCTTTAAGCGCTTCCTAGCATTATGCTAAAAAACAATTAAGTGGTTCCAAGGTATTGGAGGTGATGGTCACTCAGCTCAATAACCCCTTCCACCTGGTTCATTCCCTTGAAAACACAGCACTCCTAAACTATACCACCAGCACCACCACCACAAATGAATGCAGGACCCTACCTATAAGACCCCAGCTTCACTGTCCTGCTGCTTCACTGGCCGGCTGCTTCACTGGCCTGCTGCTTCACTGGCCTGCTACTTCACTGGCCTGCTACTTCACTGGACTGCTGATTCACTGGCCTGCTGCTTCACTGGCCTGCTGCTTCACTGGCCTGCTGCTTTACTGGCCTGCTGCCCTCAGCCCTACACTGCCCTGCACATGGACACTTCAATTTAAAGGGAACACCCCAAACGGTGTTGGGAGGATCCAAAGGTCTGGAGCCACAAAGAGATGCAACCATGTGATCCAGACAGATTAAGGTCTAAAGGATCCAGGAGCCTCCTGGTGTATTGTGTTAACATGGAGATGAGGGGGTGGCAGATAACCGGATCAGTAGGACACAGCCCTGGTCTGGGTAATGACGACTCATAATAATGGCTGGAATGGAGTGAATGGAATGGTATCAAACACATGGAAACCACTTGTTTGATGTGTTCGATACCATTCCATGAATTCCGTTCCAGCCATTACTATGAACAGTCCTACCCAATTAGGTTGCCAGCAGCCAACTGTATGATGTATCTACAGTCAAAGAATGCACCACAATGAACCTATTAAACTGTTGAATGTTCAGATGCCCCCTCTATCCATCCCTTGTTTTATATTCGTTTATCAGACACTTCCTTTATGTCACTCAGAGCCGAGCTTTCCAGCTGAACTCTTTCACATACTGGGAGACAGAGTAGGCACTGGCCTGATATTTGTCCCTAATTGCATAATCCATTCCCAAGGATTTGGATGGTGGTTTGGTGTCATACCCACTCTATAAGTATTGCAACGCTATTCACACTTTAATGTGGATGTGGAGGTTAACGATTTCATTCTACTCTAAATGATAAATCAATCGTCAAAACAATGAATCAATCAATTTTATGATCTCAATTACATTTAATTGAGACCATAAAATAATCATTACCATTTTACCGCTCCCATTGTTACTTACATAGGGGCTTTTGTGAAAAACATCTGATTATTTTCCATGTGTTAAGAGATGGTGGGAGGACAGCCATCACTATCTCTCTGTTTTGCCCATTCCAATGTTTTTTAGTGTGGGTGGGAAATACATAACATTCTGTTTAAGAGGGGGGCTGGGGATGGGGCTGGGGCTGGGGGTGGTGGGGGGCACTGCAAGAGCAACAAGTGTGTGCTTGATTGCATAGTTGTGGAGGTGGGCATCCCAGCAAACAGGAGACATCCTGAGGACATTCAGTGATGTTTCCATTCGTTTCCTTAAGGGTTTCAGCGCAACATTATCTCACTGCGTCCTGAGAAGGTTATAAGAATGTTGCGTGACGGTTCCAAGGGAACGTTCTCTGGGGACCTTCGTCTAGTACCCTGTACATACCCAGGACGTCACTGCAGACTATGTCAGGACCTCTTTAGGACGTTCTAAAGACTTTAATTTCACTAGTCTTTAGGACGTTGTGTGAAGATCCCAAGGGAACATTCTCTGGGGGACCTTTGTGTAGTTCCTTGTAAGTTCCCAGGACATCACTCAGGACCTTTTTAGGATATTCTCAGGACTTTAATTTTACTAGTCCTTAGGACATGGCGTGATGTCCCAAGGGAATGGTCTCCTGAATCACTACGATAAATATCAGATTTTTCTACAGTGTATTTTCAACAGAGCTGAGATATACTTTGAAGTGCAAAATTTAGGAATGAGCCTACATGTGAAATCAGTCATTGATACAGACATGGTGGCGTAGCAGGAAAATATGCATGCTGTTGTGTGTTCAAATCCCAGGTGAGAACATGTTAAATAATAATTACTGTATGAATAAACATATGCAATCAAATGTGTCAAAAATGGAAGTTGACAACACTATGTTAAAAGCTTTGTTTCTGTGTGACCCTAGCATTGCCAAAGGATAAAGAGCTATCAGTGGTGGGCTTGACAAAAGGAGCTGTCTAATAAAACTAGGCTGTGTGTGTCCTGGGACAAACTGGGAACTAGAGAAAACCTCCAGAGGACCATGATGCAATGTCCCAAAAACATCCTATAAATGTCATCAGGGATGTCCCCGGGACCAACTGAGAACTAGACAAAACCTCCAGGGGACCATGACACAACGTCCTGATGACTTAGGCAACCATTTTGTAACGTCCTAACAACTCATTATTGTTTGCAGAGATGTTTGTGTTGGCAGGAGGGAGCAGGTAGTGTAGCCTAGTGTAGGTAGGTGCTGCTTCAGAGGGTTGGGTTTTCTACAGACAACATCATTTATGACTATGACACTGTTATCAGAGAACAGAAGAGATAAAAACAGACTTTTGAAGTACTAATTGGCAGGATGACAATCTGATGTTGGGGAATTAAATCTGCCGAAATTTGATATTTTTTCCACACATATTTTTTGGAGATGAAACGCGTGGCAGAGTGAGCTAAGATGGCTGCAATCAAAGACTTGAACACGTCTTAATCGATTATATCTCAATGTAAGTTATTGCAAATGATGACTGTTAGTTTGTTGGCTTACATCAAAATCTATATAAACATCTATTACATACCATATAAATTATGATTCATGATGATGATTGTTGTATTCAAATGATAACAGTGGGAAAAGTACTTTTGTCTTTGAGTGACTGTATACTTCTGGTTTACAGCATAGTGAGTGATATAAGTGTCCTTTCAAGGCAAAACACACCATTGTTCCCCTATACAATCCACAATCTCACTAAGGAAGTGATACACAGGACACAAATACAATGCGCAATGAGGCTGCCTAACCCAGACAACAGAATTGTGGCTCCAAAAGCAGTGGGAAAATGTTCCTATGTGCTCTGAA
Source organism: Salmo salar (assembly GCF_965601325.2). NCBI lineage: Eukaryota > Metazoa > Chordata > Actinopteri > Salmoniformes > Salmonidae > Salmo > Salmo salar. Next base: position 31,463,740 of record NC_138291.1, read on the forward strand.
ACACCCAGCCTCCTCCCACCGCCATCCCCATGACCACACACACACACACACACACACACACACACACACACACACACACACACACACACACACACACACTCACTACTACTACTACTACTACCATTACTGTGGTAGAAATAGCTACTGGTGCTGACAAGTAACACAGGCCCAATTAGAGATGTAAAAACCCATAACCACCATCTGATGACATTACTTAAAGGGAAGATGATCTCATGCTCCACAGACAATGGGTAAAACCAGGCACCTGAAGGATCTAAAGCATCTAGGCCAAATCAAGCAGCACCAAGGTAAACAGAGACACTCACTTAAGCATCATTCCATCATCAAGACTCCACTCATTCTAACACCACTTAGGCTGGAGCTCCCTGTTCCCTTCTGCTCTCTCTCAGTTCTCTGTAACTAGAAACACCGAGCCCACATTTGTTTATTTGTCTTTTTTGGTATTTTCTTCCTTTGTCGATAAGATCTGGAGGAGCACTTTTTGGCACTTTGTCTCAGATTTTCCTCAAACGTGCTGAAACCCAATCAAGCAGGTCCACTCGCTCGTCCTCCTGACTTTTTTTCAGGAGAGGGAAGAAGGGAAAGGGTTAATTGTTAAGAGTGAAAGAATGTGAAAATTAAGTGCAGGACTATTTTTACAAGTTGCCTCATTATTGGAGGCTCACAAAATAGGGTCCTAGGCTCTGAGAATGTTTCTCTGGGGACTCTTCCTATAGAACATCAGTTTTTCCTCTGAACAGTGAACATATACAGTTGAAGTCGGAAGTTTACATACACTTAGGTTGGAGTCATTAAAACTCGTTTTTCAACCACCCCACAAATTTCTTGTGAACAAACTATAGTTTTGGCAAGTCGGTTAGGACATCTACTTTGTGCATGACACAAGTAATTTTTCGAACAATTGTTTACAGACAGATTATTTCACTTATAACTCACTGTATTACAATTCCAGTGGGTCAGAAGTTTATATATACTAAGTTGACTGTGCCTTTAAACAGCTTGTAAAATTCCAGAAAATGATGTCATGGCTTTAGAAGCTTCTGATAGGCTAATTGACATAATTTGAGTCAATTGGAGGTGTACCTGTGGATGTATTTCACGGCCTACCTTCAAACTCAGTGCCTCTTTGCTCGACGTCATTGGAAACTAAAAATAAAACAGCCAAGACATCAGAAAAAAATTGTAGACCTCCACAAGTCTGGTTCATCCTTGGGAGCAATTTCCAAACGCCTGAAGGTACCACGGCCGCTCAGCAAGGAAGAAGCCACTGCTCCAAAACTGCCATAAAAAAAGCCAGACTACGGTTTGCAACTGCACATGGGGACAAAGATGGTACTTTATGGAGAAATGTCCTCTGGTCTGATGAAACAAAAATAGAACTGTTTGGTCATAATGACCATCATTATGTTTGGAGGAAAAAGGGGGAGGCTTGCAAGTCAAAGAACACCATCCCAACCGTGAAGCACGGGGGTGGCAGCATCATGTTGTGTGGGTGCTTTGCTGCAGGAGGGACTGGTGCACTTCACAAAATAGATGGCTGCATGAGGAAGGAAAATTATGTTAATATATTGAAGCAACATCTCAAGACATCAGTCAGGAAGTTAAAGATTGGTAGCAAATGGGTCTTCCAAATGGACAATGACCCCAAGCATACTTCCAAAGTTGTGTCAAAATGGCTTAAGGACAACAAAGTCAAGGCATTTGAGTGGTCATCCCAAAGCACTGACCTCAATCCCATAGAAAATTTGTGGGCAGAACTGAGAAAGCGTGTGCGAGCAAGGATGCCTACAAACCTGATTCAGTTACACCAGCTCTGTCAGGAGGAATGGGCCAAAATTCACTTATTGTGGGAAGCTTGTGGAAGGCTACCCAAAACGTTTGACCCAAGTTAAACAATTTAAAGGCAATGCTACCAAATACTAATTGAGTGTATGTCAACTTCTGACCCACTGGGAATGTGATGAAATAAATAAAAGCTGAAGTAAATAATTCTCTCTACTATTATTCTGACATTTCACATTCTTAAATGTGGGGATCCTAACTGACCTAAGACAGGGAATTTTTACTCGGATTAAATGTCAGGAATTGTGAAAAACTGAGTTTAAATGTATTTGGCTAAGGTGTATGTAAACTTCCGACTTCAACTGTAGAGGCATTGAAAGCCTTACGACTGGTAATGTAAACATGGCAGTGTGGAGTACAATCACTGGAGATGTGATATGCCCTTGACTCCATGGCACTGAGCTGTTCCTACACTGATTGCTAATGGTTCAACTGGGAAGACAATCGGAATGCCACAGGAATTCCCCAGAATCCCCCTCCTTCTGTCGAGGTCCAGGCCTCTCTCTTATAATTCCGTGTGGAGCTAACATGGAGCACAATGGACAGGCAGCTATTCACCCTATCAATGCAAGGAAACGTTACCTCAGCACAAAAATGTCAAGACCATAGGCACAGGCCCTGGAAACAATCGCTACGGAAACTAAAGCAGGTGCCCACCTCCTGAGAAAATATCCTAGTGCACATGCAGCGGGGGAAGAGGTGGGTGTGTTGTCGTTGACAGCAGGGTTGCGCAAAACAGTAGCAGTCAGAGTAATAAAGCAATAAAAGAATAACGACACAAACTACAGTATACAGAATAGTGGGCATCTGTAATCCAATGAAAAAGTCTACTGTACAGTTACATTGTAAAATGTGTCAGACGTTGAACTTGATTGATCTGTGGCATGAAGTTTAATGATTGTTAGCATTTCATGACTAGGCCTGATGATAAACTGTAAGAGCCAGGTGAACTACATCCAAAGAACTAGAATGAATAACTCTACTTTTAGGACTACAGAGCACTAATAGCATACTTTCTCTTCCATTCGAGTTTTTGGTTTCACTTTCCCTCTAACCTGCATTATTGGAGATGTTCTGATCCTTATCTGCATAGCTGAATCCAGAGGACCTAAGAGATGAACAACAGAGGACAATGTTAATATCAGTTTAGACGACATGACACAACACACCAGCTTCCACACGCCAGTCAGTCAGGTTCTAGAGCAGCAGTTTGGTATAGAGGGCATAATAACTGGAGCTCCCAGGGGGGGCAGTGGGGATCAGAAACTCCTGCTCTCCTACAGCATGTCTTTAATGTCTTTGTGTGGGGGGATTTGATACCCCTCAGGCGTTTAAATTAGACTAAATTACATCCGTTAGTCACATGAACCAGGAGTTTCTCTACACTGGGAGAGGGTTTCTAGATTCAGGTCAATTCTACTGATAACATATGAACCCACTTCGACCCTGTAACCCCAACAAATGTGCACGTACACTACATCATTCATTCTTAAAAACATATGGGAACATGTTCTGAAACCACAAGGTCAAAAAGGCAAGGCCCAACGTTATCATGTGCTATCAATAGCATTGTTAATACAGGGACATTTGTGTTGCATTGAGTGATGGGGTAGAAATGTACTCGGTGGACTAGGAGGTGGCGGTAGAGGCTGAAGTGGGTTAAGGAAATTCCACTTTCTACTGCAGATCTCAATCTAACGGAGCACTGCCGGACATAACAATGTGGTGTTTAAACAGACCGGGGCCGATGCCGGGGCAGGGTTGGTTCTCCTCCCGGGGCTGGTTCTGAATAAAAGAGTGGTCCAGAGGGCTGGAGGCTCTGATAAGCACCTGCCATGCTGCAGCACAGGAGGGACTGCCACAGAACCATTGTTCTGGGTAACACCCAACCACCTACCCTGCATGATGTCAGTGAAGCCTATATACTCCAGGGAGTCAGGGGTTTTACTGGAGGTGCTGAAACATTAATTGGAATCATCTAAAACAGATTATGAGTCACCCTGGGCGGTGGACCACTCTCCTAAAGGTCACTCTAAGACCTGGCTACAGTACCCACCTAGGATGCAGATATGAGAGGTGGGGAGGTTGGGGCTCAGGGGCAGAGGGGAGTTGCTACCAATGACCTATATAGGGGTCCAGCACCAGGGCCATTAACCCTACAGATACACATTACAGAGGCTATCTGTGGTACACCACACACAGACAGAGATGGGACAGCAACATGACTGGAAAGGGCACTAGTATGAGACAGGGAAGATTATCCCCCCTCCTCCATTGTCCTTCACACACACTCACACACACACTCACACCAATTTTAAACCCAATTTTGTTGCTTGAAAGAAAACAAGGAGAAAACTATTTTGTTCTTGTACTGCATATTTGCCTAAAGAATAGGTGAGTGAGTGTGTTTGTTTCATGCAGCATACTGCAGGTATGGGTCAAACAGCCAGGACACACACATGAGTGGCTTCTGACTGGCACTTCAAACCCCTCCTGCTCTCTCTACCGTGTGGCCTGCGAATAATGGGAACCCGATCGGAGAGGGGGGGGCGTGGCCGTCTTTTGTGAGCGCTCTTCAAAGCTCTGGCCCTCGTATTTGTCCAAAGGAGCTCTTTGTAATGGAATACTCCACTGTCATTTTGCCCCTTTTATTTTTAAGCAGGGCTATTATTGCTCTCATACCCCTCACATACCCCTAGGCTTTGTGTGTGTGGACAGGGTCATTCTGAAACCTCCTTTCCCCCTCCTCCACATGCTGTGGTATAGAATGATGTATCACACACAGACTCATGGCTAAATTCAGGTCTCACAGGAGGGACAGGTTCTGACCACTGCCTGGGCCCCCTTTACTTCAGATGAATTCTTAACTTCCACGACATGTTGTTAATCCAATGGAATGACCATGGTAGCTCTTGAGATGCCTGTGAGATGCAACAGGGAGGCACAGACGGATATTATGTTATGTTAAAAAAGTATTTTGCGATGTTGTTGCATTGAAGGCAGGTTAGACTATATTCTTGATCAAGAGGGTGAAAAAGCTGTGATGACTGCACCACAATGGATAAAGTCACGTGTGTGTGTGTGTGTGTGTGTGTGTGTGTGTGTGTGTGTGTGTGTGTGTGTGTGTGTGTGTGTGTGTGTGTGTGTGTGTGTGTGTGTACGTGCCTGTTTGCGTGTTTGTCCACGTGTGCGTGTGTGTCTTGAGTGAACACTTATTGACCCCAGTGCAGTCGTGCATATGGTCCCCCCACCCAATCCTGTTTCTCTGTTATATCTGACATGAGTAGATGAATTATAGATCAGACGCTTTAGCAGGCCTGTAACTCAATCTGTGGCACAGGAGGCAGGGCCAGAGGTACAGGCCAGAGGATCACGTGACCAGGGGGAGAATAGCCATTGAGACAGCAGGATCCCTGTATAAAAAGACTGTGTAAAATAAATAATACAAATACTGAGCTATATTGTATGCTAAACAAATTGGGAAATTATATTATTTTACACTAATTCAGTTTGATTTTGTTTAACAAGTAATTATTATTTTTCTCAAAAAGATAGGGGTCAAAATGATTGGCACCCCTGTTTTCAATACTCCAGCACCTTCCCCTTGCGAGGATAACGGCACTGAGCATTAGACCTTTCCTCATTACAACAAATGTAAATGCATGGAGTTTGGTTAACTGCATTGGCACTTGGATTGTATCCGGTGTTATGGTCAGATGACATGAAAATACAGCCCTTTGGCAAGGGCCGGTTCCAGGCATAAGCGACATATGCGGTCGCTTAGGGCCCCCGGCCGGTAGGGCTCCACACCCCTCAAAAATAAAAATGGCAATGTTTTTGGGGGGGAACTTAGTCAGGGTCTGAACCTACTGTGGAGAGTTAGAATAGTAGAATATACAAAGTGCAATTTCGACATTTGGATGGGCATCAGCAGTTTTTCAGTTGTTGTCAGTCACTGACAGTCACTCAATTAGCCCATGTCAACTACACATTTTTAGATTGGTAAATTAGCCTAGCCAGCTAACGTTGCTATGTTTCAGAAATGCCAAATAAAACGTAAGCACATTAAGGTTGCTCACAGATCATGAAGTCAGCAAATTTCCACTCCATTCATATGCAAATCCGTTTCATTCATACACTGGCTTGTCTGGCTGTCATGTTTTTATTTTAACCTGCTCTTCCCTTATTTACACTGATATAATATCATTTCAGTTGTCCTCTATTATGATAAAAAAAAAAAATCTCGCGTAGCTCGTTAGTACAGCCTTGTGGTTGAATATATATGTATCTATTGCAGGTCCTAGGAAACAACAATGAATAATGTGGCACAAATAAATACCATCAAAGGATACCTTACAACTTACAATAATGAACAGCTTGTGAAACAGCTGTGAAAACCAACCTGGCAATATTTAAGATTTTAATACATAAACTTTGATCTTTTTTGCTACAGTTGTGTCATTAATTTATTTTCACAGATTTTTTTGTACACTCACATGGCAATCATAGACTAAAATACTGAGTTCTGGTGTGTGGAATATTGAGGACGTGGTTGCTGTGTGGATGGGAGGTTCTGCCTGTCACTTGTTCTCAACAGGCAGCCAGTCTCGGAAAGGGTGACTTGAAGAGGGAGACTGCAAAGTCCAGGCACTGCTGTGTTTGCAGTGCCTGGACTGAAGAAAACTTTCTTAGCAGATAATGACAACTTGACAATAACAGTAGCTATAGCTGATGTAATGAAAAGTTGGAGGGTGGTTGGTAATGGAGGACATCAGGTGGATCCACGTCTGGGTGTCGGGCAGAACCTCTAGCTCCTGGAGAACAGGAGCAGAGTTAAAGGGAACAGGGTAGGAGACAGAGACTTAAACCAGCAAACACACAGGTTACAGTTTACGGTTTGAACATTTGATGGATTTGTGCGGTGTTATAAATGGTATGTACTTTTCAACACTTTTGGAAGGTATAGCCTACCTCAAGCTGGTCCCCCTCCGACTCAGAACACAGAGAATCAGACTGATCTGAACTCACTGGTTCTGGTGGATGGGATACCTCCTGGGGGGTTCGGACAGTCGATGGTCCTAAAGTCATTTGAAGAGATAAATTGAAGAGGTACATTTTTATAACCTCAGCATAACTATCATTTCTTGCTTTCTCAAATGTCAACCAAAGCTTTAACATACTTTGTCTATTGGGCTTCACTGAAGTGTAGGGCGTCAGGGCTTTCAGTGGTTGACTGTCCAACTGCTCCAACTGTAGAAGATTGTTGGCTTCCACCGAGGTAACCCTAGGAAGACAAAGATCAAAATATCAGTGTTAGGGAAACTAAAACTAGCTTCAGTTTATTTTCTGTGCAAATGAAAATAGTTATTATCTGAGATTTTTTATATTACCTTAACAGATGGTGACCCCAGCTAGGAGTGAAAGAGCAGCGAGGTTTCCCAGGTCTCGGCTTCCTTTCGTTCTTCTTCCAAACCAAGTAATTTCCCCAGATGTAGTAGCACTTGGTCCCCTAGCTCTCCTTCTGTTTTTCCTTCGCCTTGATGATGTTCAGTCTCACCTTAATTGATATCAGGAATTAATGCAATTATATTTCATATTCCAATACTTTTCTTACATATCTCTTGGAGAGACAGAAAATAAATTAATAGCGGACAATCATTTTTTCCTCCACATCCTCCACATCCTTCTTAGTCGGTGCCTGAAGGTGGTCCACGAAGGCGATCTGACCTGGTTCGACAACTTAAAATGTTACCCCTTTTTTTCTCCCCAATTTCATGGTATCCAATGGGTAGTTACAGTATTGTCTCATTGCTGCAACTCCCATACAGTCGGGAGAGGCGAAGGCCGAGAGCCGTGCGTCCTCCAAAACACAACCCAGCCAAGCCGCACTGCTTCTTGACACAGTGCCCACTTAACCCACACGCCAACGACACCAATGTGTCGGAGGAAACACTGTACACCTGGCTACCGTGTCAGTGTGCACTGAGACCGGCCAGCCACAGGAGTCACTAGTACGCGATGGGACAAGGACATCCCTGCGGGGGGGGGGGGGGGGGGTTATCTAGTTTATTTAGTTCTATGTTGTTTGGTTCTAGTTTCTTTTTTCTATGTTTTTTTTTGTATGATCCCCAATTAGAGGCCATCGTTGTCTCTAATTGGGGATCGTATTTAAGTAGTTGTTTTTCCCACCTGTGTTTGTGGGAGATTATTTTGAGTTAGTGCATGTTGCACCTCTTTCGTCACGGTTTGTGTTTTGTTTGTAGTTTATTGTTTGTTTTGCAAAGTTTCACATTAAAATAAAAGATGTGGAACGATACCCACGCTGCGCTTTGGTCTCCTTCCTACGACGGACGTGACAGCACCTGTACATAGCCCATCTATAATTTAGCCCAAACAACTACCTCTTCCCCCTACTGTATTTATTTATTTATTTTGCTCCTTTGCACCCCATTATTTCTATTTCTACTTTGCACTTTATTCCACTACAAATTCCAGTGTTTTACTTGCTATGTTGTATTTACTTTGCCACCATGGCCTTTTTTGCCTTTACCTCCCTTATCTCACCTCATTTGCTCACATTGTATATAGACTTATTTTTCTACTGTATTATTGACTTTATGTTTGTTTTCTCCATGTGTAAGTCTGTGTTGTTGTATGTGTCGAACTGCTTTGCTTTATCTTGGCCAGGTCGCAATTGTAAATGAGAACTTGTTCTCAACTTGCCTACCTGGTTAAATAAAGGTGAAATAAATAAAAATGAAGAATCGTAGGTTGATTTTGGCAATCATGTGCTTCACTCCGAAATGGCCAGCATGCATCTCGGTCAGCACAGCCTCCTTCTCCTCCTTAGTAAACATCACCCTCCTGTGTGGCTGGCCATCCTTCCCCCGTAAGGTAGATATGATTGCCTAACAAGTTGGAAGAGAAGAGTTGTTGAAATACTCAAGTCTAAGTACATTTGCACTGCTGTCTTTCTCTCTGTTTCTCTCTCTCTGTCTGCCTTCCACTCTCTTCCCACCTCTCCCCTCTCGCTCTCTCTCTCTGTGTGTCTAGTGAAGACACCTAGTTAATTAAGAGCATTTGGAATTACCACAATTGCTTACACCTATCCATTTGATTGATCAGGTTTAACTTATAGCTAGACACCTCAATATGAGAGACATATAACTATATCAGTGGAGGCTGCTGAGGGGAGGACGGCTAATAATAATGGCTGAAATTGAGTCAATGGAATGATATCAACCACATGGAAACATGTTTGTTTCCATTCCATTAACTCCATTCCAGACATTATTATGAGCCATTGTCCCCTCAGCAGCCTACAATGAACTATATGTATAGCTAGCAACATGCAGATGACCAACTAGCTAGATGGAAAATGGTTGTTGAAAAATGTTTGTACATAGCTAAATCTGTCCAGTTATCTAATAGAAGTTAACTGCTTAATGTTACCCTGAATTGTAAAATTTTCTGAATGTTACGCCTCTTGTCGAGATCAGTGATGCCTTCATAGTACTTCACCTGGTTGGAAATATAAAAGACAATCTCCTCGAGGGATTACATTTACATTTTAGTAGACGCTCGTATCCAGAGCGACTTACAGTAGTGAATGCATACATTTCATTTTCATGCATTTTGTTTTGTACTGGCCCCCCATGGGAATCAAACCCACAACCCTGGCGTTGCACACACCATGCTGGCATTACAAACACCATGCTCTACCAACTGAGCCACAGAGGGATGCCATTGAAGTGCAAGCTACATACAAACAGAAAGCTACAATAACAGCTAACATTAGCTAAATAAAACTGTCTGGCTAGCTAAGTAAGTAAATGACAGGCTCCCAAAAGACTGGCCATGCACACCAGTGGTGGGTTTGGCATCAAAAGAAAGATGCATATGCAAAAAGGTACAACATACCTACTGTAAAATATGGCTATCTTGCTTTCACTGGTCCTGGGGCCCAAATTGTTAAGGTCAATCACACATTTTGAGAGATTTAAAATAGATTTTTTAAATAATTGATCTACACAAAATACTCCATAATTTCTAAGTGAAAAGAAAATTCTACACATTTCTACAAGTTAATAAAAATGAAATAACAAAAATATAGTCATTGCAGAAGTACTCACCCCCTTTGTTAAGGCAAGCTTAAATTAGTTCAGGAGTAAAATGTCAAAAAATAAGTTAGATGGACTGAAATAATAGAGGTTGACATGATTTTTAAATGACTACCCCTTCCTCTGTCCCCCATACATACAACATCTGTAAGGTCCCTCAGTCAACTATTGCATTTAAAGAACAGATTCAACTAAAGAGATCAGGGAGCTTTTCGAAAGCCTCGTAAAGAAGGGCAGTGATTGTTAAATGAGTAAGAATAACAAATCAGACATTGGGTATCACTTAAAGCATGGTCAAGTTAATAATTACGCTATGGATGATGTATTAAACCACCCAGACACATCAAAGATACAGACATCACTATGAGGCCATTGATGATTTTAAAACAGCTACGGAGTTCAACGGCTGTGATGGGAAAAAACGGAGGATTAATCAACAACATTGTTGTGACTCCACAATAATGACCTAAATGACAGAGAGAGAAAAATAATAAAAATACACCAAAACATGCAACAAGGCACTAAAGTAATACTGCAAATAAACACAGCAAAGGAACACACCTTTTGGCCTAAATGCAAAGCCTTATGTTTGGGGCAAATCCAACACAACGCATCACTGAGTAAACTGCCTTCTTATTGTCCAGCATGGGGGTGGCTGCATCATGGTATGGGTATGCTTGATATCGTCAAAGACTGGGGAGTTTTTCAGGATAAAAAGAAACGGGATAGACGGCTTCAGTCTGCTTTACACCAGACACTTGGAGAGTAATTCACCTTCCAGCAGGACAATAACCTACAACACAATGCCAAATCTACACTGGAGTTGCTTACCATGAAGACAGGGAATGTTCCTGAGTGGCCTAGTTACAATTATGACTTAAATCTGTTTGAATCTACTTTGTAACACAATACAATGTAAAGAAATCCAAGGGGCGTGAATATTTATGATACCCACTATATTTGTCCCAGGTCTGATATTTGTATTTCGCTGCTAAATGATGAATCATCATATCACCTCTGAGAGACAGGAAGAGCAGCAGGCTGCGAAGAGTAATGAATCATGTGAAATGATGTGTCAAACTACCGCTGATGAGGTAACATTTATTATCACTTTCCCCTCCTCAGAGACTGTGTGGTGGAGGGATTCATGAGGAAAGCTATCAATGACTTAAACAACAGATCTGTATAGGATCAGCTAATCAACGGTGTATCTGATTTACACAGGCCATAGAATCATATATATGCATTCATACACACGTAAGAAACGCACACAGAGAAACACACACCATTTGTCTCCTGAGAGGATCGAGTTACCCTGGCTCTGTGACCAGTAGCTTATTAAACATTAAGTTGAACAGGTTTCCTACAGGAGTACAGACCTACCTCCACTTACTACTCTCTCCTCTACTACCCTCCTCCCTTTCTCTTCTCTTCTCTCCTCTCGCCTCTTTTTCTCTTCTCTTCTAGCGTCTCCTTTACTTTCCATGTAGCTGTGCTGGCAGTATATTAAAAACGAAAACTAATAAAGTTAAAGCCTATCATCTGGTCGCTCCAGCACTCCATTTGATCACCATCGCAGACAGGAAGTAAAATCCAGTACTATACAGTATTTACACAAGGAAGTTCTGGAATAGATGGCTGCTGGGAACACAGCCCTGTTGTGTTGTGACACTGAAGCTCAGGTGTGTATGGTGCCTAACCGGGGTCTGTGATGACATTGATGCAGAGTGCCTGGTGTTCTGTTTTATGGATTGAATGAACAGTGAAGAGTAGATTTAAAAAATATATATACTTAAACCACAGCACCACCTGATGGAGAGAGAGCGAGAGAGAGGAAATAATAAAAGATGACAAGGGAAAATGGATATCATTGTGACAATAAGTAGAAGTTTGCTCCTAGATGAAGTTTGCATACAGTTTTAAAAGTGTTAAATACATGCTTTGGCTCAGTAAACCATTATCAGTGAAATCACAGAGAACATATAAAAATCAACACAACTATAGAATAAACTCTCATCCATAAAGTAAACCCTCATGTACTCCCCCCCCCCCATAGAATCTAAAAGCACCACTCTCATGTCCTATAATCTCATTAATTGACAGCTCTAATTACGGAAGACCCCTCATTTGCTTTGAGGCTGCTGCATGTGACTCTGATCTCCTCTGAATGTATGTGCTCTCTTTATCTCATTCCTGGAACTCCTGTCTTCTTCTCCTCTCAGGTCTGTGAAGGTCACGTCAATTCCCCTGTGTCCTGTCCAGTCACAGAGCCTCTCCTTCATGCTAACACCCCCAGTCAGGAGGCCCATTAGCAGCCTGCAGACAGGAAGACAGGAGTCCAGCAGACACTTTACTGATCAGATTAGGGCTGAAATTGCATTAGTCTGAATAGGAGAGACTGTTGAGAGTGTTGACTGACCACCGTACTTCCCTTACTACTGAGATCATAGGGCCAGGATCAGTGAAGGCACACTCAACATCTTCATCTGAAGAGGGGAGATATTAACTGAATATCTTCAATAAAGAAGGGAAAAATCTGCCTTTTTTTCCCTAAATTCAGTACCAATTCTGACCACTGAGAGGGGCAAGATGACTTATTTTCAGTCAGTATAATACAAATAACTCCACTTTTGTCCTAATTCCTCACAGTATGATGAAGCCTAGATTCGATTCTAGATCAGATGGGCCCTGTTGCTTTTTCCTTGTTGTTCTGGGCAGCATTGTACACGGAGAGACACTGGAGCTGGAGCTGGAGCGGGGATAGGATACGGATGTGTGTCGTGTGCCCATCATCTTTTCCTCTTCATAGTGACCTCAGTAAACCCAATACGGCTGGGAGGAGGGCGTACCATACTGGCTTGGCAATGGGTTACCCTATTTGGCACTGTGACTTCCTGCTGGGAAGAAGTGTAAAGCTACAGTAGCTGCTATAATATTTTCAGTGTCATGCATTCAAAATGAGATTTCACAAGAAAAAAATGTAGCCTCTGGCTGAGAAAGCGCTTTCCTACACGCACACATAAGCCCATTTACTTTAACTGTTCAGTATGGCAGGCAGTGAAATACAAAGCCATTACATTAGAGGTATGACTGTAGAGTAGTGGTGTAAAGTATTTAAGAGGAAATACTTTAAAATACTTAAGTGTTTTTGGGGCTATCTGTACATTACACTTCATATGTTTGACAACTTTTACTTTCGCTCCACTACATTCCCAAAGACAATATGTACTTTTTCCTCCCATAAATTTTCACTGACATCCAAAGGTACTCCTTACATTTTGAATGCTCAGGCGGGACAGCCTGACCATTCAAAATATACTGTGTTGTCATCCCTACTGCCTCTGATCTGGAGGACTCACTAAACACAAATACTGTGTTTGGAAATGATGTCTGCGTGTTGTAGTTGTCCGTAAATAAATAAAAAGAAAATCATACTGTTTGTTTTCCTCAATATAAGAAATTTGATGTATAGTATTTAGTATTTTCCCACACTGTACTTAAGTATACTTAAAACCAGACACTTTTAGACTTTTAGTATTTTATTTTACTCAAGTATGACAATTTGAGTACTTTTTCCACCTCTGCTGTAGAGGAGGTTCAAAGACACTCGGGGAGGGCTGCAGCCAAACAGTCACACAGAAGTCATCTGTACGCCCTGTAAAGAGCACCAGCTCTCTGAACAGAGGATCGAATATACTATATACCCCCTGTCCTCTGCTATCATCAGGCTGATTCCTCATGGTGATTTTCAGGCAGAGCTCTATGAGGGCATGGGTAATACAATAACACACTGCCTTTGAACTACAGTCAGTAAAGCGTTTCAAATAGACGAGGACGTCTGCTTGGAATCTGCTAGCAGCATCTGCATAGAAAGATCTAGAGGTTGAGAGATGGGGGAGGGCAGCAGCAGATAATCATGCAGTGACAACGTGCTTCTACATCTGCTTGGCTTGTTGTTTGGTGTTTTAGGCTGGGTTTCTGTATAAGCACTTTTACATCTGCTGATGTAAAATGGGCTTTATATATAAATGTGATTTGATTTTGATTTGACTGTTTCTGGAACACACTGGAGAGAAACATCTGCATAAACAGCATGAATATGAATTTTAATGACATTGATGCCACACTCAGAAGAAAGGGAAGGAAAAATAAAATCTATTGAAGAATGAATATGGAATGAAAACAGAGATAAAAGAAGTCCCAGGGGGCATCTGCTGTCCATTGAGGGAAACGCGGCACTGTCAATCTACCCAGCAGGCACTTTGAGGGAGACAATGCTTGGAGCTCTGTTTTCTAAACTATGTGTAAACTCTACAAGTCCCCTCATTCCCCCAGCGTAGCCTGTACCATATTGCTGGAGGTGGAAGTTAAGCAAGTATAAGCTGGAGGTGGAGGTTAAGCAAGTACTGCTCAGAAAATTATACAAACAAACATAAATATTGCAACCTTACTGGTTTGCTGTTCTTCTGCTCAGGTTACAGTTTTAGAGAATACAGTAGAGTTTACCACCACCCCCATGTTAAATCCTGTATATTCAAACAGAACTGGCCCATAGTGTATATACAGTGGCAGGGTCACAGACTCCCAGCACAGACCTTTAACACTATCTGAAGAAAAAGGGGATAACTCATTAACCCTTCATGACCCTCCTCTCTCTCTGAGAGCCCCCCAGGACCTAGTCAACCATCTCTTAACGAGCAAAGATCGCATGAACCACGTTTCATTATGCATGAGCTCTTAACCCTTACCGGAGCTGAGAGGATGAAAATGCTTCCCCAGTAGGAAGGAACTTTTTCAGCGTGCTGTGTTTTGGTTGTAGTCCTAATGAATTCAGGAATTAATTTAATGGGGGGAGGGTTAGATGGTAACGGGTCAGGTAAAGTCTAGTAGTGAAGGTAGCTTTTACATTACAACCCTTTCAATCACTTTTCAGAGCTAAAGGGAAAGAAAAAAGAGAGAGACAGAGAGAAAGAAATAGTGAAACTATGTCCAGCAGGTGTCACTACTTGACCACTAGTCTAACCTTTTGGCCCCTAACAACAGCTCATAGGTCTAGTCCTGCCCTGCTCACACCCACAGCACTACCACCACCTCATATGATGTCACATCAATAACAACATGGGATATAGCAATAACAACACATTTTCAGGTTTCGATATATACATGTAGAACATGTATTGGTTGCACAACATATGTTTATCAGATGTTAATTGTTAACTGCAACGTATCATTGTTGTACAATAAATCTCTCTACGTGAAGATCAACAAATCAATCAATACAATTCTTTTATAAAGTCCATTTTACATCAGCAGTTGTCACAAAGATTACACTTCATCTCTGGGATGTCATCTACCCATATGTCCCACTTCTCTTCTCCATCCCTCCCTCCCTTCCTTCCAGCCCTCCATCCCTACCCTCCACCAACGCCTCTTCTTATTTGCAGCCATTTTATCTCATTTACACACTCAGCCCACATGCAATCAGCCACAACACAGCATCAGCATAGGCATGAATTAAACATGAGAAACTCAATCTGTGAGCATGTACATGGGCGTGTTCGAGCGGATCGCTTTTGTCAAGTTTTTCAAGGTGTGTTGCATTATGGGGTTAAAAATTGTCCGACTTGCGCCTACATGTCGACTGCGTTACCTTTACATGTGATCAAAGGTCATGAATTTTTGACTGCAAGTTTCTCTGGCTCTTTACCAGCTTCATCCTGCAGCCATCGCCTGCATTGTGGAAGGCTCTATTGTCAACCAATCATTAGAGTGTTTTTGTTCGACCCACGGCCACTCCACGCGAATGTGACCAAAGGCATGACTGAAACAGGAACCAATTTCTTGTAGGCTATGCAGTGGATAGCCTATATACAAATGAATATGATATTTGAGGCTCTCTCGCAGTAATTGATTTTACAATGAACACACATATGATTTCAGTTTGTGAGTGTCTGAGATGGGGGGTTGGCGACATGTTCATTTCAACATTATACAGAACATTTTTTTTTTTAAACAATGGCAAGACTGCAATGTTGATTTGAGTCTTGCTGTTGGAAAACCACATTAGTGTCCGACTTTTGGCTGTTGCAGATGCACCTGCCCTGACTTCATATATTAAGGTATAATAAGAACTAGAGACTGCGTCCAAGATGTTCAACTGTTGTTTTCAAGGTAATCTACTCACGTCCACATACACCGATTCATGGACTCACGTGGACTCTGGGTTGCATCCGGTTTATATGGACCAACATCACATGCACACTAGCACTCAGGAAGCAGCAACAACGTCATCAAGTCATCCAAAAACATGTCCGACATTGGATGAATAAAACATTTTCATATCTTTGGAAATGGTCTTTCTGGGCCGGGAGTCAGTTAAACTGCAGTACTGAAGCAAACTGTAGGAGCAGTAGAAACCGTGCTTCTAGACCGGAACCCTGACCCCTCGACATTTGTCTACAGTCAGTTGCTTTCGCCTTACCACTTAAACTCATTCCATGGCTGCAGTCCAAACACTTAAAAGACACACCCTATCCCCTCAGTGTAGTGGAGGTGTGCTTTCCCAGAAGTGGACACTTCTGATGACGTATCATGACGTCTGACGAGTATACACTTGCAGGGCGAGGGGCGAGGGAGGAAGGAATGATTTTTAATGGACCACCCTTGGCCGGAAATTTGTCACTCGTTGATTGTGATTGTGTTTTCAGCCACCGGTGGCTTGTGGGTGCTTTATATGCGCTACATTCAATTATGAGAGGATGTCTACTTATATTAAATACATAATTATTAATATACGCCTACTGTATGATAGCTAGCAAATTAATTAGCAAACTAACATTACCCTGCCTAGCTGGAACTTCTGAAGAAGGAAAATGTTTTATTTCTACAATTTCCAAAAGATAATCAAACAAAAACATTTACTTTTTAGGTAGTAGCAACATTTCTGACTTATTTGCATTTGTTTTTACTTACACTTGTATGTTGACTTCTCCATTGATGTTGTTTTTAAGTTTTCTGAGACTTTTCTTAGCAGATGTACAATTGTCGCAAATTGAATTATGGGGAGTTTCAGGCCCCGGAGTGAAGGTAATTGTACACTCGCAAAGCCGACTAAAAACGAGGTCTGAGGGGCTTACGTTGCAAACTTCCCTTGCTTGGCTAATCATTTGGACCGCCCTCCAAGATGGCGATGGGGATTCCCCCAAGGGCATAAGGTGAGGGTAAGTGGACGAGGGTGTGTCTTTTAAGTGTTTGGACCGCAGCCCATGCCTCCATGTGAGAGAGGACTAAGGACCCCTGGCTGTTGAGCTGCCCTATGAAATGCCAGATGAAATATTCATCCTCTGTATTTATAATGGAGAAGATGCTGCTGCTGCTTCGCCACCTCAGGCTAACTGTATAACCAAGGTACAGACTAAATGATTTGAAACTCCAATTAAATCATCACCACAAAGCATTCTGCTGGAATGCACTTGATCAAGTTATTATGCCCGAGTTGTACAGGTATACATCATAAATGAAATGTACAGTATGTTAAATGGTTACGTACGTTAGAAGTCTCTGGTCTGAAATCTACAGGCTGGTAATTTACATTGACTGTGGTGATGAAGAGTTCAAATGGAATAACTACAGCTGTATCACATTATGTTTAGTGAAAACATTTAACACATTGGTACACACAGTGTAGTGGAGGTGTGCTGTCCCATGATTAGACCACCCCCCTTTCTGCATGTTCCTCAATGTAGGACCCTGACCCCTGCTTCTAATCCTCTCAAGCTCTACTCAGCTGAACCCCAGCTCCGCACACACCCGTCTGGGTCACTGCTAGGAGCCAGGTCACCCCAAATTGAATTTGCTCCGTATCACCGACACATTCATCACCCTTATTCAAGACACATATATACTGGACACTGACATTGCATCAATTCATCCAGAAAATACTTTCTAAGCTGTCATTTTCTATTGCCTGATAGCTTAGAGATAAAGAGATGTATTTGTATTTGTCCTATTTTAACACAGGTTCCTTTGCCTTCCAGGCAGACAGAGACAACTAGTAGCGGCAGTCATGGATTCAACATGGCATTTCTGTGGCCTGGGGGGCTCTTGTCTTACTAGCTCTGTTAGAATAACATACCATCTAATACAGACAGGTGTAGGAGATAAATACACTCAGAAAAACATAACATAACAACTGTAACATTCCCCTTTGAGAGCGTCACGTGGTATGCTAATAATGACACACACACATGCATCCCACACACACACACACACACACACACACACACACACACACACACACACACACACACACTGCATTAGGAGATGCCTAGATAACATACATTATAACCTATTGCAGTGTCACCAGCAGCATTGTAGAAACTAAATACATTACAAGGAACGTCTTGATTAGTGTTATGTTAGCTAGCTAGCTACACAGTTGCTTTGTATCATGACAAGGTGTAGTACTGAAACTATCAAGGTTACCTAGCCAGCTACACGTTCAAAGTCAACAACGCAGCCACTGCTAGCTAGCCTACTCCACCAGCCAGCAGTACTGTATCATTTTCGTCATTTTAGTCAATAAGATTTTTGCAACGTAAGCTTAACTTTCTGAACATTCGAGACGTGTAGTCCACTTGTCATTCCAATCTCCTTTGCATTAGCGTAGCCTCTTCTGTAGCTTGTCTACTATGTGTCTGTCTATCCCTGTTCTCTCCCCTCTGCACAGGCCATACAAACGCTCCACACCGCGTGGCCGCTGCCACTCTAACCTGGTGGTCCCAGCGCGCACGACCCACGTGGAGTTACAGGTCTCCGGCAGCCTCTGGAACTGCCGGTCTGCGGCCAACAAGGCTGAGTTCATCCCTCCAGTCCCTAGACTTCCTGGCGCTGACGGAAACATGGATTACCACAGATAACACTGCTACTCCTACTGCTCTCTCCTCGTCTGACTACGTGTTCTCGCATACCCCTAGAGCATCGAGCCAGCGGGGTGGTGGCACTGGAATCCTCATCTCTCCCAAGTGGACATTCTCTCTTTCTCCCCTGACCCATCTGTCTATCTCCTCATTTGAATTCCATGCTGTCACAGCTACCAGCCCTTTCAAGCTTAACATCCTTATCATTTATCGCCCTCCAGGTTCCCTTGGAGAGTTCATCAATGAGCTTGACGCCTTGATAAGTTCCTTTCCTGAGGATGGCTCACCTCTCACAGTTCTGGGTGACTTTAACCTCCCCACGTCTACCTTTGACTCATTCCTCTCTGCCTCCTTCTTTCCACTCCTCTCCTCTTTTGACCTCACCCTCTCACCTTCCCCCCCTACTCACAAGGCAGGCAATACGCTTGACCTCATCTTTACTAGATGCTGTTCTTCCACTAATCTCATTGCAACTCCCCTCCAAGTATCCGACCACTACCTTGTATCCTTTTCCCTCTCGCTCTCATCCAACACTTCTCACTCTGCCCCTACTCGGATGGTATTGCGCCGTCCCAACCTTCGCTCTCTCTCTCACTACTCTCTCCTCTTCCATCCTATCATCTCTTCCCTCTGCTCAAACCTTCTCCAACCTATCTCCTGATTCTGCCTCCTCAACCCTCCTCTCCTCCCTCTCTGCATCCTCTGATTTCCTCTGTCCCCTATCCTCCAGGCCGGCTCGGTCCTCCCCTCCTGCTCCGTGGCTCGACGACTCACTGCGAGCTCACAGAACAGGGCTCCGGGCAGCCGAGCGGAAATGGAGGAAAACTCGCCTCCCTGCGGACCTGGCATCCTTTCACTCCCTCCTCTCTACATTTTCCTCTTCTGTCTCTGCTGCTAAAGCCACTTTCTACCACTCTAAACTCCAAGCATCTGCCTCTAACCCTAGGAAGCTCTTTGCTACCTTCTCCTCCCTCCTGAATCCTCCTCCCCCTCCCCCCCTCCTCCCTCTCTGCGGATGACTTCGTCAACCATTTTGAAAAGAAGGTTGACGACATCCGATCCTCGTTTGCTAAGTCAAACGACACCGCTGGTCCTGCTCACACTGCCCTACCCTGTGCTTTGACCTCTTTCTCCCCTCTCTCTCCAGATGAAATCTCGCGTCTTGTGACGGCCGGCCGCCCAACAACCTGCCCGCTTGACCCTATCCCCTCCTCTCTTCTCCAGACCATTTCCGGAGACCTTCTCCCCTACCTCACCTCGCTCATCAACTCATCCTTGACCGCTGGCTACGTCCCTTCCGTCTTCAAGAGAGCGAGAGTTGCACCCCTTCTGAAAAAACCTACACTCGATCCCTCCGATGTCAACAACTACAGACCAGTATCCCTTCTTTCCTTTCTCTCCAAAACTCTTGAACGTGCCGTCCTTGGCCAGCTCTCTTGCTATCTCTCTCAGAATGACCTTCTTGATCCTAATCAGTCAGGTTTCAAGACTGGGCATTCAACTGAGACTGCTCTTCTCTGTGTCACGGAGGCTCTCCGCACTGCTAAAGCTAACTCTCTCTCCTCTGCTCTCATCCTTCTAGACCTATCTGCTGCCTTTGATACCGTGAACCATCAGATCCTCCTCTCCACCCTCTCCGAGCTGGGCATCTCCGGCGCGGCCCACGCTTGGATTGCGTCCTACCTGACAGGTCGCTCCTACCAGGTGGCGTGGCGAGAATCTGTCTCCGCACCACGTGCTCTCACCACTGGTGTCCGCCAGGGCTCTGTTCTAGGTCCACTCCTATTCTCGCTATACACCAAGTCACTTGGCTCTGTCATATCCTCACATGGTCTCTCATATCATTGCTATGCAGATGACACACAATTAATCTTCTCCTTTCCCCCTTCTGACAACCAGGTGGCGAATCGCATCTCTGCATGTCTGGCAGACATATCAGTGTGGATGACGGATCACCACCTCAAGCTGAACCTCGGCAAGACGGAGCTGCTCTTCCTCCCGGGGAAGGACTGCCCGTTCCATGATCTCGCCATCACGGTTGACAACTCCCTTGTGTCCTCCTCCCAGAGTGCTAAGAGCCTCGGCGTGACCCTGGACAACACCCTGTCGTTCTCCACTAACATCAAGGCGGTGACCCGATCCTGTAGGTTCATGCTCTACAACATTCGCAGAGTACGACCCTGCCTCACACAGGAAGCGGCGCAGGTCCTAATCCAGGCACTTGTCATCTCCCGTCTGGATTACTGCAACTCGTTGTTGGCTGAGCTCCCTGCCTGTGCCATTAAACCCCTACAACTCATCCAGAACGCCGCAGCCCGTCTGGTGTTCAACCTTCCCAAGTTCTCTCACGTCACCCCGCTCCTCCGCTCTCTCCACTGGCTTCCAGTCGAAGCTCGCATCCGCTACAAGACCATGGTGCTTGCCTACGGAGCTGTGAGGGGAACGGCACCTCCATACCTTCAGGCTCTGATCAGGCCCTACACCCAAACAAGGGCACTGCGTTCATCCACCTCTGGCCTGCTCGCCTCCCTACCTCTGAGGAAGCACAGTTCCCGCTCAGCCCAGTCAAAACTGTTCGCTGCTCTGGCACCCCAATGGTGGAACAAGCTCCCTCACGATGCCAGGACAGCGGAGTCAATCACCACCTTCCGGAGACACCTGAAACCCCACCTCTTTAAGGAATACCTGGGATAGGATAAAGTAATCCTTCTAACCCCCCCTTAAAAGATTTAGATGCACTATTGTAAAGTGGTTGTTCCACTGGATATTATAAGGTGAATGCACCAATTTGTAAGACACTCTGGATAAGAGCGTCTGCTAAATGACTTAAATGTAAATGTAATGTAAATGTGTCATGTTCACCAACGGTGAACCAACGAATATTGTACAAATGTAGAGATCAGTACCAGTTTGGCTTCATTTGGACTTTGCTATAGAAAATGAACCTATCAAGACACTCTTGCAGCTCAAGGGGCGGCAGGTAGCCTAGTGGTTAGAGTGTTGGGCCAGTAACCGAAAGGTTGCTAGATTGAATCCCTGAGCTGACTATTTAAAAATCTGTCGTTCTGCCCCGAACAAGTCAGTTAACCCACTATTCCTAGGCCGTCCTTGTAAATAACAATTTGTTATTAACTGACTTGCCTAGTTAAATAAAGGTTAAAGAAAAAAGTAGAATGGAGAGCAGAAGAAAACAAAAGAATTCCTTGTCCCATTCTGTTAATGCCAATGTGGTCATACGATGGTGGAGAGAGTGGATGGAGGGGGAAGGAGAGAGTGGACGGAGGGGGAAGGAGAGAGGGGACGGAGGGGGAAGGAGAGAGTGGACGGAGGGGGAAGGAGAGAGTGGACGGAGGGGGAAGGAGAGAGGGGACGGAGGGGGAAGGAGAGAGTGGACGGAGGGGGAAGGAGAGAGTGGACGGAGGGGGAAGGAGAGAGGGGACGGAGGGGGAAGGAGAGAGTGGACGGAGGGGGAAGGAGAGAGTGGACGGAGGGGGAAGGAGAGAGGGGACGGAGGGGGAAGGAGAGAGCCCAACAGGCACCTGGGGTGCTGGGATGGGACAAAAGGGCAGACCATCTACCCACTGGGGGCTCATTGGAACCCCAGAAATGCTTGTTACAAGTGGTGCCTTGGATGGGCCAGCAGGGGGAGAAGGAGGGGGGACCATTGATGTCCCCTTGCTGGCCCCCTTTCAGGAGTCTAAGCAAATACAAACACAAAAATGGATATGCATACGATAGCAAACAGACGCACTCACAAACAAACACAGCTCACATAGGGAGGTGTGAGACGCAACAGCTGCCTCCTTTGAGAGAGGCTACAATAGGAGAACTCTGCAGGAGGGAGGCAGCACCTGGATCGCATAGCCACACTACCAAATGCTCCTTGTTCTCCTGCTGTAGTTTAGTCAGTGTATCTGAGGACATATGCCCTCACAACAAGGTGAGTGGTTAGCCCATCTGCCTCACACTTCCCTGCTGCAGTGTATGTGCACATTGTGTAAGTGCATATTACATTTTACATTTACATTTGACTTTTTAGTCATTTAGCCAACACTCTTATCCAGAGTGACTTACTGTAGTGAGTGCATACATTTTTCATACTATTTATGTGGAACACGTAAATACGTGTGTTTATCTAATGTAGTATTGATGAATGTGTGTGTGTGTGTGTGTGTGTGTGTGTGTGTGTGTGTGTGTGTGTGTGTGTGTGTGTGTGTGTGTGTGTGTGTGTGTGTGTGTGTGTGTGTGTGTGTGTGTGTGTGTGTGTGTGTGTGTGTTAGGTTTCAATATCCTTGTGAGGACCAGAAGTCCTGTCAAGGATAGTAAAACAAGGAAAATTCGGACAAGTGGGGACATTTCGCCTAGTCCCCACAAGGAAAAATATTATTTTAGGCTTAGGGGTTAGGTTTAGGGTTAGGGGTTAGGTTTAGGTTTAGGGTTAGGGGTTAGATTTAGGTTTAGGGTTATGGTTTGGGATTAAGGTTAGGTTTAGGGTTAGGAGTTAGGTTTAGGATTAGGGTTTGGGATTAAGATTAGGGTAAAGGTTAGAGTTAGGGTTATGGTTAGGTTAAGGGTTAGGGTGTGTGTGTGTGTGTGTACTGGGGCTATGCGAGGCTACATAGGTAAAGCATCCGCCTGTCATGAAGATTAAAGTAGTATCAGCAGGCTATGTGGTCATAGGAGATGACAGTAGATAATAAATAGACATTCAGAATATAAACAGTACAAGAGAGAGGCTGCAGGTACAGTATAGATAGGGTACAACACAGCATTAGTGCCAAGACTAGAATATTAGATAAGTTAGAACAGAACAGGCTAGAAATAATAATCTTCCCTTACAAAATGAACAAAACTGAGCTAAAGTGTAAAAGGAGCAGCGTGCCCACAGAATTATCCTCACAAAACCTGAAAGGAAATGTGCATAAAGCATTCCTTGCTTTATGGGGTGGCAGAGTTTTGTGTGCGTGTCAGTGGGGTGAGGAGGTTATGGCTGGCTAAGTGTGTGTTTGTGGGGTGTGTTTGGGGGTCCAGTGTATTGGGGGCCGCATCCCAGATTGCTTCTTCAAAGGCAGGAACCTCCTCCTCCAGACATCTGCAGCCTGGAACATAGTGCATTTACACCCCTTTCCCACACACACCCACTCAACACTCATAGGAATGCCCCTCAGTAACAGGTCCCCTGAACGAAGTCTGTCAGACGTTTCGATGTTCCCCTTCACAAGGCATGTGCAGATGGCTGATAGAGCAGAGCTGTGTGATGATGATGACAGGCAGGATGGTCCAGACCAGCATCACACCGTGTGGAGAGGTAGCTATAGTCCCTAGGACTGACAGACGCCTGCCTGGTTGCCTGGCTCTCATAGAGCAAGCCCACTCACACTGGGCCCAAGCAAAGCTTTTCCTCAGGAGAAGTCAACTGCCCAGCTTTCCCTGAAAAAACTCTCTGTTATTTTGGAGCTCTGTTATTTGATTTCACTTAACTTGAATATTCTGTCATAAAAAAACATGTTTTCTCAACTCAAGAGATTAAATAAAAAATGACTATAGTAAGCGCCTATTAAGTGCCAAATACGGTAACGCAACAGGGTTGATGATTTCGTCTTAAATCAGCCATAAATCCCCTTGTGACAAGGGGAATGGAAGCTTGTTGTGTGCAATAGGTTGTTGTGTGCAATAGGGAGTGGCAGTTGAATGCAAGCTTGACAAAAACATTTCTATCTACGGTAACAGGGTTGACATGTTATGCTGGAACTGCTTAGTTTTCCACCCCAAAACACCAGAAAATGACCAAAAAAATTAGAACCAGCTCACCTACTTTTACACTCTGATTTGACAATTAGACGTTCAATGTTTTTTTTTTTTAAGGAATAGTTTCACCATAATAAAACAAGAGTTCAGTTCACGTAAGAGGGTCGACCTTAAAATGAGGGACATAATTACATTAAATAAATATTAACCTTCAGAAATGACTTTGTCAAAGCAACAAAATAACTGGGGCTTTACAATAATGGTGAAAACGTTGAGAAATGTTGGGTTTAAGTGGGTTAAAATCTTCCTAGAAGTCACAGAGGTGCACAGAGGGACATGTCAAAATGCTGAATTTTGGCACCTCAACAAGTGCGTAGATCTTGATATGAGACAAAACAAAGATTGCCCAAATCCAATTTTGGGAATTTTTGAAAATAAGATATTCAGTGCACCCTCCACCCCCCTCTGAAGATATGGTGCCCACACTGAACTGATGAATAAAAAGTTATAGCCAATAAGATGTGATAAGTGGGTCAGAGAATGACTCAGCAGAATCTCTGTTCAGAGCTGCTGCCTGCCAGGCTGCCTGCCACTATGTTTCACCCTCCGCCCAAACTTTCAAGGGCTCCTGCATTTTAATGCTCAGCACGTACTATAACTCCTCGCTTGCTACAGAAGCTAATGTACTCACAGTCAAAGAAAGGCTGCGTCGTGGCATTCTCTCACAGTCACTCACTTACACATGCACACAAACATACAAAACAAAACACACATAGAAGCCACAGAGTGTGTGTGTGTGTGTGTGTGTGTGTGTGTGTGTGTGTGTGTGTGTGTGTGTGTGTGTGTGTGTGTGTGTGTGTGTGTGTGTACGCAATGGTTAGGCGTGTCCCTGGGGCATAGCTGTGCATGGTGTATTTTGTTAGTCTTTGATAATGCCTGCGGAGGGGGGAGGGGGCCACAAGTGAGAAGCAGGGGACATTTTGGGGGGGGAACAGACTGAATAGGTTTAATTGTTTTACTTGGCTGATTGACTTATGGAGGTATGAAAGGGAGCGGCCTGCTGCCACGGGGGTGGGAGAGTGGAAGTGTGTGTGCGTGTGTGTGTTTAGGGGGTGACAGGACTCTACAGGAGCATCTGTTGAGGCACGGGCCAGATGGAGGGTGTGTGAGGGGCCTTGTGTGGAGGCACGAGCTCCATTCTCTCTATTTTTCTTCCTCTGCCTCTCTCTCTCTCTCTCTCTCTCTCTCTCTCTTTCTCTCTCTCTCTCTCACTCTCTTTCAGTCATACATTTTGCTTCAATAGAGAATTCATAGCCCTGACAGATGTGTCACTACAACACTGGAGCACCATGGAGTAAACAAAGGAGGGGAGACTATTCAGTCCAACTAACCAGGCCTGCTCAGCCCCTGACCAACCACAACCCAGTCAGACCTACAAAGAGACTGAATGAGACATGCTAACATAAATGCATCCAACCTCCCCTACACACACACACCCCTCCTAGAGCTTCACCTCCACCACACTGCGTGTCCGCATCACATGTGTGCAGTGTAACGTTTGTTACCCATAAACACTGGAGACAGACGCACTGGGCTCTCTCTCTCTCTGTGTTGTGTAACTTAACAGAGAGGGCACAGTGAAGCAGAGGAAGCACTGACAGTAGATGGCAGTCGTCTGTGATCTATGGCAGTTAGCATGGGAAACTATGTGTGCAGCTTTCAGAGTTGCGTTGCTGCCTTTAGAACTGCCACTTTAGGGCTCAGTCCCAGTCAAAGCCTGTCATTTCATTCCATCTTATAATCATAGAGCTACTAATTACCAGGGGAGGAGGAACAGCAGGGCTAGCAGATAGAGGGAGAACTGAAGGACTGAGAAAGAGAGGGAGAGACAAAGAAAGAGAGAGAAAAAGAAAGAGGGAAAGAGTAAAACAAAAAGAGATAGAGAGAGAGAAAGAGAGAGAGAAAGAGAGAAAAGTTCCAAGCTCCATGGCCTTGTCCCTGTCGAGAGAGAGAGATTTAAAGAGAGAGAGATTTAAAGAGAGAAAAAAGAAATAGAGAGAGCAAGAGAGAGAGAGAGAGAGAGAAATCTCCCAGCTCCGTGGCCTTGTGCCCGTGGTTCAGTAGTAGATGTTACTGTATACTTAGAACTCACACCCATCTCATCTCCCCTCCTCTCCTCTCCTCTCTCTCCTGGTTACCCAGCTGCTAAGGTTATGGTATCATGTCTGGAGGGAGATGAGGGTACGGGGCTTGGTGTGCGTGCGTGCGTATGTTCGTGGGTTTGGGTGTGTGTATGGGGGGACATCACTTCACTGCCTGGAAACACATGTACCAGTCAACTGGTACATAAGCGGGTTACATCACTGGAGAGAAACCAGGGGAGAACGTCTGCCCCCTCTCATTGAAGCCACGGAAGTTCAAGGCTGACCGCAGTACTACAGGCATTGTTAGCAGAAAACAAGATACCCATTGTAGTGAATGGAAAAATGGCAATCTTCGTAGTCAATCTTTGTTTAAATAAAAACCATTTTTGAAGACAATCATGGTACCAATAATTGTTTCTAATACACCAGATGTATGTGCTTGAAACGATTATAAATTCTAAGGATAATTTAGTTGCTAACGGCTGCCTTCAACTTGAGTTACT
Source organism: Salmo salar (assembly GCF_965601325.2). Lineage (NCBI taxonomy): Eukaryota > Metazoa > Chordata > Actinopteri > Salmoniformes > Salmonidae > Salmo > Salmo salar. The sequence goes on from NC_138291.1 coordinate 31,491,036, forward strand.
CAATGAGAGGGGGCAGCACTGAGTGTTGGCCTGCAACGTCACTTCCTGGAGTAGCTCAAACTGCGCATGTGACGCCATCTTAACCGACTTGATTTAGCTTCAATATGCTGTTGAGTCTTAAAAAACAACAACAACAAAAAACAGGAATGAATGGTGTCCCATTATTGATGGCTTTGTCCATTCATATGTACAGTCATTGGGAGAAACACCAGTCCCTCCTACTTCTTCCCTGGAAGTGCTCGAAGATTATATATAAAACATCTTGTTTATTTTACTTTTATATGACCAGGTTAGTCATTGAGAACACACCATCTATCACGATAATGACCTGGGTGGTCAAGAGGTGAACGATTGAAAGAAGTGAGTGAACTTCCACTGTAGCTATTACACCACTCTGGGCGAGAACATTGACATTCCCAGGAGAAATTAACATCAGCAGAGATAGTGTATCTGTATACTTAATCTCTGTGCTGCTCACTGCCTCTCCCTCTACCATAATGTCTGGAGTTTTTCAAGCAAACACACACACACACAAACACGCACGCATGGACATACACACGCACACAACGCCTATGAACTGTTCTGACAAGTCATGGCGACTCACAGGGGCAGGAGAGAGGGTCACATGCCACGATGCACATGGCGTGATTGACTGGATGCAAAGCTGTGCCTCAGTTAACCTCCCCTTCTTTATCAAACCACAATCCTTAGATGGCTCTTTAATGTAACATATCCTCTTCATCTTCAGCATAGTTCACTCTTTAAGTTAAACAAGAAATCCTGTTGTTGGCTTTTACTGTAAGCCTCCTGTCTAAAGATCCACAAGCACATCCTCTGACATTATAATCATCCTATTCAATCTACTGGGTCTGATTCTGATAGAAAACAAGGATTCATAAGTTCTGTTTGTCCTTTGACCTTCCTACCTGGGTTGTGTTGCTGACCAATCAGACATAGTCAGCTGATCTGTACAGTATGACAGATGTAGGCAGCTTGATTAACAGCTCAGACCACAGAGAGTACATTACTTTATTTGACTATTTCAGGAACAGACACTGACATTTCATTTCCCACAGCATTGGATCATTTGCTAATGCACTTAATAGGCATAACTAATCTGCCATGGTAGGGGAAAACCCACCATATACCTACAGTGCCTTCAGAAAGTATTCACACCCCTTGACTTGTTCCACATTTTGTTGTGTTACAGCCTGAATTTAAAATGATTTTTTTTTAACCTTTATTTAACTAGGCAAGTCAGTTAAGAACAATTATTTTTTTCAATGACAGCCTAGGAACAGTGCCTTGTTCAGGGGCAGAATGATTGACCTTTACCTTCTTGCAACCTTTCGGTTACTAGTCCAGCACTCTAACCACCAGGCTACCTGCCTAGTGGAGTTTTTTTCACTGGCCTAAACACAATACCCCATAATTTTAAAATGGAATTATGCTTTTAGATATTTTTACAAATTCATTAAAAATGAAAAGCTGAAGTGTCTTGAGTCAATAAGTAAAACTTTGCTTATCAAGTCGCATAATAAGTTGCATGGACTCTGTGCAATAATAGTGTTTAACATGATTTTTTAATGACTACCTCATCTCTGTACCCCACACATACAATTAACTGTAAGGTTCCTCAGTCAAGCAGTGAATTTTTAACACAGTTTCCAATGCCTCGCAAAGAAGGGCACCTATTGTTAGATGGATAAAAAAATGCAGACATTGAATATCTCTTTGAGCATGGTGAAGTTATTAATTACATTTTTTGGAAGGTGCAGCAATACACCCAGTCTCTACAATGATACTAACATGACACAAGGCGAGACCCAGATGCAGATGGTTGGAGTCTTACAATGTTTATTAATCCAAAAGGAGTAGGCAAGAGAATGGTTGTGGACAGGCAAAAGGTCAAAACCAGATCAGAGTCCAGGAGGTACAGAGGCTTGTGGTCAAGGCAGGCAGAATAGTCAGGGAGGTGGGTACAGAGTCCAGAAACAGGCAAGGGTCAAAACCGGGAGGACTAGAAAAAGGAGAATAGCCAAAAAAACAGGAGAAATGGAAAACTGCTAGTTGACTTGGAAAAACATACAAGACAAACTTGCACAGAGAGACTGGAAACACAGGGATAAATACACTGGGGAAAATCAGCGACACCTGGAGGGGGTGGAGACAATCAGAAGGACAGGTGAAACAGATCAGAGCCTGACAGATACAGGTGTTGTCACGGTAGTCGTAAGATTGAGACCAAAACGCAGCGGGTATATGTACACTCATCTTCTTTTATTGGGACAAAGAAGGGAAACCAAAAACGTATACAAAAACACAACGACGATAGACAGTCCTGTAAGGCATAACGCTAAACACAGAAATAACCTCCCACAAAGTGACAGGTGAAAACAGGCTCCCTAAGTATGACTCTCAATCAGCAACAACGATGTACAGCTGTTCCTGATTGAGAGTCATACCAGGCCAACACAGAAATACAAAACTAGAACAGCCCCTTAGAAATACAAACACAAGAACATACCCAACACCCGGAACACATAAATCAAATACCCCTCTACAATACACACACACACCGAACCACCTAAATCAACTACCCCCTCTACATCGACACTTACACCAATAAACCCCAGAAACACTCTACACAAAATATCCCTCTATCTAAACCCATACACAAAACCATGAAAACAAATAACCTCTGCCACGTCCTGACCAAACTAAAATAACAAATATACCCCTTTACTGGTCAGGACGTGACAGGTGTCCTTCCTAACTCAGTTGCTGGAGAGGAAAGAAACCATTCAGGGATTTCACCATGAGGCCAATGTTGATTTTAAAACAGTTACAGGGTTTAATGGCTGTGATTTCTTTTTTTTTGGGGGGGGGGGGGGATGGATCAACAACATTATAGTTACTCCACAATACTAACCTAATTGATAGAGTGAAAAGAAGGAAGCCTGTACAGAATAAAAATATTCCAAAATATGCATCATGTCTGCAACAAGGCACTAAAGTAATACTGCAAAAACAATTCTACTTGGAACCAAAAAGGGTTATCCTATAGGAACACCCGAAAAACCCTTTTGGAACCCTTTTTCTAAGAGTGTAGGGACTGGGGATTTTTCAGGATTAAATAGAAACCTGGTTCAGTCTGCTTTGAATTCACCTTTCAGCAGGACAATAACCTAAAACACAAAGTCAAATTTACAATGGAGTTGTATACCAAGAAGACAGTGGATGTTCCTGAGTGGCCGAGTTACAGTTTTGACTTAAATCTGCTTGAAAATCTATGTCAAGACTTGACAATGGTTGTCTAGCAATAATCAACAACCAACTTGACATAGCTTGAAGAATTTTGAAAACAATAATGGGAAAATATTGTGCAATCCAGATGTGCAAAGCTCTTAGAGACTTACCAAGAAAGACTTACAGCTGTAATTGCTGCCAAGGGTGATTCTAACATGTAGTGACTCAGTGGTGTGAATACTTATGTAAAATAGATATTTCACGTTTTCACTTTGTCATTATGGGGTTTTGTATGTAAATGGTAAGATTTTTTATTTATTTAATACATTTTGAATTCAGGCTGTAACACAACAAAATGTGGAATAAGTCAAGGGGTATGAATACTTTCTGAAGGCACTGTGTATCATAACTCCCATTGAAGGGCAATTCCCATACAGTATATGGAAATATTGCTGGTGCATGTAGGCCTAAACATTTATCACACATTGTGCAAAGGCTCCCGAGTGGCGCAGCGGTCTAAGGCACTGCATCGCCGTGCTAAAGGCCTCACTACAGACACCCTGACTTGAATCCAGTCTGTATCTCAACCAGCTGTGATTGGGAGTCCCATAGCGTGGTGCACAATTGGCCCAGCGTTGTCTGGGTTTGGCCGGTGTAGGCCGTCATTGTAAATAAGAATTTGTTCTTAACTGACTTGCCTAGTTAAATAAAGGTTCAATATTTTTTTTAAAGGGAAATGTGTTTTGATTACCTAGTGTCACTTTTACACTAACTCAAAGCTATTTATGGGTATGCCAGGCAGTCAGGGGCAAACAGCTTACTCATATGTGAGCTCTAAAGTTAAAAACTTGACAGAGAGTTCAATTTTTATTTAGCTTGGTGGAGAAGTAATAAGAGTGACTTCAACATGGGCATGTCACATTATTATTCTGGTGGCTCTGGAGGAAGGTACGCTGGGGCCCAGATGTGGTAATCTGGCCCTGGCTACACTAGCAACTTCTTATTAAATGATTGTATCAATGTATTATATGATTCAATACATTACTTGGCATCCTGTATTTGTGTTCACCTCCTCCGGTAATGTTGCGCACTGTCTCTCTGGCTCTGTTTGAAAGGGCGCACTGGTGCACACTCAAAGTCGCAACACTTTGGTCGTGTTCCACTGCTCAACCAATGGTTGCGTGACATGTCATTGACTGTGCTGTTGGGCACCAGATTGCTAAAACATATGATGTGGTTAACTAATACATCAAAAAAAATATGCAGCCATTGTAAGATCTGGCATAGGTCAGAAACACCTGGGCAGAGGAACGCACCCGTATACTATAGGCCCCCCATACTCAACAGGCGGACCATGTTCATATGGACCCCTGGTATCATATGAACACACATAAGATATGGCAAAATGTTCAGAATTGCAGGAAATTTGCTTTAAAACAGCAAAATTGTATCTCTGCCCCATGGCAACATTTTTTGCATTGCAGGAAATTAGCTTTAAAACTTCAAAATGTTCTCTCTGCCAACAAGAAGGGTGTGAACAGTTTTAACAGTTTGGGATCACGTGGGTTGTGAGGTGGGGGTTTGTTACTACGCCGATAAAAGACAATATCCATTCTGACCTTTGCCACCTAGGAAATTTGCGTGACCGGAACTTCTCAAATAGTACTTGGGCACCCCTGATATAGGCTGCTTTGCCCTATGTATTGTTCAGGACAACTGCTTGTTGATATAACGTGTGCTGTTAAGCTCTCTTGTTATAGACTACACTCAGCTGCATGAGTGACAGGCCTATGTTAAGCTATAGGCGTTTTGCCTTTTGTGTCCAAGACAGACACCTGTTCCGGTTTGTATTTTTGACATTTTGTCCTTTCTCCATTTTTTATGATCTAAACCCCTTGTAAAAAGCTGCACTGTTATCACCGGGCTGCACTGTACATAAAAAATGTATTGCACCATATTTCTCTTTCTCTGGTAGAGTCTGTGTTCTCAGACCTTCCTAACTAGACTGCTGGATCTCATTATATCTTAACACCCTCCTCACCACCACCAACACCCGTTCTCAAATCTTCCTAACTAAGAAATGTCCAGGACTAACTCAGTGCAGATCTGAGGCGGTGCATGGCATGGTGGAGCAGGGCAGGGTTTGGGGGTTATGGGGTTTTGGGGGTTATTGTGGTAGAGGGAAGCCCAGCAGCTAACAACAGCTCAATTTAGCCAGAGCACTGTGTAGTTTTTGAGGCATGGTCTTGTCATTATCAAGCAGGTTTCCATTGCCTATATGTTGGGCTTGCCTCTCCAGAGGGAAGCTTTCATGGTTAAGTAACAGTCCCTCCCTCCCGCTCAGTCGGCATGTTGAGGCAGGCCTCACTCTGGCTAAGAAATGAAAGCCAATGGTTTTTACTGTTTTTATAAGGTGAGTGGTTGGTTTTCATCTAGACATGATTACATGTTGTCACCAAACTGGAAACATAAGTCTTTCAGTAGCTCTTTGAAAATATCCTGCTGGTACAGTATTTAGTCAGTTGACTTTGAGCTTCAACCACATCATACATCCCAATAACAGCTCATATTGGCTCCTTTTTTAAACTTTATAAAATGTTTGTTGTTGTTGTTTCTCTGTAATATTACTAGCCACCTAGCAATTTTACGAAGGTGACTTTAGCTAGCCAAGAGAAGTTCCCAATCTCCCAACCTCATAACTAGCTACTAAGAAGCCATTTCAGGCTATCAAGTTAGAGTAGCTAGCTTGTTACATTTACATTTACATTTAAGTCGTTTAGCAGACGCTCTTATCCAGAGCAACTTACAAATTGGTGGATTCACCTTATGATATCCAGTGGAACAACCACTTTACAATAGTGCATCTAAATCTTTTAAGGGGGGGGGGGGGGGGTAGAAGGATTACTTTATCCTATCCTAGGTATTCCTTAAAGAGGTCTAACCTTCTTAGCTGGCATACCTGATGGCAAAGTTGGTAGACTTTAGAAAAGGAAGCAATAACTAAATGTACTGAATTAGACTCAAATTCCTTCCAATCATTTCCCCAGATTTTAGCAGAGTGCAGGGGATCATATTTAGTTTCTTAAAAAAAGAACCAGCAGTCAGACACAGAAAGCTCAAGAGGTATGCTTAGATATGCAGAGAAATATATATATATATTTTTTTTTTACATATAATTAAGCATAATGATTATGTCTTTAGATTGCAGGAAAAAGCAGTTTCAGGTGTTTGAAAAATGCTAAATTCTCATTCACATACTTTGTGCACCCTCAGATTTTTTGGGTGCATGATGCCCCTGTCTGCACCCCTCGCCTTCTCCCCCTGGCATGAGTGAGTGTGTCCGTGTGTGTGTTACCGTGAATCTCATCGGGGCCATAGAGACATAGTGGAGATTTACCGTCTGAGACAAGGGAGTGGGTGGAAGAGAGGGCAGACTGGTACCAGGTTTCTGTGTGCTGTCACTGGCCATCCATGTCACCCCCTCACCTCCCCCTCCCCCTCACCCTCCCTCCCTCCACACACACACACACACACACACACACACACACACACACACACACACACACACACACACACACACACACACACCAGCTCCTCTCCAAACAGTTACAGGCCAGGACACATATCTCAAACACACAGACCAAAAACAGGAAAGAACAGGAGCCTTCTCTGTTACGTTCAAATATAGACTACATTCACCACAATATACAGTGCATTCGTAAAGTATTCAGACCCCTTGACTTTTTCCACATTTTGTTACGTTACAGACTTATTCTAAAATTGATTCAATTGCTTTTTCCTCATCAATCTACACACAATACCCCATAATGAAAAAGCAAAAACAGTTTTTTACACATTTTTGCAAATGTATATAGAAAAAAAACACAAAAAAATCACATTTACATAAGTATTCAGACCCTTTACTCAGTACTTTGTTGAAGCACCTTTGGCAGCGATTACAGCATCGAGTCTTCTTGGGTATGACGCTACAAGCTTGGCAGACCTGTATTTGGGAAGTTTCTCCCATTCTTCTCTGCAGATCCTCTTATGTTATGTTATGCTCTGTCATGTTTGATGGGGAGCGTTGCTGCACAGCTTTTTTCAAGTCTCTCCAGAGATGTTCGATTGGGTTCAAGTCCGGGCTCTGGCTGGGCCACTCAAGGACATTCAGAGACTTGTCCCAAAGCCACTCCTGCGTTGTCTTGGCAGTGTGTTTGGGGTCGTTGTCCTGTTGGAAGATGAACCTTCACCCCAGTCTGAGTTCCTGAGTGCTCTGGAGCAAGTTTTCATCAAGGATCTCTCTGTACTTTGCTCCGTTCATCTTTCCCTCAATCCTGACTAGTCTCTCAGTCCCTGCCGCTGAAAAACATCCCTGAAGCATGATGCTGCCCCCACCATGCTTCACCGTAGGGATGGTGCCAGGTTTCCTCCAGCCATGACGCTTTGCATTCAAGCCAAAGACTTTAATCTTGGTTTCATCAGACCAGAGAATATTGAGAGTCAGAGAGTCCTTTAGGTGCTTTTGGCAAACTCCAAGCTTAGTCTAAAAAAGTGACAACTAAAAGATACCAAAGACGATTTAGTCCAATCAACGTAAGCTAAACGTGATGTGGATGTACATGGTACTGATTTCTCTCTCTGTGTGTGTGTGTGTGTGTGTGTGTGTGTGTGTGTGTGTGTGTGTGTGTGTGTTGACTCACCCTAATTGTAGAGAAATGCCAATGCCATCCTCCTCTTTCATGTTGCCTAAACGGTCTATTACTCTGTCATGATACAGTAGATGCTTTTAGTTTTTGTTGTCTTAGCTACGTTAGCCTACTACATCAAGCTACATATTGAACTTTCATCCTCTCAGGCAAGGGGCACAGTGTATGAATTAATGGTTGAATCAGAATCACTGTTATAATCACTGGCCAGTACGGAGAATTAAGGAGAACCACAAGTCCAAATCCCTATCTTCATCCATGGCTAATTTAGGAAAGGGACAATTTCAGCTCGCCGGAAGACAAAAACATAACAAATGCAATATTTAAAAAAACATTTTGTAAACAACGTTTGGCTTTTTGGGTGATGTGATTGGTGTGAAGCCAAATCCAAGCTGGCTTCCCTTGACAATTTTTTCTGGTGCGCCAGGACCATTCACAGTTGAGCTGACTCAGATTGGCTATTCCCTTGTATTCAATGTATGCAATGTAGAGGTGAATCCAGGCCCTGCAGTGCCTAGCTCCACTCCTATTCCCCAGGCGCTCTCTTTTGATGACTTCTGTAATCGTAAAAGCCTTGGTTTCATGCATGTTAACATTAGAAGCCTCCTCCCTAAGTTTGTTTTATTCACTGCTTTAGCACCCTCTGCCAACCCGGATATCTTAGCCGTGTCTGAATCCTGGCTTAGGAAGACCACCAATAACTCTGAAATCTCCATCCCTATCTACAACATTTTCAGACAAGATAGATTGGCCAAAGGGGACGACGTTGCAATCTACTGCAGAGATAGCCTGCAGAGTTCTGTCCTACTATCCAGGTCTGCACCCAAACAATTTGAACTTCAACTTTTAAAAATACACCTCTCTAAAAACAAGTCTCTCACCGTTGCCGCCTGCTATAGACCACCCTCTGCCCCCAGCTGTGCTCTGGATACCATATGTGAACTGATTGCCCCCATCTATCATCAGAGCTAGTGCTACTAGGTGACCTAAACTGTGACATACTTAACACCCCGGCCATCCTACACTCTAAGCTTGATGCCCTCAATCTCACACAAATTATCAATGAACCTACCAGGTACAACCCCAATGCCGTAAACACGGGCACCCTCATAGATATCATCCTAACCAACTTGCCTTCTAAATACACCTCTGCTGTTTTCAACCAAGATCTCAGCGATCACTGCCTCATTGCCTGTATCCGTAATGGGTCAGCGGTCAAACGACCTCCACTTATCACTATCAAACGCTCCCTGAAACACTTCAGCGAGCAGGCCTTTCTAATCGACCTGGCCCGGGTATCCTGGAAGGATATCGACCTCATCCCGTCAGTAGAGGATGCATTGTTATTTTTTTAAATGCCTTCCTCACCATCTTTAATAAGCATGCTCCATTCAATAAATTTAGAACCAGGAACAGATATAGCCCTTGGTTCTCTCCAGACCTGACTGCCCTTAACCAACACAAAAACATCCTGTGGCGTTCTGCATTAGCATCGAACAGCCCCTGTGAAATGCAACTTTTTAGGAAAGTTAGAACCCAATATACAAAGGCAGTTAGAAAAGCCAAGGCTAGCTTTTTCAAGCAGAAATTTGCTTCCTGCAACACAAACTCAAAAAGGTTCTGGGACATTGTAAAGTCCATGGAGAATAAGAGCACCCCTCCCAGCTGCCCACTGCACTGAGGATAGGAAACTCTGTCACCACCGATAAATCCACTATAATTGAGAATTTCAATAAGCATTTTTCTACGGCTGACCATGCTTTCCACCTGGCCACCCCTAACCCGGTCAACAGCACTGCACCCCCCACAGCAACTCGCCCAAGTCTTCCCCATTTTTCCTTCTCCCAAATCCAGTCAGCTGATGTTCTGAAAGAGCTGCAAAATCGGTCCCCACAAATCAGCCGGGCTAGACAATCTGGACCCTTTCTTTCTAAAAGTATCTGCAAAAATTGTTGTAACCCCTATTACTAGCCTGTTCAACCTCTCTTTCGTGTCATCTGAGATTCCCAAAGATTGGAAAGCAGCTGCGGTCATCCCCCTCTTCAAAGGGGGGGGACACTCTTGACCCAAACTGCTACAGACCTATATATATCCTACCCTGCCTTTCTAAGGTCTTCGAAAGCCAAGTCAACAAACAGATCACCGACCATTTTGAATCCCACCGTACCTTCTCCGCTATGCAATCTGGTTTCAGAGCTGGTCATGGGTGCACCTCAGCCACGCTCAAGGTCCTAAACGATATCTTAACCGCCATCGATAAGAAACAGTACTGTGCAGCCGTATTCATTGACCTGGCCAAGGCTGTCGACTCTGTCAATCACCACATCCTCATCGGCAGACTCAACAGCCTTGGTTTCTCAAATGATTGCCTTGACTGGTTCACCAACTACTTCTCCGACAGAGTTCAGTGTGTCTAATCTGAGGGCTTGTTGTCCGGGCCTCTGGCAGTCTCTATGGGGGTGCCACAGGGTTCAATTCTTGGGCCAACTCTCTTCTCTGTATATATCAATGATGTTGCTCTTGCTGCTGGTGAGTCTCTGATCCACCTCTACACAGACAACACCATTCTGTATACTTCTGGCCCTTCTTTGGACACTGTGTTAACAACCCTCCAGACGAGCTTCAATGCCATACAACTCTCCTTCCGTGACCTCCAACTGCTCTTAAATACAAGTACAACTAAATGCATGCTCTTCAATCGATCGCTGCCTGCACCTGCCCGCCCGTCCAGCATCACTACTCTGGACGGTTCTGACTTAAAATATGTGGACAACTACAAATACCTAGGTGTCTGGTTAGACTGTAAACTCTCCTTCCAGACTCACATGAAACATCTCCAATCCAAAATTAAATCTAGAATTAGCTTCCTATTTCGCAACAAAGCATCCTTCACTCATGCTGCCAAACATACCCTCGTAAAACTGACCATCTTACCGATCCTCGACTTTGGCGATGTCATTTACAAAATAGCCTCCAACACCCTACTCAACAAATTGGATGCAGTCTATCACAGTGATATCCGTTTTGTCACCAAAGCCCGATATACTACCCACCACTGCGACCTGTACGCTCTCGTTGGCTGGCCCTCGCTTCTTAATCATCGCCAAACCCACTGGCTCCGGGTCATCTACAAGACCCTGCTAGGTAAAGTCCCCGCCTTATCTCTGCTCGCTGGTCACCATAGCTGCACCCACCCGTAGCACGCACTCCAGCAGGTATATCTCACTTGTCACCCCCAAAGCCAATTCCTCCTTTGGCCATCTCTCCTCCCAGTTCTCTGCTGCCAATGACTGGAACGAACTACAAAAATCTCTGAAACTGGAAACACTTATCTCCCTCACTAGCTTTAAGCACCAGCTGTCAGAGCAGCTCACAGATCACTGCACCTGTACATAGCCCATCTATAAATAGCCCAAACAACTACCTCTTCCCCTAATGTATTTATTTTTTATTTTGCTCCTTTGCACCCCATTATTTCTCATTTGCACACTCATCTACTGTCAAATCTACCATTCCATTGTTTTAATTGCTATGTTGTATTTACTTCGCCACCATGGCCTATTTATTGCCTTTACCTCCCTTATCTCACCTCATTTCCTCACATTGTATATAGACTTCTTTTTCTACTGTATTATTGACTGTATGTTTGTTTTACTCCATGTGTAACTCTGTGTTGTTATATGTGTCGAACTGCTTTGCTTTATCTTGGCCAGGTCGCAGTTGTAAATGAGAACTTGTTCTCAACTTGCCTACCTGGTTAAATAAAGGTGAAATAAAATAAATGTAAAATAATGTCACTGGAGGCAACAATATCATATTATCTTTGACCAGACAGCATTAGATAGATGGGCTTCACATACAGAGACAAAGGGGCGCTGTTTCCCTCGCTTGGATGCTTTCTTTGGTGAGATACATTCAGCCTCTAGACGAATTGAAGAAAAATGATGAAGAGATTATTTATTTTTCTTTGTCTCTTTTTTGTACATTTTTGGGGAAACCTGGCTTCCTTGGCAGCCATGAATACATGCCACTGATGTTGTGTAAAGAATGTGGTATGATGTGTAGAGGCTGTAGTAGAGTATGTTTATGAATGACGGATCACTACATGGTAGAGAGACGTATTCATAGGGACTTGTTCATACATGTTGAATATTCATGTGTCTTTTGAAGCAGGACCTCTCTAGTCACATCAGACAAGACGTGGTGAAGGTCAAAGGGAAAACTGACTCATGTTAAAATGACCCCTCCCCCTCCCTTCTTCCTCCTCAGTGGCTGTGTGACAGATCCCATCTGCATGGTATCCAGACAGTGACTAATGACATCCTCTTCCACCCCATCACTCACGACAGGACCATGCTTCATCTCTGGCCTACGATCAGCTGATTCAGTATACGTGAGGCACGATTCTTGAATTGTGATTGGCATATTCAGAGTAGTGATTAAGTTGATGTATTTGATTGACTGGTATATCGGATGTTCATGTTAAAAATGTTTGTGTGAAAAGCTGTAGGGGATCTGTTTGAGAAGACTGTTAAATTAATGGGGAGTAGATTCATATTGGTACGGTTTGGGGGATGCTAATTTGTCTAGTAAAGCAACACAAAAATGTAGATCTATTAAGAAATAATTAGATAAATGAGGTTCAGAGAGATATTGCAAATCATGGGGGAAATACGTTTAATAGAGTTCATTATTAGTTTTGTTGGTTTAGCTTTGTCTGTGTGTGTGACAGCCCAGGTGATTCTGCTCCACAGTTTCCCACAGAGTACCTGTTTTCCTCTGAAAATTCAATTTGCCGCTTCCTCAGTAGACCATGATGTTCTCAAATGTTCCCTCTGTTCCGTTTGTGACAAAGCTGGGCCGTTTCTCGTGGGTTCCCATGGCAAGACTGAGGCCCAGGGTTTAATGCAGGCTCAGCGAAACACACAGAGAGAGATAAAGAGGACGAGAAACTAATGATGAGGGAGAGGAGACGGAGGATTCAATTAGACTTAGAGGCGGCTTTCCTCTAGAGGCAGAAGTGAATCATGCTGCCAGACCACTGGCCTCCGTCGGCCAGCTCAGTCACACACAGCAAGGATCTATTTGTTTGGGGATTATGTGGTTATAAACCAGTTGACCTTAATTCATCAAATCACACTTGGTCAAGTCAACTCTGATACAAAAGTAAACTTCTCCAGCAGGACCCTGACTCCAAACTGCCCAGCGTGCATGGACCACTTTGAGCATAGAACTTGTAACATACAGTAGGCCCATGTTATATTGAGCAGAACTGTAATCATCTAACTGGTTTATGTAAAAATAACAATAAAAAACAGATGGGGAAAAAACATTTGCATTATCATAATTATGATTATTCAAAGTGTAAATAGTGTGACTGAGACAGATGACTCTCTAATCTCTACCACTCAATTACCCTCTTACTCCTAAATGGGGATTTTATACACTCCAACAACCACTTCTATTATCCCCTTTTAGTGTTAGCAGAGAGAGAGAGAGAGAGAGAGAGAGAGAGAGAGAGAGAGAGAGAGAGAGAGAGAGAGAGAGAGAGAGAGAGAGAGAGAGAGAGAGAGAGAGAGAGAGAGAGAGAGAGAGAGAGAGAGAGAGAGAGAGAGAGAGAGAGAGAGAGAGAGAGAGAGAGAGAGAGAGAGAGAGAGAGAGAGAGAGAGAGAGAGAGAGAGAGAGAGAGAGAGAGAGAGAGAGAGAGAGAGAGAGAGAGAGAGAGAGAGAGAGAGAGAGAGAGAGAGAGAAGCACAGGAGGTCTGTTTTAATGTGTGCCATTAAACCAAATGAGTCCTGTGAAAAGGGACCAGAAAACAAACAGGAGGCTCTAGAGTGATGCCAACATAACATGGAATTACCATTATCATGATTATCAGCATCATGTTTATCTGACCTCTCTATCTCTCACTTATTGCCTCATTATGAGATTGCACATTTCTTTGTCATATTGCCATTGGGGAAGTCATTTGAACAGGCCTATTTTAGATTGAGGGCAAAAATATATTAAGGGGCCGGCCCTCCTGAGTGGCGCAGTGGTCTAAGGCACTGCATCACAGCGTTAACTGTGCCACCAGAGATTCTGGGTTCGAGTCCAGGCTCTTTCGCAGCCAACTGGGAGACCCATGGGACGGTGCACAATTGACCCAGTGTTTGTCTGGGTTAGGGGAGGGTTTGGCTGGCAGGGATGTCCTTGTCCCATCGTACACTAGTGACTCCTGTGGTGGGCTGGGTGCAGTGCATGCTGTCATGGTTGCCAGGTGTATGGTGTTTCCTTTGACACATTGGTGCTTCTGGGTTAAGTGGGCATTGTGTCAAGAAGCAGTGAGGCTTGGTTGGGTTGTGTTTCGGACAATGCACGGCTCTCGAGCTTCGCCTCTCCTGAGTCCGTATTGGAGTTGCAGCGATGAGACAAGACTGTCAATTGGATACCATGAAATTTGGGTAAATATATACAATTATATATATATATATATATATATAGATTAAGGGATCTTTGCCCTGAAATTGGATAATTCAGTTTTGAATTGAAATGTCATCAAGGATAACTAACTCATTAAGGAAAGTCAACGATCTCAAGAGTCTCCATTGTACGCCAGGAACAGCTGCAGGTGCACACACACACAGTTGCTATGGATACCTTATGTTGATGTGTCCGTTTCCATTTTGCTCTGATGTTGACAAATGAGGTTCTTTACCCACCGGCACTTACGGAGTAGCAGCATTGTCCCTTAAAAAATACAAACATTTAGATGGTTGTATATAGATGATGTATGGGCAGGCTGGAATACATTGTGCTGTCAGTTTTGTTCGGTCTTAATGACTTTATTAACCTTTCTCAAAAGGCCAATTAGAACACTTCTGGGACCCACCTCAGCCACCCCCTCCACTCCTTTTCTCTCCACTCTCCTCGTTTTCAAGGGTGGTCTATACAGTTTAATTGCTGGTAATCACTCACAGTCTGTTTCTACATGACTAATAGGCCCATTACTGGTGGAGAGCAGGCGCACGGTACCAGAGCAGACACAGTCATGGTTTCCAATGTTTGCTCTATGGGTATGTCTGAGCTGAGGAGGGAACACGGGTGGCAAAAGGGAGGGAGCTGTCTGGCACCCCCCGTTTCATGTCTAGCGTCTTTCCATTTCACTAACAGATTGTAATTGCTGTCCTACTCATAGAAGTGTGAGTCGCCACCCAGAAATGTGTGTTTGTGCGCATGTGTGTGATAACAAGCTGCCTCTCCTCAGTCTCAGAGGGGGCTAGGCTGAGGAGCACGGCTGTCTAAACACTCCCCCATGCATCACATCACTGACTGCACAAACAGGTTGCATAACATCCACTCTAGGGAATAACCCGCTCCCCACCTTTCTCCCCACGCTGACCCAAGTGCATGGCAGCAAGCAGGCTGACAACAGGCTCTGCTACAGGGGTTAAGTTATCTGCCCAGCTACCTGCTAGGGGAGAAACCTCTGCTTAGGGGCTGACCCCAGATCAGCTATCACTGTCAGTACTGTTCACAGCTACGGTGGGGTGGGAGGGGAAGAGGGAGAGAGGATACAGCCCTTAAAACAGAGGAGAAAGAGAGGGAAAAAGAGAGAAGCTCACTCATATTTATGTCTGCTGCAGTGCACAGAGGGATCGAGACAGAGAGCAGGCGGGGAGGGAATGGAGAGCTCAATGAGGCCAAGCTTCACCAATATTTTACATTTGTTACATCCCATTTGTGGCAATGCTGTCAGTAGAGGGCTGCAGTCTTTTCCAAACCATGACTGTAGTCTAAAGAGGAGGTGGCAGAGTTTGTTCCCCAGTACAGTGTCCCAAATAAACCCAGCAAATAAAACTCTTCATTTTCTGAATAATTTATTCAGCCTTTAAAAAGCAGCCTAGTATCAACGAGAACCCTAGATAATGAGGATGGGCTGGAAGGAGGCGGAACAGAGCAGATGGGAGGATTTCAACATGATAACCGTGTGTGATGCAAACTTACAACTCAGCGATGTTGTTGTCTGTGTTCTTGTAGTTGTTCTGTCTGTCTGTCTGTCTGTCTGTCTGTCTGTCTGTGTGAGACATTAGGAAGTTTGACAGAGTGTGGGCTGTGGATTTGGACCAGTACAATGCAGAATGCTGATACAGTCCATTTCTTCCATCTCACCCCCCATCACAGCACCTCTCCCCATCCTCTCTCAACCCAAACACAGACAACAACATGACAGAGCCCCAGCCTCTGGGTGCAAAATTCTAATTCCAGATAAAAGCCCAGAGAGATATCTTTTATGTTGAATTTAAATGAGATTTTTGGCTAATTAATAAGCCATCTTATTGAGGGCCAAACCCTAGGCAAGAAAGGAGGTAAGAGGAGAAGAAAGGAGAAGAGTGGCCCAGAGGAGAAAAAAGGATGGTTAACAAGGGTGGGGGGGGGGGGTTCCGGGGGGGTTCGGTAGATAGGGTGGTTCTGTAGATAACAACAGTCTGGTCATTACTGAAGGTCTGTCAGATATTTCCCTCTGTGGATCTGCTCATTCATTTTCAAATGACCTTCATGGGAGGAGTCATTGTGGGGCTGGGCTGAGTGATGGGAAGGATGGGAGGAGTCACTGTGGGGCTGAGTGATGGGGAGGATGGAAGGAGTCACTGTGGGGCTGGGCTGAGTGATGGGAAGGATGGGAGGAGTCACTGTGGGGCTGAGTGATGAGGAGGATGGAAGGAGTCACTGTGGGGCTGGGCTGAGTGATGGAAAGGATGGGAGGAGTCACTGTGGGGCTGAGTGATGGGAAGGATGGGAGGAGTCACTGTAGGGCTGGGCTGATTGAAGGGGAGGATGGGAGGAGTCACTGTGGGATTGAGTGAAGAGGAGAATGGGAGGAGTCACTGTGGGGCTGGGCAAAGTGAAAGGCAGGATGGAAGGAGTCACTGTGGGACTGAGTGAAGGTGAGGATGGGAGGAGTCACTGAGGCTGGGCTGAGTGAAGGGGAGGATGGGTGGAGTCACTGTGGGACTGAGTGAAGGGGAGGATGGGTGGAGCCACTGTTAGGTTGGGCTGAGTGATGGGGAGGATGGGAGGAGTCACTGTGGGGCTGGGCTGAGTGAAGGGGAGGATGGGAGGAGCCACTGTGGGGCTGAGTGATGGGGAGGATGGGAGGAGCCACTGTGGGGCTGGGCTGAGTGAAGAGGAGGATGGGAGAGAAAGATAAATAAAGAGGTGCAATCTCAGGATGTGCTGATGAGTGTTTTTGTGGACAGTTTTGACGGATGAGGGTGTTGTATAGAGATTAAATTTCCTCCCTGTCGACGTTGATGGGAGACAGCTGTTTCATAACGCTGCAGCTCTCTAGACAGAAGAGAAGTGGCTGGCAGCTGAGTAAACAAAGTTACACTAAACAAAAATAAAAACCCTCTCTTGTACTGTAGGTATCCAAGGTTAAAAGGGTTTTAGCATTTCATGAAGCCTCTCAGTGTGTTCCGTGGCCATGTTCAAAACAAATAGTAGCACAAAAGAGAATAGATTGAAGATTACATTTTCTTCAACCAATTGATGGGATTCCAAAACGCCTACATAGTAAAGCAGATGAGTTGGTCATTCAGTGTCTTTTTTCCCAATTGTAAGCCCTGTCTTGGGGTCTTTAGGATGGGGGGGTTGGAATTGGTATGGGGGCTGTCGGAAGAAATGTTGTGATAGGGTCATGGGTGTGGGCCAGGAAGGGCGAAATGTTCTCTAATCTTCTGACTTAACCTGAGTGGGATGTTCCACTGTCAAAATTAGATTTGACCATTTAAAATAAATAAACAGCGATAAACCCAAGCTAGTCCAAACACTCACTCACTTAGTCATCTGATTAGAGATGATTGTCTCAACCAACATCATAATAGCATTCTTACATGCATATTTACAATGCTCAACACATACTACTTTTACATGTCTGATCATCCAACCCTTGGCCCACCAGTTCTACGCTGTGTCCTTAAACACAGGATTCTTATATGAGTGGGCTGTACACAGACTGTCTGTCAGTGGCGGCTCCTCAGAGGAGGAAGCGAAGGACCATCCTCCTCAGTGAATTTCATACAAATAAAAATAGTGAAACATAAAAACAGTTATCATTTTTAGATAAAACAAAATGTTATATATTCATGTCACCAAATAATTGATGAAAACACACTGTTTTGTAATGAAGGTCTTCAGTAGCCTCAAGCACTCTGTAGGGTAGCACCATGGTGTAGCCAGAGTACAGCTAGTTTCCGTTTTCCTCTGGGTACATTGACTTCAATACAAATAGCTACCCGGACTATCTGCATTGACACTTTTTGAACTAACTTTTTGGACTCATCACATACGCTGCTGCTACTGTTTACTATCTGTCACTTTATTCCTAGTTATATGTACATATCTACCTCAATTACCTCGTACCCCTGCACATCGACTCGGTACTGGTACCTCTTGTATATAACAGGGCGGCAGGTAGTCTAGTGGTTAGAGCGTTGGACTAATAACCAGAAGGTTGCAAGATCAAATCCAGAGCTGACAAGGGGAAAATCTGTCGTTCTGCCCCCACTGTTCCTAGGCTGTCATTGAAAATAAGAATTTGTTCTTAACTGACTTGCCTAGTAAGATATAAATAACCAAGTTCTCATTGTGTATCTATTTTTACTTTTTATTACATGCTCTATTTTCTTTCTCTCTGCATTGTTGGGAAGGGCCCGTAAATAAGCATTTCACTGTAAGTCCACACCTGTTGTTTACAAAATGTGACGAATACAATTTTCTTTTATTTGGTTTGATTTAGGTTAAAAGTTGAGGGAAAAAAGATGAAATGCCCTTACATTGATAACTTTTTGCAAATCCAATTAATTGTCCATGTTGATTCAACTTCATTACATAGATATTTTGGGTTGAAATGAGGTGGAAACAGCGTTGATTCAACCATTTTTTCCCGTGGGTAGCTACTATGACAGCGACAGTGGCTTGCGAAAATATTCACCTCCCTTGGCATTTTTCCTATTTTGTTGCCTTACAACCTGGAATTAAAATAGATTTTGGGGGGGTTTGTATCATTTGATTTATACAACATGCCTACCACTTTGAAGATGCAACATATTTTTTATTGTGAAACAAACAAGAAATAAAGTCAATACTTTGTAGAGCCACCTTTTGCAGCAATTACAGCTGCAAGTCTCTTGGAGTATGTCTCTATCAGTTTGGCATATCTAGCCATTGGGATTATTGCCCATTGTTCAAGGCAAAACTGCTCCAGCTCCTTCAAGTTGGATGGGTTCCGCTGGTGTATAGCAATCTTTAAGTCATACCGCAGATTCTCAATTGGATTGAGGTCTGGGCTTTGACTAGGCCATTCCAAGACATTTAAATGTTTCCCCTTAAACCACTCGAGTGTTGCTTTAGCAGTATGCTTAGGATCATTGTCCTGCTGGAAGGTGAACCTCTGTCCCAGTCTCATGTCTCTTGAAGACTGAAACAGGTTTCCCTCAAGAATTTCCCTGTATTTAGCGCCATCCATCATTCCTTGAATTCTGACCAGTTTCCCTGCCGATGAAAAAGATCCCCACAGCATGATGCTGCCACCACCATGCTTCACTGTGAGGATGGTGTTCTCAGGGTGATGAGAGGTGAATGGGTTTGCGCCAGACATAGCGGTTTCCTTGATGGACAAAAAGCTAAATTTTAGTCTCATCTGACCAGAGTACATTTTTCCATATGTTTGGGGATTCTCCCTCATGCCTTTTGGCGAACACCAAACATGTTTTCTTATTTTCTTCCTTTAAGAAATTGCTTTTTTCTGGCCACTCTTCTGTAAAGTCCAGCTCTGTGGAGTGTACGGGTTAAAGTGGTCCTATGGACAGATACTCCAATCTCCGCTGTGGAGCTTTGCAGCTCCTTCAGGGTTATCTTTGGTCTCTTTGTTGCCTCTCTGATTAATGCCCTCCTTGCCTGGTCCATAAGTTTTGGTGGGAGGCCTTCTCTTGGCAGGTTTGTTGGGGTGCCATATTCTTTTCATTTTTTAATAATGGATTTAATGGTGCTCTGTGAGATGTTCGAAGTTTCATATGTTTTTATAACCCAACCCTGATCTGTACTTCTCCACAACTTTGTCCCTGACATGTTTGGAGAGCTCCTTGGTCTTCATGGTGCCACTTGCTTGGTGGTGCCCCTTGCTTAGTGGTGTTGCAGACTTTTCAGAATAGGTGTATATATACTGAGATCATGTGACAGATCAAGTGACACTTAGATTGCACACAGGGGGACTTTATTTAACTAATTATGTGACTTCTGAAGGTAATTGGTTGCACCAGATCTTATTTAGGGGCTTCATAGCAAATGGGGTGAATACATATGCACGCACCACTTTTCAGTTTTTTTATTTTTTGGAACAAGTTCTTTTTTTCATTTCACTTGACCAATTTGGACTATTTTGTGTATGTCCATTACATGAAATCCAAATAAAATCAATTTAAATTACAGGTCGTAATGCAACAAAATACGAAAAACACCAAGGGGGATGAATACTTTTGCAAGGCACTGTACGGGACAGAAACAGGATGTGTTATGAATGAGAAATCAATTTAACACAAAAGCTGCATCCCAGGTGGCTGTGACCTCTGATGACCTTTAGGCCCCCTGTATTCATCACGGTTCTCCTGGAGACTTCCTCACTTCCTGTCACTGGGCTGAGGAGGAAACCAGCAGGAAGGAGAAAACATCAACACAGCGTTGGCACAACATCAGATAGTCCCAATGTGCCATCCCCTGGGGGAGCGAGACAATGCAGACATCTGTGCAGAAGCTTTACCTGGTGTGTCTCCAGAGACATGTCAGTGTGTAGAATAGAACATCAACACTTCCTCTCACAGAGACACTAGGCACACAGGAATCCACTCAATGTGTTTTTCAGCATGGTTGTTGTTGTTTGTGTGAGTCATGACATCCACAGGAAGTATTGGACACAACTTCCTGTGGTCACCGAGCATGAGGGCGCATCCAATTTAGGAGAAAGGGAAAAATGCGGAAAGGGAAAGAGGCAAGGGGGAGAAGAAGAAAGGAGATAGGAAAGGGAGCATCCACCATCCTTAATTATTCACACGTTCTGGATGTGAACGTTTCGGATCGTTGTGCACTGTCTGCAGACATGCTGTAGCTGCATTGTTCACACATAGAGACTAGACTGGGTTCTTAGAACCTCAGGGCACTACTGCACACAGGGAATGGGGAAAACTGAGAAGTTGTCCCCTTCAGGGGTGTCAGAGTGAGCGGGCCAAGACAAATGAACATGTCAAAAACATCATCCTGAAGCTCTGTCTGCAGCACAATGCAGACGTTTGCTACATTGCAACATGAGTCCCCCATAACAGACAGGAAAACGACAAGATGGATATAGAATCCCATCAAGGTATTCATGAAGACTGCACACAAGGGAGTGTCTAAATCTGCTCAGTTTGGCAAAATTCAGCAGTAACCTTTACTGAATAGATTTGTCTTATGTGAACCAGGAGGGGAGTTGATGTGTTTTGTTTTGCTGTATTGGGGGATATTCAAAATCTTTATCTGCACACATTTACATCCAAATAAGCCTGGAATGAATATTTCATAGCAACAACTGGGGGATGGAGAGCTTTAGAGTTAAGCAGTCTGATTTGGGTGGTTAAATTATATTTTTGCCAGTGATCTTTCCAAACATACAATTTTCTCACTCTCCTGCTGTGAGGTATATGCTGTCCATTTCCTAAACACCTGCATAAAGTAAAAACCTCACGTAACACTCCACTGAATTCACCTATTGTCACTCATTATAGAGCTAATGGGCATTAGAGGTGGGTGGTTTTAACATGTCCTCTTGTGTTCATGGGAAAGCATGTAAGCCTACGCATGCAGCCCCAGGCTGGTATGGCATGCCAACACTGCTAGTGCTACTGGAGGGTGAGAGGAGGAAGGGGTGACTGTGATACAGTGCTTTTGAAAGTGCCATTTAACAGCTGACAACACTGACAGCCTGCCCACACGCTACAGTTAATACCAAGCCATTACTTTCCCACACATCCACACAGGCTGACGCATTAATCCGCCTGTTGAGAAGGTAACACGCTTCATTTAGTAGTGCTGTAACTGGCAATTTGGCCACCAGAGAATATCTCCACATGCTATCAACATGGAAACTAATGGCAAGCTAGGTGGCGGAGTGGCATTGCTCTGACCTCAGCCTGGCTGTGTGTATCCACAGTCAACCTGCTCCTGTCTGCTCTGATATCAGCTCAGACTACTGAGCTGGACCACTGTAGAAATCATGGCTGATTAGCACCAAGGTAAATCCCCCACAGAAACAGCTCAAATCAATTAGGCCATACTGTGGAAGGGGAGCTCAATTTACGCCGCTTTTCTCACGATCCTTGGGAGCTCTGGAAGCCAGGCTGATCGTTGTGGAGAGCAGCCCCACTCCCAGAGGTATCCCTGAGGCTGGATCCCTGTGCACACACACAGCCCCCTCTCTCCACTCTACTCCTCACATCCTTCTCTCCACTCGCCCACCTCACATCCCTCTCTCCAGACTGTACTAGACATAGACTGGCCATCACATCACTGCTACAGAGACACCCTCCATCATTCTCCCTGCTTGTACCAACCATTCATCCACCCAAACATACTGAAGAGAATATCCCCTATCCTACCTGCCTACCTACATTATACAGATACATGTGACAGGGCAGGAACCAATGTTCCTATCAGTGATACCTTTTCTGTTCAATTTGAATAAACAAATACTGATACAGTGAAATAAAAATATCTTCCAAACATATTTTTGGACGGAACTCTCAATTTTGAACACGTATAAACACAGAAGTGAATCACGCAGCTGGCCAAATTACGTAAGATTTTACATCTGGGTTAACAGAGATTTAGTGCGCAGAAACGACACCACATAGTGTATAGACCTTCAAATACAAAAGCTCTCACCTGAAGAGAATTGAGGGAAACACTGATCAAAACATTGGTTCATACCCTGTCACATTAACATAATACATCCAACCTGCTCACTAACGGTATAATACATCTAGATCATGACCAGTAAGATACTTACAGTGGAGGCAATGTTATGAAAGTACCTTCCAGCTGAATTTCATCTACAATCAACATTAAAGAAACACATTTCCAGCCGTTGTGCTTTCAAACATTTGGTTATTCCCCTCCAGTCCAGGTGACCCAGAACTCCCTGCCAACAGACAGATAGATGTGGGAGAGCTGAGTGGGCGTGGGGTCTTGTCTGTGGGTCCTGTCTGTAGGGAGAGCAGAGAGAAGCCTGGCCCAAACAGCCTCTGGCACATGCTATATACTGAAACATGATGAACCCCTTCCCCTATAACCACCCACCTGCAAATAGAACAAAACAACAATCTCTTTCCAAGACAGCAAAGCAGAGATATCACATTTGGCAAGGAGCTAAGGACATTCTTTCATGTGCTTACATACTTCTTTTTATTTACTTTCTTCTACCCACTCTAGCGCTTGAACGGTTTAAAGGGAGACCTGTAGACTTCCAGTCATTGCGCTGACGCTAGTTAGCACTGGCTCAGTAAACTACCTCTAACTTCCTTCAAACTGCACGCAGAGACATAAAAATGGTATCCACGAGTTCATCTGACTCTGGGAAAGTAGAGAAATTGAGCATCAGAATATTCCTTTAAGCTATGTAAAAAAAAAAAACGTAAGGATGTTGCTTGAAAAAATATTTTTGACACGATTTATACTTTTTGTACCACAGCCATGTTTGCATAAAACCTAATGCATTTCGACGGCCATAGACTTTAATGGTGAAAAATCTAAACAATTCTAGACGCTACTCCTCAGTCTCCACTTTGAAATGTGGAGACTGACCCAACTTAGATTAGTATTCAGATGTTACTATTTATATTTTTGAACTAGCATTTTATATTTGCATAAATATTTGCATTTTATATTTGCATAAATTCGCATGGGTTTGAAAGAGTACCATAGGTATACAGAGCTTCAAGATCAAGTTTAAAATTAAGCTACAAGATCAAGTTGAAAACGTTCAAGCTATCCTAACTTCAAATTCTTTAAAACCTTTATAAACTATAACAATTTTAATATGCATAAATTAGCATAAAAAGTCATGGATTTAACGCCAACCATAAGAACACAGTGGAAGACATTTCAAATGCTACTGCTCTTTAACCATTTCAGCTAAAAACAAAAGAACAACTTTAACATTTGCATAAAATAACCCACCAACAGTAATAGTGACTGTTCAAGCTAGAGAAACCAACTTTCACATGTTCAGGCTATCCTATCAATCTGTCCATCTTCCTACTTTTTCAACTATAACCAGTCACTACCATTACTACTGTAGTCACTACCACTACTATAAATAAATACTTTAAGACAAGCTTGCAAGCACAAACATTTTCTTTAGGAAATGTACTTTTCTACTATGAAATAGATAACAGTTGTTTGTGGTGTTGGGTTGACTGCTCCGGAACATGAGGCTGACAGAGACCTGACCGAGCCGACAGATTCAGAAATCAGACGTTTCATCTCCGGGGAATAACGTGATGTGCAGACCCCCTCCCTCCTGGTCCCAGCAGCTGTGCACACATAATACCATTTACTCAGCCAAGTCCAGCCTGTTCTAATTAATTACTGCCTCTTGCAATGAAGAGGAAAAAAAGAGTACCTGAGTATTTACAAGAGGATACCGTTAGAGCAGCTGTTTGTGCCATGCCCCTCCAATGGTAAAGCTGCTATAGCCTGGATCAACAGAGGAGAACAAAAGCTGCAGCTGTGGCTGGGACTACTCCTCAGACTCCCTCTTTGGAGTCTCGTAGATCGATGCATTGCTCTGTTTTTGTTTATGAAGCTATTTTACAAAATCTCCTGCTGTACCTAACACCGTTAATAGCCTTAAGACATATAAGTTACCATACCCAGTCTCAGGGGTGGCTAACTCTGGAAATTCCTTCGGTCTCTTCAGAGTTAGGTAAATCAGCTTTTAGTTTTGACCCACAGGGCACAAACTCATTGAATCAACGTTGTTTCAATTAATTTGTCAACGTATTGCGATGTGGAATCTATGTGGAAAATACATTGGATTTCAAAAAAGTTATCAAACTCTAAATAACGTTTGATTTGATTTAGTCCTATTATTTAACTTTGATTATTGGTTAAGATGGAGACATGAATCCAACGTATCAATTATTCATTTGTAGACAAACTGGAACAAAACATACATCTCCTTCAAATGTTGATATTCATTTTGGTTGCGTTGACAACCAAACACAATTCAATATCACTTTTACAGTAAATAGCCTGTGAACTTGTCGACAATTTAACAAATGATATGTTCGATTCACGTCTCCAACTAAAACAAAAATTACGTTTAAAGATTAGGCTTAAGCCAGTGGCTCAGATGAAACTATCCAAACATTAGATATCCTTTAAATGTTGATATTTGGTTGCGTTGACAACCAAACACAATATTAGTTTTGTAATACAGAAAATAGCCTAAAGTTAATACTATCTTACAAACTAATGTAACAACATTTTTTCAACCTTAAAATGAGTAAGACACCCATGGCCACATTGAGGTTAACTTACTATAACTATAAATGTCTTCTTATGTAATTATAGAAAGCGTCCATGGTCAAGATAGCGTGCATAGATTGCAGGTCTATGGAGATCTTCTGTGGAGATCAGGTCTGTGCAGAATCTCAAACAGCATTAATTTATCACTTACACTATTTACTTTTAATGTAATCTCAACTGAAATCCAGGCTATTTAGTTGTACTAATAGATAAGGCACAGTGAAAACACATGAAGTTGTTGTATAAATACAAACTATCTGACATTGCATTCCCATTTGAACTTTATTGTGCTTTTAAATGGTTGAATACGCAGTGATAACACATTGATATGACAACTAAACCAAAAATTAGACATTGTTTTTCCATTGGAATTAGGTT
Source organism: Salmo salar (assembly GCF_965601325.2). Taxonomy (NCBI): domain Eukaryota; kingdom Metazoa; phylum Chordata; class Actinopteri; order Salmoniformes; family Salmonidae; genus Salmo; species Salmo salar. The sequence continues at coordinate 31,516,971 of NC_138291.1, forward strand.
GTGCTGTTAGATGGTTGAAAGCATAGTGATAAGCAAACAAGATAATGGTCACCCAGAGATGGTTCCCCTAGTGGCTAGTGACCTTAATTCTGGAAAACAACTCTGTTTTACCAAATTTTGACCAGCATGTCACCTGTGCAACTAGAGGCTAAAAAAACTCTGGATCACCTCCACACATGGAGGCGCAGACAAGGCTCTCCCTCGCCCTCCATTTGGCACTATCCTCCTGATTCCTTTTTACAAGTAAAAACTAAAGAAGGAAGTACCAGTGACACGCCCTAATACAGACGTGGTTCTATGAAGCGGATGCTAAACAACAGGACTGTTTCACTAGCACAGACTGGAATATGTTCCCGGATTCATCCGATAGTATTAAGGAGTTTACCTCATCAGTCACCGTTCATTAATAAGCATATCCCAACCAGAAGCCATGGATTACAGGCAACATCCGCACTGAGCTAAAGGCTAGAGCTGCCATTTTCAAGGAGTGGGACACTAACCCAGACACTTATAAGTTATCCTGCTATGCCCTCCAATGAACCATCAAACAGGCAAAGCGTCAATACAGGACTAAGATCAAATCCTACAACACCAGCTCAGACGCTCGTCAGATGCACTGATACTCGTTGGAGGGCTTGCAAACTATCACGAATTACAAAGGGAAACCCAGCCGCGAGCCTACAGACAACATTTTTAACATCTCCCTGACCCAGTCTGTAATACCTACATGTTTTAAGCAGACCACATAGTCCCTGTGCCCAATAATGCCCAGGAACCTGTCTAAATGGCTATCACACCTTAGCACTCACATCTGTAGCGATGAAATGCTTTGAAAGGCTGGTCATGGCTCACATCAACACCATCATCACAGACACTCTGGACCCACTCCAATTTACATACCGTCTTCAATTCGCATACCGCCCCAACAGATCCACAGATGATGCAATCTCTATTGCACTCCATACTGCCCTTTCCCATCTGGACAAAAGGAACACCTACGTGAGAATGCTGTTCATTGATTACAGCTCAGCGTTCAACACCATAGTGATCTCCAAGCTCATCACTAAGTGATCTCCAAGCTCAGCACCCTCCCTCTGCAACTGGATCCTGGCCTTTGTGACGGCCGCCCCAGGAGGTGAGGGTAGGCAACAACACATCTGCCATATTGACCCTCAACACAGGGGCCCCTCAGGGGTGCATGCTTAGTCCCCTCCTGTACTCCCTGTTCACCCACAACTGTGTGGCCGCGCACAACTCCAATACCATCTTTAAGTTTACCGATGACACAACGGTGGTAGGCCTGATCACCGATGATGATGAGACAGCCTACAGGGAGGAGGTAAGAGACCTGGCAGTGTGGTACAAGGACAACAACCTCTTCTACAACGTAAGCAAGACAAAGGAGCTGATTGTGGACTACAGGAAACTGAGGGCCGAGCATGCCCCCATCCTAGTTCCTCGGTGTCCACATCACTTAGAAATGCTGCTAAATAGTCCGGGTAGCTATAGGTGAAATGTTTAACTATCTGCATTCACCCTTTTTGCACTAACTATTTTGGCTCATCACATACACTGCTGTTACTGTTTATTATCTATCCTGTTGCCTAGTCATTTTCTCCCTACATATATGTACATATCTACCTCAATTACCTCGTACCCTTGCACATCGACTCGGTACTGGTACCCCGTGTATATAGCCACGTTATCGTTACTCATTGTGTATTTATTCTTCATATTATAATTGTTCTATTTCTTTTCTCATTATTTCTCTCTGCATTGTTGGGAAGGGCCAGTTGGTGAGAATGTCACTGTTAGTTTACACCCGTTGTTTAAGAAGCATGTGACAAATACAATTTGATACCACATTGGAAATCCAACAAACTTCTGTGGGTGAATAAAGGTTGAAATCTCATTGATCAACAATAATACCAAATATTACCCACATTTCCACATTAAAATGACGTGGTGTGCCCAGTGGGTTTGCACCTTACTTGTGGAATAATATCCAAAAATGTGATGAATTTGGTGCCTCTAGGGCATTTCAGGAGGCTGATTGAGGACCTTTCTAATGAAGAATGTGTTTGTTTTCTATGACTGTGTTTGTATCTCTGTTTGTCTTTTCATATTGTATTGCTGGGTATAGTTTGTAATTACAGGGCTCATCAGCAAAAGAGACATTGATCTCAGCTTGACTCCCTAAAAAAATAAAAATTCTATAAAATTGTGGCGGCAGGTAGCCTAGTGGTTAGAGCGTTGGGCCAGAAAGGTTGCTAGATCGAATCCCTGAGCTGACATGGTAAAAATCTGTTATTCTGCCCCTGAACAAGGTAGCTAACCTACTGTTCCTAGGCCGCCATTGTAAATAAGAATTTGTTCTTAACTAACTAGCCTAGTTAAATAAAGGTTAAAAAAATAAGTATATATATACACACACACACACAGTATTTTCCCCCTTCCTGATTTCTTTGCACATTTGTCACACTTAAATGTTTCAGATCAAACAAATGTAAATATTACACAAAGATAACCCAAGTAAACACAGAATGCAGTTTTTAAGTGATGATTTTATTTATTAAGGGAAAAAGCTACCCGAACGTTCATGGCCCTATGTGAAAAAGTAATTGCCCCCTAAACCTAATAACTGGTTGTGCCACCCTCAGCAGCAACAACTGCAATCAAGCGTTTGCAATAACTGGCAATGAGTCCTTCACGTCGCTGTGGAGGAATTTTGGCCCCCTCTTCTTTGCAGAATTGTTTTAATTCAGCCACATTGGAGGGTTTGAGCATGAACATGAACTGCCTTTTTAAAGGTCACGCCACAGCTTCTCAATCAGATTGAAGTTCAGACTTTGACTAGGCCACTCCAAAACCTTCATTTTGTTTTTTTTAAGCCATTCAGAGGTGGACTAGCTGGTGTGTTTTGGATCATTGTCCTGCTGCAGAACCCAAGTGCGCTTCAGCTTGAGGTCCCGAACTGATGGCCGGACATTCTCCTTCAGGGTTTTTTGGTAGAGAGCAGAATTCATGGTTCCATCAATCACAGCAAGTCGTCCAGGTCCTGAAGCAGCCCCAGACTATCACACTACCACCACCATATTTGACTGTTGGTATGATGTTCTTTTTCTGAAATGCTGTATTACTTTTACGCCAGATGTAATGGGACGCACACCTTCCAAAAAGTTCAACCTTTGTCTCATCAGTCCACAGAATATTTTCCCAAAAGTCTTGTGGATCATCAAGATGTTTTTTGCCAAAAGTGAGACAAGCCTTTATGTTATTTTTGGTCAGCAGTGTTTTTGCCTTGGAACTGCCATGGATGACATTTTTGCCCAGTCTCTTTCTTATGGTTGAGTCATGAACACTGACCTTAACTGAGGCAAGTGAGGCCTGCAGTTCTTTAGATGTTGTTGTGGGTTCTTTTGTGACCTCTTGGATGAGTCGTCGCTGCGCTCCTGGAAAGGTTCACCACTGTTCCAAATTTTCACAATTTGTGGATAATGGCTCTCACCATGGTTCGCTGGAGTCCCAACGCTTTAGAAATGGCTTTGTAACCATTTCCAGACTGATAGATGTCAATTGCTTTGTTTCTCATCTGTTCGTGAATTTGGATGGCGGCACGATGTCTTGCTTTTTGAGATCTTTTGGCCTACTTCACTTGGTCAGACAGGTTGTATTTAAGTGATTTCTTGATTCAACAGGTCTGGCAGTAATCAGGCCTGGGTGTGGCTAGTGAAATTGAACTCAGCTTTCCAAAAAATGTGATTAACCACAGTAAATTCATGATTTAACAAGGGGGGGGGGGCAATTACTTTGTCACATAGGGCCATGAAGGTTCAGATAGCTTTTTCCCTTAATAAATAAAATGATCACTTAAAAAATGCATTTTGTGTTTATTTGCGTTATCTTTGTGAAATATTACAATTTGTTTGATGATCTGAAACATTTAAGTGTGACAAGTGTGCAAAAAATAAGAAATCAGGAAGGGGGCAAATACTTTTTCACAGCACTGTGTATACTATACACACACACACACACACACACACACACACACACACACACACACACACACACACACACACACATGCCAGCGCATGTCTAGACAAAACAAAATAATCAAAGATCCAAACAAGTATGCAGGCAAATCGACAAACAGACAAGCAGACAATCCATATGGAGACTGATATAAACAGACAACTACTAGGCAATATACAGCCCTGGCAGATAGTGTGTTGGACAGGCTCTGTGTGTCTCTTGCAGTTCCCATTATTCTCCCCTGTCTCAGTCTTTCCCCTTTTTTCTATCTATCCCTCTGCTTTCTGTCTTCCTCTTTCTCTGTCTGCAATGTTATGTATGCCAGTTCCCATCCAGATCTGAGCTTGGACAGATGGTCACGAGCAAATGTGTTTACTTCCACTCTGTTCCCAACAAAACAAGCAGATGCCTGCATGACTGTCTCCACATTAATGGTGCTAATAATGAAACAGAGCTGAGCTGATGGGGGAACAGCAGAACGTGGATGGGACTGAAGTTAGGACAGAGTCAACCCTCACCTAGTACCTCACTGCAGAAACGGAATGTACAGTAAACAGGCTAGACTAGGACTGCAGTATCTGACAGTCCCACAGGCATACACACACACCCCTCCTATAAGCATACATCAACATATCCACACATTGATGATTAAAAATGTCAAACCCATTTGATTGGCACCTACAGTAGCACTTGATTTATGGTATGAAATGCAATTAGCTGTACACTGACTGTGTATACAGTATGCAAACAAAGAGTGTGGGATATAATCCCCAATTAGTCTAATTTAAATATTACCATAATTCTGCCAGTGTGTGGGACCAATGTGGGCTACCTGCTAATTAGCTGTTAAAAATAGAAATCATGATTTGTTATGGCTGATATGGATTATTGTTGTGTTGAGTTAAGCGTGGGTTTATATCATGAGCATGTCCTTGAGGAAAAGCCCATCCAACAAGAAATTGAAAAGTCTTACTGTAGCCAATCAAATAAACAATATCCAACAAGGACAGCAGATAAACCAATCATCCCCTGCTATTGGAGTCTATCTTTATCAGATCTCTGCTACAGTATTTCCAGGCTGTCAACATTGAGAATCTGGATGACTGACTCTAAATCTATTTAGTCAACTTTACAACCATCAAGTAAACAGGATGATTGGGAATATAAGTAGAATAGAGTAGCATAGTTAAATTAAGGTAAAATATATTTTTTATTTAAAAATGATATTAACCCTTCAGAAGCAGCACATCTTGATTTGGCCTATATTCAGGCAGATATTCGGTCTCCCTAAGAGACCGAATATGGTTATCTCATTCCCTTGACTTCTTTAAATTGCAAAGCAGATACCAAACAGAATATAAATTAGCAGCCATAAATATCTGAATATTTATGACATTAGGGAGAACATGGAGGATTTAGAAGATTGTCTTACACGCTACATTCCTCAGAAGGAGGCTTCTATTGTTCTATTGGCCGGTGTGGTTAGTTTCTCTTGTTGTGAGTGTATAGATGATTGTGTGAGTAGGCAATAGCTGTGCAGGGAATGGGAATGCACTTAGAGTGACTTACATTGGTGTGTTATTCCACTGAAAGGAGCCATGATCAACTAAAGGAACATAAAGTGCTTACGGCAAGTCAGTAGGTGGGAGATATAAAAACACCAGTGAAATGCTATTGTTCTCCATGGCCAATCAGCATGCTCCCTGGGTAGATATCATTATCATGTCAACTGGAGCATCTCATCTTCTCTGATTGCCACTCATTTTCTTGGGGGGGGGGGGGGGGGGGGGGGGGGGGGTGTATGTGGAAGGCTAATCGTTACTCTCTCTGTCTCATCTCTCCCCACATGAAAAAAATCCTAGTTTGCTATAGAATACAACAGTACTTACTCTAGAATTATGTTGTAAACTGTAGTATATTATACTACACACTATAGCATACTGTATACCTAGATTGTGTAGTACTTACTATATAATGTTGTAGTATACTGTAGAATACTTTAGCAAATACTACAGTATAGTACATACCACAAAAACACTACAGTAATTAATATAGTACAGTAGTTAATTTGACTGCTCATTCCCCTCCCCATATCTCAATTTGTGCCATCTATAACTGAGAAACCTGCATGCCAAATATAGAGAATATATTGTGTTCCCTACAGATATTTAAAAAAAAGCAGAAGCTCCGAGCTGTCCGCTCAGACCTCAGTCGTACCTACCGATGGAAAATTTGTTCTGAGTATTTTTTCCAGTGGGTTAGCACAAGGAGAAAGGCCCCACTTCTATGTCAAAGATAAAACAAAAAACATTAATAATACTACAGTAATGTCTGCATAAACACTACAGTATACTACAGTCCACAAAAACACAAAGTCATTACTATAGTATATACTGGCCAGCAGCATACCACCCTGCATCCCACTGCTGGCTTGCTTCTGAAGCTATGCAGGGTTGGTCCTGGTTGGAGGAAAGAGAGGCACCCTTTCCTCTGGTCTGAAAAAATATCCCAATGCCTAGGGCAGTGATTGGGGACATTGCCCTGTGTAGGTTGCCGTCTTTCGGATGAGACGTTAAACGGGTGTCCTGACTATGCGGTCACTAAAGATCCCATGGCACTTATTGTAAGAGTAGGGGTGTTAACCCCGGTGTCCTGGCTAAATTCCCAATCATCTCCAGCTGACTGGGGATGATTACAATTGGCTCATTCCTCTCCCATGTAACTATTCCCCAGGTCGTTGCTGTAAATGAGAATGTGTTCTCAGTCAACTTACCTGGTAAAATAAAGGTTAAATATAAATAGAAACTATAGTAAACTATAAATACTACAGTATACAACAGTCATGTCCGCAAAACTACAGTATTCACTTTAGTCCAGAAAAACACTACTGTGAATACTACAGTGAAGTCTGCAAAAACACTACAGTACTTTTAGTGTGGGTCTGTACTGGCTGTTACAGCATGAGCCCATCCCAGTCCCTGCCTGTCTGTAGAATAACACTTATTATACCCACACAGGCAATTAGAGTAAAGACCACAGGCACAAACATCCTCCTACTATGACGACCTACTGCTCCTCCTTAGTTACTCCTCCTTCCTCCTGTCAGTCTCAGGGCCATGCTGTGACAAGGCAGGGGCTTATGTAGCAGAATAAGGTAGCAAAACAAATCAAATTTCAATCAAATTTATAAAGCCCTTCTTACATCAGCTGATGTCACAAAGTGCTGTACAGAAACCCAGCCTAAAACCACAAAAAGCAGGCAATGCAAATGTAGAAGCACGGTGTCTAGGAAAAACTCCCTTAAAAAAAACTACCTGAGAGCTACACTAAACAAACTACAGTCGTGGCCAAAGGTTGAGACAGAAATATTAATTTTCACCAAGTCTGCTGCCTCAGTTTGTATGATGGCAATTTGCATATACTCCAGAATGTTATGAAGAGTGATCAGATGAATTGCAATTAATTGCAAAGTCCCTCTTTGCCATGCAAATGAACTGAATCCCCAAAAAACATTTCCACTGCATTTCAGCCCTGCCACAAAAGGACCAGCTGACATGTCAGTGATTCTCTCGTTAACACAGGTGTGAGGGTTGACGAGGACAAGGCTGGAGATCACTCTGTACTGGAAGCTTCAAAAGGAGGCTGGTGCTTGGAATCATTGTTCTTCCTCTGTCAACCATGGTTACCTGCAAGGGAACACGTGCCATCATCATTGTTACGCACGCCTCTATGAAGAGGGAACGTACACCCTGCTACAACTCAACTCCCCGTGAAGTGAAAGAGGTATGGACTGTAGGTGCGAGTAAGGATGACAAAAGGCAGAGAATTACCGTTTACAGGGAATTTATTCCGTCGCACGGTAATTTTGGGGAAAAGGGGCTGGACAGAACCAAAGCAAGTAAATATCAAAGCCCCCTCTCCTACCTTACCTGCCTACCCACCACTTACCTATCTAGCACCACCTGGTGTACTACCCAAAATACAGGGGATGGTCCACCCAGGTCTTACCTAGTGTGCATAGACAGTAAACTACTACGGGTTATGTATGCCCGCGGGCCTCTTGCCTAAACACTCCCTAGGTGCCTTGCCCTTCCCCCCTGGGAACAAATGAAACAGAATATTCCAAATTATTTCACAACAAAACTGAGAAAAAAACTAACTCAGGACATTAAAGAAGCTCTCTTTGAGCAACAAACTAACACAGAACATTACAATCAGCTCTCTTAGCAATAACTAACACAGTACATACCAAATGTCTTAGCAACAACCAACATGCTATATCCCTCAGCCATTAGTCTCCTCTCTCAACAATCATCTCCTCCTCTGAGCAACTGAACACTGGCTTATAAAGCTTCAGAAGGAGTCGGTAATGGGATACAGCTGTGTCCTGACGAGGGGGCGTGGTCAGCTCTCCAATTAGCAATGGGGGCCCGACCAATCAGCTGCTTGGAGAGAATTTCAGGAAGCCATTTCCTGAAATACATACATGAAAATACACAAACCACAACACAGAAACTGGGGAACGTAACAATCATTGCTTTGCACAAAAAGGGCTTCACAGGCAAGGATATTGCTGCCAATAAGATTGCACCTAAATCAACCATTTATCGGATCATCAAGAACTTCAAGGAGAGCGGTTCAATTGTTGTGAAGAAGGCTTCAAGGCGCCCAAGGAAGTTCAGCAAGCGCCAGGACCGTCTCCTAAAGTTGATTCAGCTGTGGGATCGGGGCACCACCAGTACAGAGCTTGCTCAGGAATGGCAGCAGGCAGGTGTGAGTGCATCTGCACGCACAGTGAGGCGAAGACTTTTGGAGGATGGCCTGGTATCAAGAATGGCAGCAAAGAAGCCACTTCTCTCCAGGAAAAACATCAGGGACAGACTGATATTCTGCAAAAGGTACAGGGATTGGACTGCTGAGGACTGGGGTAAAGTCATTTTCTCAGATGAATCCCCTTTCCGATTGTTTGGGGCATCCGGAAAAAAGCTTGTCCGGAGAAGACAAGGTGATCGCAACCATCAGTCCTGTGTCATGCCAACACTAAACCATCCTGAGACCATTCATGTGTGGGGTTGCTTCTCAGCCAAGGGAGTGGGCTCATTCACAAATTTGTCTAAGAACACAGCCATGAATAAAGAATGGTACCAACACATCCTCCGAGAGCAACTTCTCCCAACCATCCAGGAACAGTTTGGTGACGGACAATGCCTTTTCCAGCATGATGGAGCACCTTTCCATGAGGCAAAAGTGATAACTAAGGTGCTCGGGGAACAAAACATTGATATTTTGGGTCCATGGCCAGGAAACTTCCCAGACCTTAATCCCATTGAGAACTTGTGGTCAATCCTCAAGAGGTGGTGGACAAACAAAAACCCACAAATTCTGACCAAGCATTGATTATGCAAGAATGGGCTGCCATCAGTCAGGATGTGGCCCAGAAGTTAATTGACAGCATGCCAGGGCGGATTGCAGAGGTCTTGAAAAAGAAGGGTCAACACTGCAAATATTGACTCTTTGCATCAACTTCATGTAATTGTCAATAAAAGCCTTTGACACTTATGAAATGCTTGTAATTATACTTAAGTATTCCATGTAACATCTGACAAAAATATCTAAAGACATCGAAGCAGCAAACTTTGTGGAAATTAATATTTGTAATTCTCAAAACTTTTGGCCACGACTGTACTAGAAGATACATAACATACAGTAAACACAGATACATAACATATAGTAAACACAGATACATAACATACAGTAAACCCACAATGAGAAAGATTTAGAACAGAGAAGATACAATGGTGTGTGTGTGTCCCACAGAGAGCCTGCTGAGAGAGAGATGGCGCTCCAGAGTTGAAGCCTTGGACACCCCAGGGTTCTCACAGTGGTGCCTCAGCTTGGCTCACTGGAGCAGGTTAGCAGTGTGCTCGGTGATGCTCTCTTAGTCAGCCAGTGTGGCTGTCAGAGATCCTATAGCAGCCAGCCTGTTCATCATCTCTACTTCAGCCCCCATGCTGGAACAGCCAGAGGCTGTAGAGCGGAGCTCGCCAATCCTGTTCCTGGAGAGCTACCCTCCTGTAGGTTTTCGCTCCAACCCCAGCTGTAACTATCCTAATTCAGTTTATCAACCAGGAAATTATTAGAATCAAGGGTGTTAGATTAGGGTCAGAGTGAAAACCTACAGAAAGGTAACTCTCCAGATACTAAATTGGAGAGCCCTGCTGTAGAGCCATCACCATGCACCATGCCACTCCAGGATGGAGCACAGTGGTGGGTGACCCTGAGAGAGGCCCGGGGACTGGTGGGAGAGGTGGTGGATGGAGATGAGGCTGGTCAGAGACAGGGACAGGATACTGGGCAGGCTTGGGGGTACACTGGCCAGAGTGACCAGCCAAGGCAGAGCAGAGCTGGCGGAGAAAAAAGACCACATCTGGTTGGCTGCTGTCCACTTTCTCACTCAGTGCCTGTAGGCACCACGCCAGAGGACAAATCCCAGTACTTCAGGTACATAACAGGTGGCCCAGATGACAAGAAATTATCTTGGGAACTGAGATCATCACTGGATGTGAAAGTAACTGAACAACATGGAGATATGAAGTGACATGTTGTTATCCTTGTAGCCATCCAGACTGGAAAAACTAAACGCCGCACCAAAGACAGGGAAAAGAAGGTTGTAAGGATCCATTCATACACACAGTGAATGCTATTTGTATTATAATGTTCTGTGTGTACAGTCATACAAACGTGAGATTGTTGTGGTTCACCGCCTGGTCTGGGATAAATTATTTATCTGCTGTGGGTGTCTGGGGGACGGGCGGCGTATGTCCAAAGGAGTCTGGATGCAGCTGTGATGAAGAGGATGAGGAGGAGAACCTGTTGTATGGGACCTGGGAGAGACCGGGGCTCTCAGCTCATCTCCTCTCCCAGGCCTCAGGGCCTGCCTGTCTGGGTGGCTCTCAGCCCAGATCTGCCAAACAATGTGTGTGTATGTGTGTGTGTGTATTAGAGCTTGTGGACACACAGCTGCATGAGGCTGGGGGTTTCCAGGCTTGGTTCCCAAGGGCACCCTGACGAAGCCTCGCCTGGCCTGCATGGAGGGAGGAGGAGAGACGGAAGGAGAGGAGAGGGGGAAGGAGTCTGGCAGCTGTACGGAGGTCGGCCTATCTCTAGCCCTCACACTGCAGTCTCATGAGCCAAACCCTGCTGAATGATCCACAGTGAACACCTGTCCATGTACCAGTGTCTGGGACTCACTCTAAGATAACACTGCACACAGTATATAGTTGTAGATGCTCCAAGATAGCCTTTAGCTCAAAGACAAGAGGTAACACTACATCTGGAGATGGTTGTATAGACCCCCTCCGACCCTTCTACCCCCCACCCCAACGCGCGCCAGATAGATGAGGCCCTTAGAGAGAGAACAGAGCCCACATGGTCTGTTTAATCAGAATCAGCCCTCTCCCCCTCTGTTCCAACCCTCTAATCAAGAGCCAGGTGTTCAACCTGTGCTGCAGTCAGTTCCCTCGCCCCTTCTTTGTCTACCCCTCTTTCAATCTGTCTCAGCCTCTTTCTCTCTCCTCCTCTCCCTCTACTCTCACAGGTGGGTTTGTGCAGGGCTCTAACCCTGTAATTAAACAGTGTCTTCCACCTGCGCTACATAATTCCATCTGGCTGGAGAGCATTATAAAGCTACTAGGCTAGCTGGAACACAACACAACACAGGAGCTCTGGGAGTTCATAAGGCTCAGGGCACCAGGCTCTGACCCCACACTGAGACCCATTTGTGTGGGTGCACTCAGGGGGAGGTGGGGAGGGCAGAGGAAGCATTAGTGGGCTCACAGATCAGATATGGGGGCGGTGGGTTGGTACAGACAGGTACACACACTCACATACGCACGTACACACAAAGCTGGAGGGGTGGTAGATCTAATTTCTCTCAATAGCTGCAGTAAATGTGTGTGTGTGTGGTGTGTGTGTGTGTGTGTGTGTGTGTGTGTGTGTGTGTGTGTGTGTGTGTGTGTGTGTGTGTGTGTGTGTGTGTGTGTGTGTGTGTGAGCGAGGGGCTGCCATTGGAGTTGTCTCCACAGATGAGGTTCAGTAATCCCTTGATGAATTCAATTACAGAGATAGGACCATACATCAAAACTGAGCCCACAACTGAAGGCAAACACATCTGTAGCCACAGAGAAACTATTTAGCCCTCCTCCTCCACATGCTGTTTACAGAGACGAGCATGAGGCCAAAAGTTGGAGGATTTATGTTTGTGAATTAGAGGACGACAGAAGCTCTCGCTGTTGCTTGGACTCTATGCTATCCTTCCCAAAGCCAAGCTCGGCCGAGTGCCTAGCAGTATTCCGCTCTCCACTATTTTACAGAAGTGAATCAAGACCTATATCTGTTATACATAAATACAACATAACTTTGGACGTTAAACTCATTATTGTATAATGTAAGGCCACTCTTAACACTTTCATGTCCTTCACAGATCACTCTCATCCAATATGTCAGTGATACCTGTATGAAGATGACAGCATCAGTATGAAAATCTCCATCATCTCCAACGACAATGCCTATAATGGTTATTCAGAGGAACAGAATACATCCATATTCCACACCGGACAGAATAGCCTACAGCAGGGAAGTTGGTGTAGAATGAGATTACAAAGAGAGGGTGAAGGAATCCCTTTAAGCTAAGGTCCTAGGAAATAATTGGGGTGAGGGAGCCAGGAGGGGGAATCAAAGTGCTGATGCAGGAAAAGGCAGAGTGGAGTGGAGGGAGTTTAAGGCAGGTGGGATTATTAGGGAAATGATTCTGGCAGAGCAGCAGCAGAGTCCGAGCAGCCAGCGCCGGGCCCAGCAAGGTGCCTTTGAGCTGGCTGCCCTGAGGTGGAGTTAGCGCCGCTGCTAAACTGCAGCTGTCAGAGAGAGGGGAGGAGAGGGGGTCATGCTGCGGCTGCTGCTGCCTTCATGTGTGTTCATCTGCCTGGGGTATGAGTGGGGAGAGCTGGAAACAGAGAGGGGGAGGAAAGGAGGAATGGGCCTTCTCTCTTCACCTCTCTTGAATCTACCTCACAGCACTGCCAGAGGCCCTCTCCAAAAGTCTCATCGGCATTAGAAAAATTGCATTTTAGTAAACTAGCATAAAAACATGCTGAAGAATGAATCCACAGGGCCTCTACGCCTCTGGTAGCACTGTGAAAGAGCAGTAAGGTCACAGTACACCACAAAACTACATAACCAACAACTGTTTCCTTCAACAGACAGTAAAAGGTGACTGGAGTTACCAAACTGAAAGAAATTCAGAGATTCTCTACCTGTAAATACCACTGTCAAAGTTTTGTGTAGAAGATGAAGATTTAGATGACAAGAAGAGGGGAGTGATATTAACCCCAACAAAGACAACTCTACAGGGTGGCCATTTTAAAGAGCATTATAAAACCATAAAAACAGTATACCAGATGACATGATAAAATGCAACTGCAAGCAGCGGAGAAATAGCCTACACTACAGGCTTTGAAGGAGTAGAATTTGATCTCTTCACACAATGGTGCTGCAAATCCCCCATCTGAGTGAGAGGTTGGGTTCCCCTGGTAATGAAGCTAGAAGAGGATGATGTGACTGAGGTAAGGTGTGGTAATGTTCCAACATGGCTGCCCAGATACAGACCCTCTCAGTGTCCAGTTCCCCCTGTGCGGGGGAGAGGCGACACAGACCTCTCCATAGAGTTAAATCCACACACACTTTCGCCAAGAGTGATATCTGATAGCCTTGATAACCTATACCACCATAAAAGCACATAGAAAAAAGTATAGAAAGACACAAGTGGGTCATTCCAGCTTAATGCTTCTCCACATTACCTTTTCTAAACCATGCTTTATCCAACTGGAGATACTCAGTTGATGGCTTTTAGCCAGCAGCTAGGTTACTCTAATATTTACCTCAGTTTATGTGATTGTTTTCCTATAATAAAAGTCTTGTATGACTAAACCAAACTGTGACTAAAGGCTGTTCTGACACTTATGTCAACCCAAGATCAAAGATAATACTAGCCAAGATGTCAGAAAGAAAAAGAGAACAAGAACATAGGTTTCCTGTTGGCAGGAGATTTACCGAGGCAACACTTTCACACACACGTACAGTAGCAGCAAAAAGGAGAGAGAGGGCTGGGAAAATGTGCAATTTCCTCACCTCCTTAAATACAGTTGTGCATCAACAACATATTGAACAAATCACCAGTAATCCTCCCAATCAACATTTAAAATATATAACCATAAAAGCTAATTTACAAAATAAACCCAGAACACAATTATGTCATTAATTAGGAATGCATAACATTGCTTTGTTCATCATGAACAATAATTCAGATTTTTTGCCAGTTCTAGGTACAAAATGATTAACACTTCCTGATCCCTTCAAAACATTTCGCAGAATATTTCTCCATAACAAATGTCATGAGAAATCATACCACATAATGCAAGAAATAACAGCGTTGAAAAAGAAACCAAAATGCTACCAGTTCAACTGAAAAACATACGCCATATGGTTTTGCATATTCAAGGCAACATTAATGCAATATTTTGTTTTCGAGAAGTAAACTCCCATACAGATTTTTCATTGTTTGTTCTTGAGTAGCTGTGATTTTTGTAATACTGATTGGACTAATACCCGTTCTCATATTAGCTGGGAGAGACAATTGTTCCCAACATCTCAGCATTTGGTAGTGTACGTTCATGTGGAGAATACAGAGACAGAGTTGGCCATGATAGGGGGGGGAGTGGGCCTCAATACAGAGGTTATGGCTAGCCTGATCCCCAATCCCAGCCCTACTGCAGGTGGCTATGGGTGAGGCAGGTGGGGGAATCCACAGTGTGATGAAGAGACATTTAGGCTCCCTCTACAGCAGCATGTCTGAGCTCCTGCTGGGCTTTTTCTGCCATCCCACACCCACCCCCCATCCCTCCCCTCAATGGACACCCTGCTGAGCCCAGCCTCCAAGTGATGGAAATGTATTTTTGTAATAGGAGCTGGAAGACTCATTAATTATGAAAATGAGGGAAAAATAAATAAATCCATAAATGATTCTGAAGACTAATTAGTGGGTGGCTGGCCACTGGGAGGAAGGGTCTGTGACTGTTGAGGAGGAGCTATGGGAGAGGCAGGAAGTGTTGAAGGCCCCTTGGGAGATAACGAGAAGACAAACTGATTAAACTATTTTGGCCCCATACAGTTTAAGGTGAGAGAACTGGGTGGCCTTGGTGGAATCAGGTCAGTCATAACAGTGTGATGGAGTCAGTGGTTCTCTACCATAGCTTACACTGGGGGAAGGGCTGGAGGAACTGGATTGGTCTCTCAGCTTTAAAAGCCTGGAACAGTGAAATGAAGCTAGTCTCTATTCTATTGCCAAGAGAGGTTTCTCACAGGAGCCTCACAGCTTCTCTGAGCTTGACGTTTAAACAGGCATTTATTGCCAAGACTGTCAGGCGAAAGCAGTGCCGGGTAACTCAACGCGCAGTTTACTCCTAGGACATTTGTTTAGGTAATACAAAGAGAGAAACAGAAAAACTGCCAGGCAACAGCAAAGCACACATCTCCTTTCTCTCTCCCGTGCTCCTTGCAGGCATGAAAGACAACATTACATAACATGAATTCCAAGCAAACCCGGCTCCAACCAATCAGAGAAGCCATTTGATGCCAGTTCCCAGGGGGTGGTGCGGGGTTGCTTAGTAACAAGCCTTGTTGACCCGGCCGCTCGTGGCAATGTTTTCTTCCTGGTTGCTGTAGCCTGCACTGGGAGATTCCATTAATGGCTGCCAAAACCACATGAGAGAAAGATGGAAAGGGAACAGAGCGGGACACAGCAGCAGAGGGATGAAGGGTGGGTGAGAGAGAGGCTCCCTCCTGTATGTTCCAGCCAACACCGCCTGAGTGCATGTGAACAACTCAACGGGACACGGCCACATTCCTCTCCCATTAGTGAGACTGCTGCTGAAGAATCACTCTCCCCCATCTGGTTCATGGGAGACTAGAGGCTTGGTTTAGACAGTGATGTTGTCCACAGCAACCAGTCAGAAAAAACCATGGGTAGTGACAGAAAGGTATAGTCTGTTTTGTGTGTTGTGAGTGTAGGGTGTAAGAGACAGAAGCAGGTGTATCATCTTACCTGGTCCAGAGCCAGCTTCTTATGGGGCTGTGCTGATATGAAGGGCCGTAACCTGAGACAAGTATACCTTTGTGAAGACTAGACCAAGTGACATAACTGCAATGAATGGCAGAGATGACAGAACAAACACAAATGATGGAGATATATATCATAATGTACAAAGACAGAGAGACAGAGGTGCTAACAGCAGCCGTAATTCCTGGGGAAGAAGATCTCCAGTGGATGAAATTAGCATCTCTCCTGGAGGCTCCCGCCTCCCCCCTCCCCCCCTGCCTGCCCACCCTGACAAGAGAGGCTCCCCTGGGGGCTTACTGTAAGTGCCTTACTCACACTGATAAGAGTGGAGAGAGAGAGCGCTTTTAATTAATCTGCTTTACAAGGAGGAGGAGGGAGGAGGAGAAAGGGTGTGTGTTCACTGTTTAGCAAGCAAGGCATCTTCGCTCCCTTTGTCAGAGCTCATTAGAAAAGTATCCAGCAGCACCAGCCTATTCTGGGTTTAGTGAGGTGGGCCCACAGAGCTTGAACTAGGCAGGACTAGGCTAGAGGAGTTCCCAAATGTGTCCCTCTCACTTTAGTCTCCGATCACAAACATGATCTTGGAGGCACCAGCAGTTATACACATACAGTAATCTATTCACTGTTGTGAGACGAAAAATGCTAATGGGATTTTAATGATATTAGTTGGATGAGGAAGCTACGGTATAAATAAATAATGATGATGATAATAATCAGGTCTTCAAACTACATTTTCCAGGCTGGGCATTAAGTCTCCCCTCCCTCCTCCCCTTAATCAAACCATGCATAAACATGAACCACCTACACGAAACTGTGGTGCCCACTCCCTCTTTCCCAGTACACACACACACACACACTCTCTCTCTCTCTCTCCCAGTCTCTCATTTGGCAGGCCTGGGTGTAGCGGCCTATTCACCCTGCAGTGCATTCTGGGACAGACAGAGCAGAGCTTGGCAGCGTGAGACTGTGATGTGGCCAAAAGGAGCGATTGTTCCCTCTCTCCCCCTTTAGTCTATCCTGCACCACATGGCACTGACACCATTCATTCTCTAGTATAGCATCTCACACAAAAACACTTCTCAAACACACGCTTGAGTAAGTACACACACTCACCCAGTGTACGAGGGTCCAATGTTTATGATTGCTTAGGCCAGGGGAACAGCCTTGTTTGTTACAAAACATGGATGACGTTTGAGGATGAGGACGTTTTAGGGCTCTGTGGAGGGGCAGAGAGATGATATTAATGCTGCTGTCCCGAGGGAATTCTGACCTCTAAAGAGGATTTTGTCATCTGTGGCCTGAGATTTGCCCTGCTATGGGCTCCCAGCCGCCTCTGGGTCTGGGCTAGACAGATATTCAGTCACACATCAGAGTGTTGGGGTGGTGTGGGGCGGTCGGGCAACATGTCGTCTGTCAGGGATCAGGCTGTGGGTGTTAGCTGGAAGAGTGACAGCGTCTGTCTGACACCATGCCCACCAGGGGAGGATCACAGAGCAGGCTCACCACACAGACAGACAGGGAAGATCAGACGACTACTACTGTACTACCATCATACTACTACCCTGCCTGGGAGTATCACAGGCTCAGTATCATCACACAGACAGACTGGGAGGATCACACACTACTACCACCCTGACAAGGAGGAACATACAGTGCGGTGAAAAAGGCCGGCAGTCAGAGACCCTTTGGTATTTTCTGACAAACAGTCCAAGTACTTATTATTGCGAC
The DNA here is from genome assembly GCF_965601325.2 of Salmo salar. NCBI lineage: Eukaryota > Metazoa > Chordata > Actinopteri > Salmoniformes > Salmonidae > Salmo > Salmo salar. The sequence continues at coordinate 31,534,903 of NC_138291.1, forward strand.
ACCACTTCAGCTAGAACAGTAGACGTGTTCCAAAAGTCAACTTCTCCCTCACAGAAGAAAACATGTCCGACACTTCTCTCTAATAAGGTCAGGTGTGGTGTAGCTGTGACAGAGATGCCAGCCCAGTCCCCCTCCATCCTTCTTCCCCCTGCCTGTTCCCTCTCCCACTTCAGCCACCATGAGCCCATACCTTGGTATGGTGCAGGCATGGACACAGCTCAACCTGGAGAGCGACACAGTAACACAGCTCCCTAATGGAACAGCAGTAACACCACCACACACTGCCATATGTCAGAGCCAAACGATACATGGCTTGAGAAAGCCCTGAAGACATCAAAAGTAGTTATTGCTTCTAAACTTCCCAGAAAAAGCTAAAATCGAAGGCTACAGATATTCCATTAAAACGTACATCCAAACTACTTATCAACTCATTAGTCCCTTGTGTGTCAATATTTCCACAGTAATAATGTGTAGTTCGACATCCAAAGTAATGCTGCTTGATACTGATTAAGCATTGATCACTTTTAAATCATTAACTCTGATTCAGAGGAGTTGGGTTAAATGTGGAAGAAACATTTTGGTTGAATGCATTCAAGTTGTGCAACTGACTGGGTATCCCCCTTTCCCTTCCCCCAAATATCCTTGCGCTATCCACTCCTAGCACCTCCTTGTACCTGAAGGGGACACATCTTGCCTTTGAGTTCAGAGGTAGATCTGCTGTTCAAAGTTGAGCCTGCAGCCCACTTCCCCCTGGACATTGTTAGCAGCAGGGGAGAGTGCCTCTTTTGACAGAGGAGTCATGTATAAATCGCCTCTCCCTGCACAATGGGACATATGAAGGACTCCACTATAGTGACGACCCCTCCGCATGCTGACTGCCTCCACCTCTCTAAAAAGGTCAGACAGGAGACACTCATCACTCTTCTCTTTCTCCGACTGCCACTCACTCTTTCCCTCTGTCTTTCCCAGCATCACTGCTCTCCGTCTGCCACTCCTCTCAGACTCTCCCTCCTGTCTTTCCCAGCATCACCGCTCTCCGTCTGCCACTCCTCTCAGACTCTCCCTCCTGTCTTTCCCAGCATCACTGCTCTCCATCTGCCACTCCTCTCAGACTCTCCCTCCTGTCTTTCCCAGCATCACTGCTCTCCGTCTGCCACTCCTCTCAGACTCTCCCTCTCTGTTAGACTATTACTCTATGCTGGGCTTAACGACATGTTTCTAATCAGCTTACTGCCAATGAGACTAAGCCTGAGCTGAAAAGGCGATTGACGGAGAGTGTTTAGCCAGTGGCAAGCGACTGCTTAGAGCTGGGGGATGGCAACTATGAAATTAGAAGAAAATCATTCAAGCTAAGAACGAGCGGAGTGAGACTAAGACAGTATGAAGGTGAAAAGGAGATGGAACTCTTGAGGATAACGTTACATCAAATCATTAATATAACAAAAAAAGCAGAGACGATTAAAGAGAATGAGAAACAAAGAAAAGGCAATTGACCCTTCGCTAATCCTCACGCCCCTTGATTATTGTTGCAACCTCTGACAACATTTTCCTGAGAAGCCCAATTCCCCATTCAACCACTAGCGAAATCCCCTCACAATGATCCAAACTGTGTTTCTAATACACAATGAAATTAAACACAAACTACCCCTTGCTAATCAGGAAACCCTTAGGTATGTTGTGGTGGACTGTCAATACAATTGCTTCACAGGAACTTCGTTTCTTGAGGTTCCTGTGTCGACAGCAGATGGGAGTTGTATTCAGAACAATGCTAACTTAGCTAGCTAACATACATTTTGAGAAAACATGTTCTATTAATTGGCTAGCTAGCGTTAGCAACACTTGGTGGTCAATGAGGCTGAGCTAGCTAACCAGCTGTGCAAGCAAATATGCCACTAGGGGTCTTTTCACTGTCCCCAAATCCAGAACAAATTCAAGAAAGCGTACAGTATTATGTAACTCTGTTCCATCTCATATTGCTCAAATAAACAGCAAACCTGGTTTAAAAAAACAGATCAAGCAACACCTCACGGCACAACGCCACTCCCCTATTTGACCTAGATAGTTTGTATGTAGGCTACATGTGTTTTTTTTGTTCTTTTTTTTTTTTTTACAAAAAAGTAGTTCTGTCCTTGAGCTGTTGTCTATTAATGTTCTGTATTACATCATGTTTCATGTTTTGTGTGGACCCCAGGAAGAGTAGCTGCTGCTTTTGCAACAGCTAATGGGGATCCTAATAAAATAATAACAAAAAAATACCAACATTTCAGGTAAAAAAATTCCTTCATCAGGCTCTGCATTTCAAGAATCACAGAAGCATGTCCTCCTGATACACTGTTAAATTATTTAGCAATTTTTTTTTTAAGAAAACTATATTTTTGCCATAGCCCTCACTGGCTCTCAATCAATGTAAACGTGAGCTTGTCCGAGGTGTCGGACTCAACAACAGTTATCCATTGGAACGCTGTGATTTTTGCCCAACATTTTGGGGCGGGGATTAGACAAGGGTCAATTAACTCTTCATATAAAAGCATCATCAGATTTTCACAAAACCAAGTCTGTCACTAGGTGATGAGCACTTCACACTGGAAAAGGGTGAGAAAGCAGCAGTAGTGAGAAAAGGAGTTGGCTGGTGCCAACAGTCAGTCCTTGTCCTTTGGGATCTCCAGACAGACCACTCTGGTTCAGACACTTCCACTGTTTAGTAGGTCCCTGTGCTTACAGTACTGACAGATTGATCGTCTGAGTGTTGTAATTCCTTGATGGCTGCCTTTGTCACCAAGGCAGGTGCTATACATAAGTGGTGACTATAAAACAATGTACAGTGAGAAAGGCACTGTGTACTGTAAGTGCAGTCGTCAGTCCCTTTTGTACTTACTCAAGAGAGACTATTTGACTGGTTCAGGGCAGGCTGCGGAGCCATGAACTATGACTGCAATATCAACTCCGTCTCAACAGTTCCCGTGGTGCTTCCTGGGCTGTGGATGGATATACACTGGGATGGAGTCCAAACGGATCACTTTGGAGCTCGTCTGAAAAATTCCACTCTTCATTGTACCATTAGTTACAGTGGGAAATCCTTAGAAGAACAAAGGCTTGGCCGTTAATGGCAGTTTCAAAAACCAGGGGGAGAGGAGGCTGCTGCTAATGGAGCAGGATATCCACAGAGAAGGAAATGTCACTTCCCAGCAGTCCAGGCCAATGTAAGCCACAAGTGGGGTGGATTGCCTTCTAGTCTGTAGCATTGTAACAGATGGAGCCTCAACCAGGCAGTGGTACCCAGAGAGTTCTCTGTTGGTTCCTGTGAGAAGCAAACAGAGGCATCCTATGGAAATGCTTAGTGGTCAGTCAGTCAGGGGGTGCAGTGCAGTGGGGGAGGTCAGAGAGAGGCTGGAAACCAGAAGGCGATTATACTCTCCCGTGTGGCTCAGTTGGTAGAGCATGGCGTGGGTTCGATTCCAACGGGGGACCAATTTGAAAAAGTATGAAAAATGTATGCACTCACTAGTGTAAGTCCTCACTCCCACCTATCTGAGATATCTACTGCAGCCCTCATCCTCCACATACAACACCCCAAAGCACACACATCTCTGGGTCGCTCCTCTTTTCAGTTCGCTGTAGCTAGCGACTGGAATGAGCTGCAACAAACACTCAAACTGGACAGTTTTATCTCAATCTTTTCATTCAAAGACTCAGTCATGGACGCTCTTACTGACAGTTGTGGCTGCTTTGTGTGATGTATTGTTGTCTCTACCTTCTTGCCCTTTGTGCTGTTGTCTGTGCCCAGTAATGTTTGTACCACGTTTTGTGCTGCTACAATGTTGTTTTGATGCCATGTTGTGTTGCTACCATGTTGTGTTGTCATGTGTTGCCACCATGTTGTGTTGTCATGTGTTGCCACCATGTTGTGTTGTCATGTGTTGCCACCATGTTGTGTTGTCATGTGTTGCCACCATGTTGTGTTGTCATGTGTTGCCGCCTTGCTATGTTGTTGTAGGAGGCCTTTTGCCTTGTAAATAAGAATTTGTTCTTAACTGACTTGCCTAGTTAAATAAAATGTTAAATAAAAAATAAGTAATTCTGGATAAGAGCGTCTGCAAAAATGTAAAATGTAATACAGCTGCTATCTTACAAAAAAGATACATATTTTGAGTGGACTGGAAATAAAGTGTGAGGCATAGTGGTCCATGTGGGGGTGATGGGATGTCTACTCTGCTGATGACACCGGCTCAGAGGCTGAATAGGAATGCAGAGAAAGTGATTTCTACACAGGCAGCAGAGAGAAAATCGATAGTCAGAAACTCACCACAGCCCCACTCCCTTAGTGGAAGCTCTGATCCAGAATCTGGTCTAAAACTTTAGGGTCAGATTTACACTTCTGAAACAAACTGAAACCAGCCCCCCCCCCCCCCCCCCCCCCAAATATGCAGTCAAGAATTCCCCCCAAAAAGTGTGGAATGGGCAAAGGGCTTTAAAAGTGAGAAGAAAGAAAATCAGCTTTGAATGGAAAAAGAAGGGAACAGATGGAGGGAAGAAAAAAAGCACTTGAGGGCAATTATCTAGGCTATTTATGGAAGAGTGCTTTTCCATCCTCCAGTAGGAATGGAGGGAACAGGGAGGCCCTGTTTGGCAGCTGGCTGGAAAGGCATGGAGTGGTATGGCAGGAGAGCGGGAGAGGGATAGAGGGACTGGCAGGTGGGAGCGAGGGTTCTGTAAAGTACAGGCCTGTGACCGGGTGAAGGGCTGGGGGAAAGGGAGAGCTCCGAGGCCTTCCCTGGAGGCCAGGCTGGCCGTGACTGAGGAGGGGAGACACTGTACAAAGCAGGCCTGAGACAGGACCAGGGGCCAGTTCCTACAGTGGAGAGCCCTTAAGTGGAGTGGAGTGTGGGGAGCAGAGCCGTGGTTGGAGGAAGGGGAGTAGGAGCACAACGCCTCAGTGTAGCAGTCAGTAAGGCCCGGAAGCAGGCAGCACAATGGAATTACTGTCAGCCACCGCTCTCCTCCACTTCCCTAGGTCTCCCTGACACCATGTCTCCCCTTTTAAATAACCACACAAACAACCTTTCTAGAGCTCCAGTAACAGTCAGCTCTTCAACCAACCAGTGAAAGGACTCTTTCTACTGTCAACAGTCAGTCATGTTTTCATTTAAAATGTCAAAATTGACAAAAGGTACAATGTGCGCAAAGATACCAAATGATCAACATATTATAGCATGGATTTGTTGAATCCTTGTTTCTGATTGGCTTGAAGGGCATTCTAGAGTGTGCATTATTTCCCTAACGCACGGTATATTTGCGCGGTAGAATTCATTCTTACATGTTCGAGCTGCTTTTGAAAGCAAAAGTTGAATTGAAAACATTATTGGCATTGTTGAATTCGATTTTCCTAATGTCAAGCTAGGACTGATGGTTTGGTTAGCTAAACTACCAAGTCTGTGTTTGGCAACTAATGTAGCTATCTAATAAACTTGCTAGCTACTTCAGTGGATGTTGAACACATTTCTACCGGCAAAGTAACATCTCTAGTGTCAAAATGTGTTAAATTATAACCATGGTATAAAATGATAATCCACTTGGGGCTCGATGCGTTGTCTGGAAAATAATACAACACTGTGGAAGGTCAGTTCCACTCCACTAGCGAGTCGTGGAACACTAGCGAGTCCTAGCACATGGTGTGACCCCGTCCTGTGGTTAAAAAAAACTTGTTGAGCAAGCAACACTAAAGTGCAAAGCTCAGCCTTTTCTCAGCAAGTGGATGTGAGTCTTAAAAACTACCTGCTAGCCAAGGCACAGTCACATTCAGCAAAAACAAGTGAAAGTGTACAATGAATGATTCAAAAACCATGTACATGAAATATTTATTGACACGACATTAATGCATTTTAAAAATGTAACAAGCGGACAGTTAGAGGGAAAATGGCCATTCTTAAAGAAAGGTGGAAAAGATTTGTCAATGACGGCCTCTTCAATAACAGAAAGTATTTTTAACTGGTACGTGTAGGCCTACAGTAAATGTAAACTTTTCAAGGAAGAGCTAGGCCACTGACTGGAGCCACTAGTAGTGGAGTGGTGCTGTTAAAAAAACATAGCCCTCCACTCCAGCCTCGCTGGGTTATTTCTAAAGCCTGTGAGATCAGAGTATACACAGGGTTGAGGTTTGGGCTGGTTGGAGGGAGGGACTGCAACCAGATGACTCCATTAATACTGACCACAGCAGGAAGGGGGAGGAGCCTCACCTGGTTCCACCACTAAAAGGCTAGGTCTAGGCTGGGTCTAAGACTCGTACACCTGCAAGACGGTTTCACCGAAATTAGATTTAGTGTAAGAGGTTTAAAAGCGGGATAGTTGGGAAACCAATTTCAGTAATACCAAGCAAACAGAAAACATCAAATGACTTTTCTCAAAGCTGAAGAAACAGATTAATTTCAGCAGAAAGTCTCAGTGGATCATAGCGTACTGAATGTGTGCGTGTTGAGAAAGAGGGAGAGGAAAAGAGAGAGAGCAAATGAGAGCTCAAGCAAATCCTGGGAAAGAGAGAAGGTAATTCTCAGGGAAGTAGAGTCCCACGGGAGTGAGTGGCAGGCTGAGAGTCCACAGCCTTCCAGGGAAAAAAAGGAAATGGAATCATCTGTCTGCCTGTCGCTGGTGATCATTCTAGGCTAGGGGAAAAGTGCAGCCTCATCATTATTAAGAACAGCAGCAACATTGCTTCAACAGGCCGGGAAGTGGGCATGTTGCCCCCAGTGACAGACCGGAGCCTTGGAGAAGGACAAAGTACTGTTGCATCATTCAGAACACTGTAATCCTGATAGCCTCATACTCACATTTCTAGTCATCTGCCCTTTATTCTACACTGCTGCCGTAATTCAGTCTTGAAGCTTACTCAGCCAATACTGAATATATTGAATAATATATGACAGTGAACAGCAGTGGGATTATTAAATATACTGAGTTGCACTGTGGTTCTGCTCCACCTACCTCTTTCCCAAGGTGCTGAGTGGTGTGCCCAGGCTCAGAGGGACGTTGGTAGGTTTGCGGTATTGTCCCGTCAGCCTCTGGGCTCCAGGGGTGGCTCCTTTTGGGGACTCTGCTATCTGGCGGGCAGGACTGGTGCTGGACTTAACGTTCAGCTCCTTTAGGATGTCGTAGTTGATCTTAGTGGAAATTTTCTTCTGTTCCAGCATCTTCTCTATAGCCTCGTCGGCTGTGCTGGCATGGATCAGAACCTTCTTCTTGAAGGCCGAACTCTTGGGCTGCAGGGCACACAATGGGGTTTCAAATCACCCAGTACCTTGTCAATTGCAATTACTTAGGACACATTGGTTCTTTAGCTCATTTTACAGTTTTAACTATACTTTGCACAACGAAGGGATGCTCTAGCTATGCTACAGTATATGGGACGGGGCTGATTGTGACATTGGACAGCATGGCATACGGTTGTTGGATCAGTGCTTTCAAAGCCTCCACACCTCATTAGCTATATGTTGCGCTGCAGTTAATCTAGCTAGTTAAAACCAGAGAGCAGATGTTGGACCTAACAAAGGGCCTGGGCCTTGCCAAAGCCTGACGTGAAATGAGAGAAACCCATTCGAGTGGAAAATATGCACACACACATTGACACACGAGAGCTTAGTGTCTGTCTGCTCGGCAGCGAAAGTGCACAGAGGGCTTTAGCAAACCCAGGCCATCCCAAGCTCATTGCTTCTTTAGACTGGCAGGATGTTGATGATTTACTTTCTCCTTGTAAATCCCCAGCTCCTTCTCTTTCGCTATCCTCTCTTCCTTTCCTGAAAGTATAAATGGGGATTGGGAATTAAATTGGGAATGTAATTATCAGTAAGGCGAGTCAAGACAAAGCAGTATATTACAATATGTGCATTGTGTGGTGTGGCTGAACCTTTCTGCTCTTTCAAGTAGTCTTCGTTCTGTTTCATCTAAAGCTCAGTCTTGATTTTCACCTCTTTGTCATTCAGGAGATACTGCAGTGAAGGGAAGTACATAAATGACCTCAGTTATGCATTTCCAGTTTTTATTCGCTGGCAATACTGTCATTTCAGAATGAATGGATGTTTCAATAGAAGGTGCCCTCTAAATGTCAAAATGTTAGTACATACCAGCTCAATCTCATCATCATCAATACCACTTAGGTCGAGCTCTCCATTTTCAGTGTCCCCATCTGAAAAATAAACGCGACATCATCATTATTGTTGTAGGTTCTCTGGTACGTCAACTCACTCTGGGAGAAAGAGAGAAATTCCCCAACAGATAACACTTTACAAACACTCATCAATTGTGTTTCTGCACAGAAAATTGTGCCTGGATTTTTATCAGTAAATAATAAGCACAGTAACTTCTGATAACTATAACTAATAGGCTTAACTCTGCTTTAAGTTGATCTGCCTGTACAGAGTTTCTTCTCAATTACGATGTGCTTTCAAGATTGCAGTACGTTTTATTTTGTTGCTGAAACAACAATTTGCATTTTGTTGCGAGACAATGGATGCCTGAGCTGCATTTCCATTTTTACCCTCCTTCCTCTGATGATTACTCAGGTTGTCAGAGAAGAAACAGCCACCTTTATGCCGAGACAAGACAGGAGATCGTTCAAATCCCAGCGCACTCAACACTTCAACGATGGAAGGGGGAAAAGAACTAGTTCCACAAAGGAAAAGTTTTGATTACCTTTGATAACGGAGACAAAAAGGATGGAGGGTTTGACTTCGGAAAGAATGAAAAAATAAATACAACAGCTTTCACACACAGACTCTTCTCCTTGATTAGCCATTTTCCAATAAAGTAGGACTCCGTCACCTGCCTAAAGACATCAGACACAGTCCCAATCAAAGGGAAGAGGAGAATCGCATCTTAAGAGGCAATATGTTGCAGGTTTATGGGAGTCGTTTAACTTCTGTCAGCTCCCGGTCTTTTGACGTGTTCAGAGAGCCCTCCTTCCCCGGGTTCACACTTCAAAGCCGTGCCAAAAGCATCCACAGGCAGCCTTCCCAGTTAATTAAGGAGAGACAGGTGCACAGGACACACACACACACACACACACACACACACACACACACACACACACACACACACACACACACACACACACACACACACACACACACACACACACACACACACACACACACACACACACACACACACACACACACCTTCAAGGTTGGGGTATAGTGAATTGCAATAATACTATAGAAGCAATCCAGCCAGTCGAGTTCAGTTGAGATAGGTCCCAATCTGTCTAGGGATGTGCATCTTTCCCTTTCAAGACGATTCGATATGTATCCAGATACAGAGCATTCAGACCCCTTAAGACCCCTTGACTTTTTCCAAATTTTGTTACGTTACAGCCTTATCCTAAAATGGATTAAAATCGTTTTTTCCCATAGATCTACACAGAAAAGGCCCATATTGACAAATCCAAAAAAAAGGTTTCGACATTGTTGCTAATTTATAAAAAATAAAACACAGAAATATTACATTTAGATAAGTATTCAAACCCTTTACTCAGTACTTTGTTGAAGAACCTTTGGCAGCAATTACAGCCTTGAGTCTTCTTGGGTATGACGCTACAAGCTTGGCACAACTGTATTTGGGAAGTTTCTCCCATTCTCTGCAGATCCTCTCAAGCTCTGTCAGGTTGGATGGGGAGCGTCGCTGCACAGCTATTTTTAGGTCTCTCCAGAGATGTTCGATTCGGTTCAAGTCCAGGCTCTGGCTGGGCCACTCAAGAACATTCAGAGACTTGTCCTGAAACCACTCCTGCGTTGTCTTGGCTGTGTGCTTAGGGTCATTGTTCTGGTGGAAGGTGAACCTTGGCCCCAGCATGAGGTCCTGAGCACTCTGTAGCAGGTTTTCATAAAGAATCTCTGTACTTTGCTCCATTCATCTTTCTAGTCGATCCTGACTAGTCTCCCAGTCCCTGCCGCTGAAAAACATCCGTACAACATGATGCTGCCATTACCATGCTTCACTGTAGGGATGGTGCCAGGTTTCTTCCAGGCGTGATGCTTGGCATTCAGGCCAAAGAGTTCAATCTTGGTTTCATCAGACCAGATCATCTTTTTTCTTTCTCATGGTCTGAGACTTTACGTGCTTTTTGGCAAACTCCAAGCACGCCGTCATGTGCCTTTTACTGTGGAGTGGCTTCCGTCTGGCCACTCTACCATAAAAGCCTGATTGGTGGAGTGCTGCAGAGATGGTTGTCCTTCTGGAAGGTTCTCCCATCTCCACAGAGGAATGTTGTCAGAGTGACCATCAGGTTCTTGGTCACCTCTCTGACCAAGGCCCTTCTCCGATTGCTCAGTTTGGACGGGTGGCCAGCTCTAGGAAGAGTCTTGGCGGTTCCATACTTCTTCCATTTAAGAATGATGGAGGCCACTGTGTTCTTGGGGACCTTCAATGCTGCAGAAATGTTTTGGTACCCTTCCCCAGATCTGTGCCTCAACACAATCCTGTCTCAGAGCTCTATGGACAATTTCTTTGACCTCATGGCTTTGTTTTTGTTCTGACATGCACTGTCAACTGTGAGACCTTATATAGACAGGTGTGTGATTTTCCAAATCATGTCCAATCAATTGAATTTACCACAGGTGGACTCCAAGTTGTAGAAACATCAAGGATTATCAATGGAAACAGGATGCACCGGAGCTCAAATTTTGAGTCTCATTGCAAAAGGTCTGAATACTTATATAAATGTCTTTCATTTGTAATACATTTGCAAAAACAAAATCTATAAACCTGTTTTCACTTTGTGATTATGGAGTATTGCGTGTAGATTGATGAGGAAAATGTTTTATTTAAATCATTGAGAAAAAGGCTGTAACATACCAAATGTGAAAAAAGTAAAAAGAGGTATACAGGAACTATGTTTTAGTTTAAAATTACTCGGTTTGATTAGAGAAACGAATCAATGAAATTTGGTGTACTAACATTTGTTGCATAAACACATTCGTTTTCCATTATAAATTCAAATATGCTGCTGATGGAGTTGTCTGAGCTGTGTGTGCTGTATGTAGGGATCTCATAAGGGAAACTGGGCATCCCCCCCAAAATAAATATTTGTAATTTTTGCATATTAAATAGTATTAGAGCTATTAATGTATCAATATTTATCTTTAAAAAATTGCTATGATTTCACCCCCGTCTTATAATCGAATGGTTTAAAGCTCAGACACACCAGTAGGATTGTCAAACGTTTGCCTGCCGACAGTACTTAGCCAGAGCCCCACCTGTTTTTTGTCTGTTTTGCATGTTATTTTGACATTATTACGTGTCACATATCAGTTTGCATTTAATCTAATAATAAAAAATAGAAAATAGAGTTAATAAAGCCGCATACAAACTTGGTCTCATTTTTGCTTTCTTGAGTAAGGCTTCTCCAAAATGCAGGTGTTTCAGCCTAGCTCAGTGTTTTCTGTGGTGGTGGGGCAGCCAGTGGAAAATATGGAGCGTAGGGGTTGGTAATGTTCTCTAGTTGCGCCGTGATTGGTTCAGTGTTCTGTCACTCATGGCGACACTACGTCACAGCAAAATATATAGGGAGCGGTTGAAAATTGAAGCCCATTGGGTGCTGCCATAGAGTTACATTAAAAGTGCACATCCAAGAAGGCTCAAGGTCATTGGCCACAGATAAAATAACGTCAAATCACATATCTACCGTATCTTTGATTGGACTGACCATGTCAACATCATACTTTCAAAATCTTAGCTAGCAAGCTAAACAAGCAGTCATGTATCAAGTCGACAATCTACTGGCAAATCCTTTTCAATCCTTGTCATATGAAGAGAAATTATAGATAAAACATATCGGTGCTCATCGGCCATTAACATTACACAACAAGTTGGAAATCGCAAATTCAACAATGAGTGGTTTGGAGGGAATCAGTGGCTAACTGCAAGCGTTGAGAAGTAATCACTAGCCTGCTATTTAGTGGAGTGGGTGTGTGGTCCATCTCTGGGTTTAAGGGTCTCTTTTCTAAGCTTAAAAGGATAAACATTCACATACAATACCATGCAGAAGAAAAAGGTTGAATAAATTGGCCATGTTGTTAATCCAGCATGACTTCTGCCGCATTCAAAACAACTGGGAAATCTCAGACTTCAGTGAGTTCAAGACAACTGGGAACTCAGAGGGAAAAAAACGATCTCCGACTGGGAAAATACGTTTTGAACGATCACCCAACTCACATATCCAAGTCGGGAACTCTGGCCTCTTACAAGAGCTCTGGCCTGAAGATTACTGATGTCATGATTCAACCTTGTTTTTTCACCCAAATTCCCAGTTGTCTTGAAAGCACCATAAATCCAGAGAATGCCAGACTTTGATGTAAGTTTGATGATAAAATTTGCCCACAAGGACTGCCGCACCACCTTCCTGTTCAAGTGAGGACAACACAACAAGGTGAGTCCAAAAATGTATTGTATGCTGCTGCATAATAATGTAACATGCCAGGGAGGTATGTATACTGTAGCTAAGAAAGTAATACTAAGTGCATGTTGTGTAGTAAGCTGTTAGCAGTCCATGTACCTCACCATAATACATTTGGTCCCTTTTCCCCTCTTATTTTCGCCTACTGTTCTGACTTGGTGGTGCACATGTAGCCTATAGCCTGTTTTAGAGAAATGTAATCATTTAATATTGTAAGAGCTTTCATTAATGTATTGTTAAGTGTTGTGTAGTGCCCTTGCATCTTTAAAAAATGGGGGAGTTTACATGCTAGAATCGTACTTAGCAGCTCTGAACAGTGTCGGCAGTCACGATCTTTTGTGTTCACACAGAAAAACGTGGAAGTCGTCAGCCACTCAGCCTTGTTAAAATACTCCAAACCAGAAGGTGGCAGTAGCATTGTTTGGCAAAGCATATCGCTTATGGTCTAGATTCCAAGGTATTTGCGCTAAATGTTGCTATTTTGTAGAAAGCCCTTGTTGATACTAGCCAAATGGCCAAAGCTAGATAACTACCTAGAAAGAAGACTTATAAACAATTGAATTCACTCTCCATAATACCATACTGCCAGCCCATAGCCAAATGTTTAGCTAGCTAGCTATGTTAGCATATTCACTAGCTAGCACAAGTTACACTGCACTAACTTGTCAGCTGTTTCATGGAAACTTGCTAATCCATTGTAATTGAATTATGTCAATACTCGCTACAGTGGTTTGTTGGCTTGGAGGAAGTATATTGTGTCATGTGCATTGCGTCTGTGCACTTTGCTAGCTACCATCCCATAGCCTACATTGCATATGAAGTGTGACTTGCTCAGTTGTGAATGTACTGAGAAAATTGCAATTTTTTTATTGGCTGCCCCACGTGGGGGTTCGTGATCTCTGTCTCAAAGTCAAGTTGTTGACCACTTACAAGAATTCAAGAAGTAGAAAATCGGTAGGTTTGTCGCTACCGGGTCGGCATGCAGCAGGTACCGCTTTTGCTGTAGCAAGAGAAAGAACGGCCTCCCACTGTGATAAGTACCTATCAGCAGTGAGATTCTCAGCGTGTTTCATGATTTAGAGTGTTGGGAAGTTGAGGACGGCTTCTCCCGCGTCGACCATGCAGTCAGTGCGGGTAGCAAAAGTGATTGCTGTCCTCTTTATGAAATTATCAACTTTATCCTGTATATCTAAAAATGACCATATATACAGATTTCTTTCAAGCAAAAGTATTGCAGATGGTGAACCTGAAAAATTGAAATAAAATATAATGTAAGCCCCGATCAGTACGTAGGCTATAGTCAGATGAGTTGTTTCTCCGTTGGTAGCTTAGGCTACTTTTATTCCGATAAAACATTATTCAGGGTCCTCCCGAGTGGCGCAGCTGTCTAAGGCACTGCATTGCAGTGCTAGAGGCGTCACTACAGATCCAGGTTCGATCCCGGGCTGTGTCGGAGCTGAACACGACCAGGAGACCCTTGAGGCAGTGCACAATTGGCCAAGCATCATCTGGGTTAGGGGAGGGTTTGGCTGGCTGGGATGTCCTTGTCCCATCGCGCTCTAGCGACTCCTTGTGGCGGCCAGGCAAATGCACGCTGACTTCGATCGCCAGCTGTATGGTATTTCCTCTGACGCAGCTGGCTTCCGGGTTAAGTGAGCAGTGTGTCACGAAGCAGTGCGGCTTGGCGGGGTCGTGTTTCAGAGGACGCATGGCTCTTTACCTTTACCTTCGTTGTCACTCAACAAATAAAGCCTGATATTGTGCAAGCCATTTCTACAAACATTTGAATGCTGAAGGTGACACACATCTGCGCCAGAATGCGAAACTGAGGTTGTCAGGCATGCAAAATGACTTATAGATTAATGAGTGTCAACACAATTACATGCTTACTTCCACACTGGAGGACACAGTTGTTACAAAAGAGCTATTTTCAGAAGGTAGAAAGAAAGTAATTTGAGCAACATCAAAAAAGAAAACGTGAACCGGTGATTCATAACGTTTGAATCGATTTTCTGACCAATGCATGCTACAATTGAATCGGTTTGGGGTCCCGCAGACCATATCTTATACATCTGAACAGGGACCGATGTATTTCGGTGAATCGTTCCATCTACAATTTACACATTCTATTCTCCTTTGATAAAACCCTACTAAAAATGATATCATAGTGGGAGATTGTTTAGAAAAAAAACTGGTTTCTACAGTCTCGCTCTGCCCCTCCCCAGCACCTAGGCCTGGGCTGGCTGACGGGAGCCTGAGGAGTTTTGGCAGAACCTCAAGTACCCCCAGATCCCAGCACAAGGCACAGCACACCCTGCATATCGATGCCATGAGCCCCAGGATTTCTTGGGCCTTTCCTTTTCCAGGGAACATTTATTTTCCAGCAGATTCCCCTCCCCCCGGAGCACTCTGGAATGCACTCTCAATCCACCACAGAGGGGAGGAGAGGAGAGGGAGGCAAGGAGGAGGAAGCGGAGGAATAGACCACTGTCAGATCATCAATTGTGTGGGCAAGTTAAAAACACCCCATTCTGTCCAGATCCTCAGATATGGGTAACCTGACTCGTGCTCACCCCCACACCAATCCCCACTCCCCCGCACGGTCTCAGGCAGCCTAACTGATGGCTCACCCCCATCCCCCCCTGTACGGCTCGGTCTCAGGTGGCCTGCCTGTGATGTGGTCAGAGATTAGATGCTACACCGCAAAGCTTCACTGATATAAATAAAGAAAAGAAACATGCCCTCAGGAACAAACCCTAGCAGGTGGAGAGAGCCTTTTGAAGATGGAGAAAGAGAAAGAAGAAGAGCATCGCTGAAGTTCATTGATCTCCTTGAGCCCATATTTCATTTCAGTCTTCAGAGGAACGAGAGAAAAAAAAAGTGTGGTTCAGCAAATGACAGGGACCATCGGTGCTTGTGTCTGCTGTTCCTTCTCACCTGCATCCTCCTCCCCTCTCCGCTCTCTTCCCAGAAAACAAAAGACTCTCCAGAGTTTGTGTGATCCTCAGGATGAATCAGCTAGTGACATGGTGCTGCTCACGGTGGATCACCATTACCCAGACTTCAAGACTACCTTGATGTTCCCAACAACACTTCTCCAAGCATATCAAACACAGCCTTTCCCTTAACCTGAGAACATGACAAGCCTCATCATTCTCAAAAGTTTCCATTCAGAACCAGCAATCGTATCAAATAGACTACATGGCAGCTCTGCCCTGAAGACAACCAAACAAGGAGAGCAGAGAAAAAAAAAGTGTAATACTCTCCATGACTGACAGGGGCAGGCCAGGCTGAGGCGAGGAGAAGAGCACCCATTAAAATGTGACCTCCCTAACCTTGACAGAGCCCAGACAGACCCTACTCCCACTCAGCCACCTGCTCCTCATGCCTGGGCCCCTGCACTGAGCCAGAGAGGGAAGGAGTGCAAGAGAGATCGAGATGGAGGGAGATCGAAAGGGAGCTAGTGAGAGATATAGTGCTTCTGGGGGCAGGGCATTGTGCTGGTTCATCATATTGAGCGCATCTCTAGTACTCAACCTTGGGAGACAGGGATCCACCAGGCATTACAGCCCACTTCATTATCCTTTCCAAGCCTTTAACATATCTGAATTCTCTGTGGTTCTTTTTCTGATAAGAATCAATTTTATGAAAAGACATTTTCAAAGGCTTCCTTGCCATGCGTAGCCAATGTGATTTAAAGGATATTTATTTTTTTATCCGGATATTTTCTACCTGCAGGCTGCAATGTTTTTATCTGTTATGTCAGCTATTTTCACATAATGGCAATAGAAGTTAATTTTAGATCTGTACCATTTTCATTTAGATATCATTTTGATTAACCACATGACATTGATTTTGAGATGAAGACTTTATTCTAAATTAAACTGTTCCACAAAAATGTGCTTATGAAAATCATAACTAGCACGCAGATCAGTAGATATGATACAATAACTTGGCACTCCAAATGGAAAAGGTTGCCGACCACTGGTGTAGCCGGTTACAGGCAAATTCAGGAGCTTAACGGCAAACAGCTGGAGGAGGGTCAGGAACAGGTTTTTTCCCCTTCTGGTTAGGCTATACTGATATCTGGCTACCTCTTTAGTAACATGTGCGTCTTCATTTTTAATTGCAGTGCTTAAAGCGTCAGACAAGCTCAGTATACTAGTTTTATTCAAACATAGGGTGTGTCTTTATATATGGAAAAATGCACGTTTAAAAATGTTGAACAATTGACTGGTCGAAAGAACAGTCGACTCTCGGTCAACTAAGATTCTTTTGTTGTTGGGGACAGTCCTCCTTCTGACCCTATACTGCATCAAGGTCATTCTGTGGTGAATGTCCTGAAAGCCACCAATCTGGTGCCTTGTGTGTGGGTGTGTGTGTGTGTGTGTGTGTGTGTGGGGCATGCGTGACGTAACAGCCTGAGGCATATGCTTTCCTGCTACTGCATGGTAAACGGCTGCTGTCATCTCCACTCAGGCTGGGAGCTGCAGACACACCGTTTCCCTTCCCTCCCCAGGCCAGGGAGACAGAGTCCTGACTGGACATGATCTATCAGATGACATGTCACAGACTATGATGCAGCATCTCACCAAGTCTAGGAGACACTACTGCAGCTCTTCAGAAAACACACATATTTCAGCGTGGTTTCACATTCAGAAAAGGGCTTTGTGAGACTTGCTGAAAAAGTGTAGTAGGCCTGTAGAGACAGAGGCTTGAAATAAATACTAGGATGTTTTTATTTATTTTATTTCTTCCACATTTTAGCATCTCTGTGTTGTCATCAGTCATCACCCCACCACACGATTCTCAGAGTGGCTGGCCATCCAGCCATCTGTCAAGCTGGCCCCGGTTCTACTGTACCGCCCCCAAGCATTGTAAACACCCCACATCCCGCCTCCTCACTGTGGAATTGAGGTATCCATAGCTGTCAGAGACAGAGTGTAATGACTAAGCGGAGGATGGGTGTGTGTATGTGTGGGTGGAGGTTAGCTCCATCTGACCTCTCTATGATTGCCTTTTTGTTAAATGGGAAGGAGGATAGAAAAGCTGTGGTGTTTACAATGGACTACATTTTTTTAAGGCTAGCTCGGGTAACATGGGTAGAGTGTGGTGCTGCTGATGCAGTAAACATATGATTCTATTCCACCTTTAATAGCTTCTAAATATATATTTTAACAGCCAAAACGAGGAAACGGCGTTCCTGTCACTGCTCAGTTAGATCTGCTTTAAGACATTCACACACACAGGTCGTTATAAATTGGTAGGTTTAGCTATAAAGTGTCCAGAGTAGTAGTTGTAGTCTTAGAATTGGAGAGGCAGGATTTCTGCTTGGGTGAGTCTATTTACAAATGGCTTTAAGCACTGGCAGCAATGCACAACTTCAGTCCTTGGGTGACTAATGATTATCAACACCTGACAGATGTGGGGAAAACGAGGCGTGAGTTTGGTTTCTGGGCAATCAACAACTGAAATGAAAGTGCTGAGATTAGAATTGCAAAACTACCGGTATTTTAACAAAGTTACCAGAATGTTCAGAGAATAGAGGTGAAACATTAAAGAGAAAAAGGAAAGGAAGGCAGGCTAACGTTTTATATCTGTGTCCATATTGTCCATGAGTTTGCAGTGGATCGGTCATATGGTTCAAGAAGAAATAGCCTAATTAATGAAAAAGCATCTAAATCAACAATGGCATTTGTCAGAAAATTACTATTCCAACTACTTACTTTTTTCACAACTGCCACTAGTTGTGCCAAAACAGACATGGGACACTTTTTATAAAAGTACATTTTTTAAATGTATTTTTAAAAATATGCTGAAACCCTCATATTAAAGCACCAATGGTATTCCCTAAGTTGATGATACTAAATATATAAAAGGCCACACAGAGGGCCAGAGATAATTACAGACACCTGTGTTAATCTGAAGTACCCAAAATGTAATGTGATAAAAAAAAAAACGTTCAAGTTAGAAAGTCACCATCAGAATTTTTTTATGTTTTACCAGTTAACTAGTAATATTGTATACCCTCCCTTTGCAACCCTAGCTAAGATTCACCTACATTCAGAAGCCAACACTTTTAAAAACAGCCCTTGCGGAGCGCTGACATTCCCAGCCCCATAAAAGCAGAACCGTTTAAAAAGTGCCAGAGGTTGACTTTGCTCAGTGAGGCAGTTAAGGTCAGCCAAAAGTCATTGATTGGATTAAGTGCCTGGATGAAAGCACTTCAATCAATGCCTGCTCTAAATGGTATAGGACAGTGCTCCCTTAAGACAAAGCTATGTAGACCAGGGCCGCCGGCAAACGTGTGGCGAGCAGGCATTTGCCACAGCACTTTTCAGTTAAATAAAAAAAAAAAAAGAATTATTCAACCTTTTAACTAGGCAAGTCAGTGAAGAACAAATTCTTATTTACAATGACGGCCTAGGAACAGTGAGTTAACTGCCTTGTTCAGGGGCAGAAGAACAGATTTTTACCATGTCAGCTCGGGGATTCGATCTAGCAACCTTTTAAACTCAGCAAAAAAGAAACGTCCTCTCACTGTCAACTGCGTTTATTTTCAGCAAACTTAACGTGTAAATATTTGTATGAACATAAGATTCAACAACTGAGATATAAACTGAACAAGTTCCGCAGACATGTGACTAACAGAAATTGAATAATGTGTCCCTGAACAAAGGGGGGGGGGGTCAAAATCAAAAGTAACAGTCAGTATCTGGTGTGGTCACCAGCTGCATTAAGTACCGCAGTGCATCTCCTCCCCATGGACTGCACCAGATTTGCCAGATCTTGCTGTGAGATCACGCACAGAACGAGCAGTATGGCTGGTGGCATTGAGATTGCCTGCAATGACAACAAGCTCAGTCCGATGATGCCGAGACACACCGCCCCACACCATGACGGACCCTCCACCTCCAAATCGATCCCGCTCCAGAGTACAGGCCTCGGTTTAACGCTCATTCCTTCGACGATAAACGCGAATCCGACCATCACCCCTGGTGAGACAAAACCACGGCTCGTCAGTGAAGAGCACTTTTTGCCAGTCCTGTCTGGTCTAGCGACAGTGGGTTTGTGCACATAGGCGACATTGTTGCCGGTGATGTCTGGTGAGGACCTGCCTTACAACAGGCCTACAAGCCCTCAGACCAGACTCTCTCAGCCTATTGCGGACAGTCTGAGCACTGATTGAGGGATTGTGCGTTCCTGGTTTAACTCGGGCAGTTGTTGCCATCCTGTACCTGCCCCGCAGGTGTGATGTTCGGATGTACCGATCCTGTGCAGGTGTTATTCGTGGTCTGTCACTGCGAGAACGATCAGCTGTCCGTCCCGTCTCCCTGGAGCGCCATCTTAGGCGTCTCACAGTACGGACATTGCAATTTATTGCCCTGGCTACATCTGCAGTCCTCATGCCTCCTTGCAGCATGCCTAAGGCACATTCACGCAGATGAGCAGGGACCCTGGGCATATTTCTTTTGGTGTTTTTCAGAGTGAGTAGAAAGGCCTCTTTAGTGTCCTAAGTTTCCATAACTGTGACCTTAATTACCTACGGTCTTCAAGCTGTTAGTGTCTTAACGACCGTTCCACAGGTGCATGTTAATTAATTGTTTATGGTTAATTGAACAAGCATGGGAAACATGGTTTAAAGCCTTTACAATGAAGATATATGGATTTTTAAAAATTATCTTTGAAAGACAGGGTCCTGAAAAAGGGATGTTTCTTTTTTTGCTGAGTTTAGTTACTGGCCCAACGTTCTAACGGGGCGGCAGGTAGCATAATGGTTAGAGCGTTAGACTTGTAACAGAAAGGTTGCAAGATTGAATCCCCGAGCTGACAAGGTAAAAATCTGTCGTTCTGCCCCTGAAGGCGGCAGTTAACACACTGTTCCTAGGCCGTCATTGAAAATAAAATAAAAAACGTTGTTCTTAACCGACTTGCCTAGTAAAATCAAAAATGTAATAACTACTAGGCTACCTGCTGCCTCAGTCAGTTGGTTTAATAAAAATAGACGCAGAAGCTTTGGAAAAAAAAGAGGGACAATGTAATGTTTTTTAGACTGACTTGCATTGCCTCATGATTCATCAACTGACGCACAATTAAGTAGCCCATTTGTCCTTCCCATCAGAGTGCTGCAGAGTGTGTGTGTGTGTGTGTGTGTGTGTGTGTGTGTGTGTGTGTGTGTGTAGGATTGCACATTTTGGGGTATATTCAGGAGGTGGAAACTTTGCGGGAATATAAAGTAAATTAATATTAATACCATTTAAATTTACATGTTTTTATGCATTGGATATACAGTTGAAGTCAGAAGTTTACATAAACTAGTTTTAATGACTCCAACCTAAGTGTTTCAACCAATCCACAAATTTCTTGTTAACCTGTTAGGGCTAGGGGGCAGTATTGACACGGCTGGATAAAAAACGTACCCGATTTAATCTGGTTACTACTCCTGCCCAGTAACTAGAATATGCATATAATTATTGGCTTTGGATAGAAAACACTCCAAAGTTTCTAAAACTGTTTGAATGGTGTCTGTGAGTATAACAGAACTCAAATGGCAGGTCAAAACCTGAGAACATTCTGTACAGGAAGTACCCTGTCTGACCATTTCTTGGCCTTCTTTGCCATCTCTATCCAAAACAAAGGATCTCTGCTGTTACGTGACACTTCCTACGTCTCCAATGGGCTCTCAGAAGGCGGCAAAAAGCTGAATCGTGGCTTTGCAGGCTCTGGCTGAAAAAAAGTAGCGCGTTTGGGTAGTGGCTGGTTACAGTACTGTGAGACTCAGGCGCGTGCCCGCGTCGACCGAATGCTTTGTTTTCTTTCCTCGGTTTACCTAAACGCAGATTCCCGGTCGGAATATTATCACTTTTTTACGAGAAAAATTGCATAAAAATTTATTTTAAACAGCGGTTGACATGCTTCGAAGTACGGTAATGGAATATTAAGAATTTTTTTGTCACGAATTGCGCCATGCTCGTGACCCTTATTTACACTTCGGATAGTGTCTTGGAACGCACGAACAAAACGCCGCTATTTGGATATAACGATGGATTATTTTGGACCAAACCAACATTTGTTATTGAAGTAGCAGTCCTGGGAGTGCATTCTGACGAAGACAACAAAGGTAATCAAACTTTTGTAATAGTAAATCTGACTTTGGTCAGGGCTAAACTTGGTGGGTGTCTAAATGGCTAGCCGTGATGGCTGGGCTATCTCCTGAGAATATTGCAAAATGTGCTTTCACCGAAAAGCTATTTTAAAATCGGACACCTCGATTGCACAAAGGAGTTCTGTATCTATAATTCTTAAAATAATTATGTTTTTTGTGAACGTTTATCGTGAGTAATTTAGTAAATTCACCGGAGGTTTGCGGGGGGTATGCTAGTTCTGAACGTCACATGCTAATGTAAAAAGCTGGTTTTTGATATAAATATGAACTTGATTGAACAAAACATGCATGTATTGTATAACATAATGTCCTAGGTGTGTCATCTGATGAAGATCATCAAAGGTTAGTGCTGCATTTAGCTGTCTTCTGGGTTTTTGTGACATTATATGCTAGCTTGAAAAATGGGTGTCTGATTATTTCTGGCTGGGTACTCTGCTGACATAATCTAATGTTTTGCTTTCGTTGTAAAGCCTTTTTGAAATCGGACAGTGTGGTTAGATTAACGAGAGTCTTGTCTTTAAAATGCTGTAAAATGACGAAAGAAAAAAAACATGGGGTCGCCTCGTGCACGCGCCTCCAGTCTCTGAATGACCACTATCAAAATGCGCTAATGTTTTTCAGCCAGGGCCTGCAAAGCCACCATTCAGCTTTTTGCTGCCTTCTGAGAGCCTATGGGAGCCGTAGGAAGTGTCACGTAACAGCAGAGATCCCTTGTTTTGGATAGAGATGATCAAGAAGGCCAAGAAATGGTCAGACAGGGTACTTCCTGTACAGAATCTTCTCAGGTTTTGGCCTGCCAAATGAGTTCTGTTATACTCACAGACACCATTCAAACAGTTTTAGAAACTTTGGAGTGTTTTCTATCCAAAGCTAATAATTATATGCATATTCTAGTTTCTGGGCAGGAGTAATAATCAGATTAAATCGGGTACGTTTTTTATCCGGCCGTGAAAATACTGCCCCCTATCCATAACAGGTTAAAGCTTGGTAGCAAATGGGTCTTCCAAATGGACAATGACCCCAAGCATACTTCCAAAGTTGTGGCAAAATGGCTTAAGGACAACAAAGTCAAGGTATTTTAGTGGCCATCACAAAGCCCTGACCTCAATCCTATAGAAAATTTGTGGGCAGAGCTGAGAAAGTGTGTGCGAGCAAAGAGGCCTACAAACCTGACTCAGTTACACCAGCTCTGTCAGGAGAAATGGGCCAAAAGTCACCCAACTTATTGTGGGAAGCTTGTGGAAGGCTACCCGAAACGTTTCACCCAAGTTAAACAATCTAACGGCAATGCTACAAAATACTAATTGTGTTTGTAAACTTCTGACCCACTGGGAATGTGATGAAAGAAATAAAAGCTGAAATAAAATAATTCTCTACTATTATTCTGACATTTCACATTCTTAAAATGAAGTGGTGATCCTAACTGACCTAAGACAGGGAATTTTTACTAGGATTAAATGTCAGGAATTGTGAAAAACTGAGTTTAAATGTATTTGGCTAAGGTGTATGTAAACCTCCAACTTCAACTGTATTTACCACATATGAGGACAGAAAGATAAACCTTTTACTTTATCATAAGTAGACATAATTGCAAATGATTAAATCCTTCCAATAGAAATAAAACTATTTAGTTACGAATTGAACTTTAATTAAATGAGTTGACTCTTCACATGGGGTGATTTCACTGAACAACAAAAGAAAGGGAATATTGAATGATCCCCAATGATCCATCGCATCTCCCAAAATCGTTTTCAACATACATCTGTAAAATGATAGTCTAGAAACTAACGCTTTGGTTGTCTTCCTCTCAGGCTTCTATGTCTTCTCCCTGGACCTCCTGGTCCAAGGTCATTGATGACTGCCTTCAGCTCATCTGCAATGTAGAGACCGGTGTGTCTGTTGTCCCTTGTGTCTGTGCTCTTGTAGAATACTGGTTGAGGGGTGGAGATGATAGTTAATTATTCCTTGCCCACGAACATTCGACCACCCATCAAAGATAACTGCAATACAGTCTGCTTTCTCTATGATTTGCATGACCTTCACTTGAACTCTGCATCCAGTAACTGAGTAGATAAAGCATGTCTGGTTGGAGGGGTGAACAACATTCAGAAATCTCTTCCAATACACATTGTCTGTGAACATCGAAGGTGAACCAGTTGCATACACAGCTCGTGTAAGACATTCATCAGCCTTTCTCTGACTACGTTCCTCCGTTGAGTCAAAAAAACTTCTGATTCCAGGAGAGCCATGAGCTGTTGCGATCGATAAGGTGTCCGATTCATAATTTTCCACTCGAATAGAAGTAAAGGTTTTTTTTTCAGTCTGCTGAACTGTAGCCTACCTACAGTATGTGCACTGTCCCATCTGGCCAGTGGAAATTAAGCGGTAACGTTATGCATTTCTAACCTAAGCCAATTTATTCGTGTTGAGAAAATGTGAATGTGATCACATTTGGTTAATATTCAAACTTAGGTTTGCTAGGCTACCTAGGTCTTTTCAATCCAATAGGCTAGACTGTTAACTTTTTAATTACAGATGCATAGGCCTACATGATGCAACCATGCATAAAGCAAGCTCAGCTATGATAATTATATTGTCAAGTCACAGTTGGGTCATTCCACCAAATTGGGTGCTTTTTGATTAACATTTTGTTTCACCCAATTTTAACATGGTTATAAAAAGCAAAAATGTTCATCTTAATAAAACATGTTTTTCCATCTCAAGATGGGGTTGACGTGTTATGCGCAACCTACTGTTTTCCAAAACAAAACACCAGAAAATGGCAAAAGAGTAGAACAAGCTCACCTGCCTTTTACACTAGGGTTTGACTAGAAGATGTTCAATGTTTCTTTTGAAAAATAATTTGTGAAAAAGGAATCGTTTCACCATATTAAAACGAGAGTTCAGTTCATGTAACAGCATTGACCTTAAAATTAGAATATTTTTTCTCCATCAAATAAATAAATAAATAAATCGACAGAAATGACTGATGGTGTAAACTTGAAGAAATGTTGGGGTTACGCAGGTTAAAATCTTCCTCGAGGGTGCAGAGGGACATGTCAAAACGCAGTCTTTATTCATAGGAAAAAAATTAAAAGGGATTTACTGCACTTTCCATGTGGTCTATATTAAAAGAGCACTTCATTTAATATATCGGCTTTTCAATAGTTGTGCACAATCTCTACTTAAAATATCAAAGGGACGCAAAAGGCACTCATTTGTGGAACAACCTAGTTGTCTCTGTAACGAAAACCCCTCTGTTAGTCTAGTTTTAAAATAGAATTCATATGAACAAGTACAAGGCTGCTGCAGTTTGACAGGGGTTTCATCCTCCCTTGGGCCAGGATTTTTTTTTAACTATGTGACCTGGTTAGAAACACTCTGATCCCATCATCATAGCCCATATTAAAACCATTTTACAACTAATTCAGGGTTCGTACAGACATTGGCAAGTTGGCATTTAAATTATCATTACATTCTAAAATGTGAACATTTCATGAGTAAATAGATTGGTGATTTTCCTACCTGTAGATGTGGCCGATGCAAGCACACAAAGCATATTGTCACGTCCTGGCCAGGATAAGGGTTAATTGTCATTTTAGTTTGGTCAGGACGTGGCAGAGGGTATTTGTTTTATGTGGTTCAGGGTGGTGTGTTAGTTAGGAGGGCGTTTG
Organism: Salmo salar; assembly: GCF_965601325.2. Taxonomy (NCBI): domain Eukaryota; kingdom Metazoa; phylum Chordata; class Actinopteri; order Salmoniformes; family Salmonidae; genus Salmo; species Salmo salar. Next base: position 31,560,182 of record NC_138291.1, read on the forward strand.
ATTGATTATTTCCGGGTTTTGAGTTATGGTCTATGTTGATGTATTTCTATGTGTAGTCTGGTTGATCTGTTTCTATGTTGAGTTAATTGGGGTGGACTTCCAATTGAAGGCAGCTGTGTGGTGTTGCCTTTGGTTGGAAGTCCTATATTAGTTGGGTGTGTTTGTCTGTATATTTGTGGGAGATTGTTTAGCGTGTGTAAGCCTAACAGGACTGTCTGTAAATCGTGAGTTCGTTTTTGTTATTTTTGTATGTTCGTTTTTTGAGTTTATTAAATGTTCAAAAAATGAACTATCACAACCCTGCTGCATTTTGGTCATCTTTTTCCGACGATGATTTCGCTATATCGTCCTCCGACGAAGAAATCCCTGACACATATACAGTGCATTCGGAAAGTATTCAGACCGCTTCACTTTTTCCACATTTTGTTATGTTACAGCCTTATTCTAAAATTGATTCAATAATTTTTTTCCCCTCAAACTACACACAATACCCCATAATGACAAAGCGAAAACAGGTTTTAAAATAACAGAAATATCTTATTTACATACGTATTCAGACCCTTTGCTATGAGACTTGAAATTGAGCTCAGGTGCACCTGTGGTAGATTCAATTGATTGGACATGATTTGGAAAGGCACACACTTGTCTATATAAAAAGGTCCCTCAGTTGACAGTGCATGTCAAAGCAAAAACAAAGCCTTCCTAGAGCTGGCCGCCAGGCCAAACTGAGCAATCCGGGGAGAAGTGCCTTGGTCAAGGAGGTGACCAAGAACCCGATGGTCACTCTCTGACAGAGCTCCAGAGTTTTTCTGTGGAGATGGGAGAACCTTACAGAAGGACAACCATCTCTGCAGCACTCCACCAATCAAGCCTTTATTGTAGAGTGGTCGGACGGAATCCACTCCTCTGTAAAAGGCACAAGAGCCTGCTTGGAGTTTGCCAAAAGGCAACTAAAGGCCTCTCAAACCATGAGAAACAAAATTCTCTGGTCTGATGAAACCAATATTGAACTATTTGGCCTGAATGCCATGCGTCACATCTGCAGGAAACCTGGCACCATCCCTATGGTGAAGCATGGTAGTGGCAGCATCATGTTGTGGGGATGTTTTTCAGCAGCAGGGACTGGGATCGAGGGAAAGTAGAATGAAGAAAAGTACAGAGAGATCCTTGATGAAAACCTGCTCCAGGGTGCTCAGGACCTCAGACTGGGGCCAAGGTTCACCTTCCAAAAGGACAACAACCCTAACCACACAGCCAAGACAACACAGGAGTGGCTTCGGGGCAAGTCTCAATGTCCTTGAGTGGCCCAGCCAGAGCCCGGACTTGAACCCGATCGAACATCTCTGGAGAGACCTGAAAATAGCTGTGCAGCCAGGCTCCCCAACCAACCTGACAGAGCTTGAGAGGATCTGCAAAGAATGGGAGAAACTCTCCAAATACAGCTGTACCAAGCTTGTAGCATCATACCCAAGAAGACTCAAGGCTGTAATCCCTGCAAATCGTGCTTCAACAAAGTACTGTCTGAATACTTATTATGCATGTGATATTTTGTATACATTTTCTAACATTTCAAAAAAACAGTTTTTGCTTTGTCATTATGGGGTATTGTGTGTAGATTGAGGGGGGGGGGGGGGGAACTATTTAATGCATTTTAGAATTAGGCTGTAATGTAACAACATTTGGTAAAAGTGAAGGGGAATACTTTCTTTTTTAATACTTTCTGAATGCACTGTATGTCCATGTAGCAGTAGCATTCATCTCACCATTTGACATATTGAAGAGTTATTGCATCATGTTTTTATAAGAAGAAAATGACAAAAAAAAAGAGGTTCATTTTGTAAAGGAAGGCTTTGTACAGAAAGCCAAGTTGAAACCAACATCCGATGTCGTCCTCATAATAGCTGCACATGGTTTAACCGCAAAAAACGCAACAGAGTAGCCTAACACCTGTCAACTGAAACAGAGGGAAACAAATGAAAACAGCAACATCTCTCACAAAAACTGATCACAAATGAAATCACAGATAATTAAGACTCGCACACATAGCACCAATTGTGACATCTGACCACCAACATTTTTCACATGATTCTACATGTAAAATCGGTGCGCACCCGGTCCGCAAATTACGTTCAGAGGTGCTAAGTAATCTCGGCCAGCAAATGCTATTGGTGCGTCTGAGCACTTAGGTCACAGGAATTCTTTGCAGTTTTATTGTTTTCAGGTATAACATGTTTTTTTTTTTTAAATCACCTGCCTAATGGGGTAACCACAGAGCAGGGTCAACTTGCCCAGCTGTCATAAATTGTCCACCTTTCACTTTAAAAATGGAATAATGGTAACCAGAAAACAAAATCACTAAGGGAAACTTTAGAGCGGGCTCAAGTTGCCCGACTGCTCAGTTCAGTTTGCCCCAGGCAATAGGGCAACCCTCAATGTCTCTTCTACAACTAGGTTCCAGAATTTTAACTGGTTACCATCAGGATAAAAAAAATCTCCCCACCACTCTGAGACCTGTGGTGCTAGCTCTGATATAAACATCAGGCTGCCGAGTCACAAATCTATGCCAAGACTGGCTGCCATCTCCTGACTCAAGTGTAAATCAGTCTAGAGACTAAGGAATCTAGACTAGAGGAACACTTCAAATTGTAACAATCTTTCTAACCATGCCTCTGGTTTCCACCTTTCAAGACAGGCTTGACAGATGGATGACAGATTGAGTGGACTAAAACAATCTTTAGTGTCTTAAATGCACAAACAGGCTCTCAAAGGACCCCCTCCCCCTTAAGTAGTGCCCAAACCAACAGTGCACGAAAACAGAACACACACACATGGGATGAAAGACACCACACTAATGACAAGGTACTACTCTGCCCACTTAATGCTTTAAAGATTGAGCTGGGGAGCCCTTGAACCTCTGCCCCTCCCAATTAGCCAGGCCTGAGAGACCTCTGGCAGCCTGCATCAACCATCTTCAGCGATACAGCTCCAAATGAAAACAAAAGAGGCACACACACACACTGGTTTCCTTTAATCATCCTCTCTCACTACGAGATCAGCCACATGTTAAAAGAGCAGCATATTAAAAGCCTTACATAAAAACGAGTCAAAACATAGGCTAATACTGATTTTTTCCCCATTCTGGACATGGAGGATGAGATCCACATGATAAATGTACAACGACAAACTGACATCATTCAATAAAACCTTTTGATCCGTTAATTTTAAAGAATATGTTTCAAGACGATTTTGATCACGGAATGGTGCGTCTTTTAAAACCAACCCCATCTTATAATCCATTCGACTGACAATAGAAGGTCAGGATGACGTTGCTGTCTTAGTGGCCGCACACTAACCCATCCCCTCCTTCGACTAACACTTCACCTTTCACCTTCTCTCTACACTCCCCAGATGCCCACTCCCATGAAAATCAATCCCCTTCACCACATCAGTCAACATACTCCTCATCTCTCACACCTATGAAAACCCTCACATCTTGACATTTCTAGAAATGGAAGACAGGGTGAAGTGAGTGACAGTGGAATATCAAAATGAGAAAGTAGCAGTAAGGAATATTTCCTATGCAACAAAGAGTATATATTAAAAAAAAATCATCAAGAGTAAAGGCATGCTTCCCAGCCGAAACAGTTCGGAAGAGTTTGTGCATATATTATGATGCGAGCACACTTGTTCGGTTCACCTAGCCAACTTCGGCTACCCGCCAGCCGAACTGAAGCATGCGGACGCCTTAAGCGACAGGTTTGCTCACCGTTCTCCTTCTCTTCTTCGGTGCACTTGCTGATGGACTCTGGGAGGCCCAGGCTGGCTGCGGTGTGCATGGGCCCTAGGAGGGAGACCAGCGATGGGCCTCTGCGTGGAAGTCTTTCCTCCTGCCTCTCTCCATACCCTTCCTCCTCCTCTCCTGGGAGAACCTGGTCACACAGGTCCTTGTTGAGGTGCTGGGCCACAGCTTTCAGCTCCTTGTCCTCCCTCTCCTGCCAGCCAGGAAGAGATATTTCATCATCATCATCCTCTTTTTCCAGGGGATCTAGGAGAGGGGGAGAAAAAGAACAAGACATGTACTTCCGTTTTGTCATGAAACTGACAGCTAAATTATCTGACATGATGCAGAAAATTATTTCCTCAATAATCCTATGGTACCATTAAGCTGTCAAAGTATCATCATGATGACAGCCCTCTTAGTGTTGATAAAAGCCCAGTGTGTGTGTTATAATTTGGACTCCCAGCCCAGGCAGAGGAGCAACAGGCCTGCCAGTCAGACAGCCAGCGTCCTCCCCTGCTGAAGGCCATGCAGTGGGAAACAAACGCAACACAACACAACCAGCTAGAGGGGTGCAGATGGTTAGAGAGTTTAGCCCATTACAGTTAGACAGCAAAGGTGCGTCATCATAACATTCTCATTTGCACTTTGAGTGAACATCAAATTTGGTCATCTAAAAAAACATTTGTGTATGTAGAGAAGTTCCAGGCTCTAGCGACAATAGACTGGCAGAATACGGAGATATTCCATCCTCCACAGGGGGTTCTAGCTGGAGGACTGGCATGGCTGGCGAGCGCAGCAGGACCCATCTGTGCCGTACCGGTTTTTGCATAGGACCCATACATCCCTCTCAACTTGGGCCGGCTCTGCTCCAGCTCCATCTCAATCTCATCCTGGTACTCATGGATCTCACCTGTTGAGATAAAACCCAAACAACTCTGCTGACTCCACTCTAACTTTATACTCTTTGGAACTTTATGAAGAGTTTCATTAAAACTTGACTAGATACTGATCATAACGGCACCTTGAACATCGCCAATCTTCTTCTCCAATTCTTCCTCAAGCTAGAAGAAAAAAAAACACAAAAAAGAGCAGCATGTGAATGAAAAAAAAGACAACCGTACCACATTGGGACAAAACAAAGGTTAAAACACGGGACAAGATAAATACACACGGGCGGTACAGTTGTATCCTCTCAGCAGTTCCTCCTCACCAGCTTCATTCTTTTATTCCTCTGGCCAGCGATGAAAGAGGGCGGGTCACATTCCTGGTCCAGATCCACTTTTATGAACTCTTCAACGGTCAGCTGACTGGTGGGCGTGTCCTCAAACTCATTCAACCTGAACCATGAGAAAGAATAGTGTTACTGTACTCCTCATAGAGATTAGTGAGAACACGCAAGGCTAATCAGATTTCCTTTGGAGGATGCTGTAATGTGCTTCTCAAGCAGCTCTCACCTCTTTCTTAGTGTGGCCTCACACACCTTCACCACACTGATGATTCTTTGATGGTACGGCGGAACTCGTGCATACGAGCAGCGACCAACAGGGCTGAGAACACAAACAAACGCACAGGTGAAACACACCATCCATCCCACACACCTTGCCAACACTTATATTTTCAAATGTACTCACCAAATGTAGTATAAAATTCATGCAATAATGTCATAATACCCTATTAACGATAATCTAAGTCAAAGATAAATCATCAATTCAGTTTTACAGTAACCCATGCTACTGTGCATGGAGTCAGTTACAAAACGCAATGTCTTTAAAGATGGATGTACGGTTCCGTTTTTACACAAGCAGTTTGAATCATCTGACGTTCTAGTAGCCGGCTTTTAGCAATCCCACAGTCTCGCTCACACATTCACTTCCTATTGAGTAAGAAGCTCATCTAAACTTTTCCATCCTTCATGTAAGCGAATCCTCTCAATGATTAATAAGCAATTAATTATTCAGATATTGCAGCTGCAGAGGAGAGAAAGGGAGAAAAGTGAAAATAGGAGCATAAAATGTCCACATGCCCGGGGAAGTTGGCTCTTCAGTTTCAGGATGTCTTGCCAGCAATACATCTGAGCAGGGTTCTGTTCAGGCCCAGTAAGTAGGGAACAGACCGCAGTACACTGTCGCTGATTGGAGCCTGTGGTTACTTATGAGCGTTACCTGTGATTAGGGGTCCCCTATGAACAAAGGTCACCTGTGATTATAGCCGAATCTGACCTAGGATTACAGTTCCCTGTAGTGTGGGATACCAGTGGACATGGTTCCCCTGTGGTTTCTGTTATTTATGATGAGGGTTAGCCTACGTGTGATTGTGGTGCTAACGTGTGGTGTGATTTAACTGTGCTCATGGTTACCTGCGCCACACAGTCCTGATGGCCTCCGTCCAGTGTGCATCCAGTCCCTCTTCATCCTCTGCAGCAGTCGCAGTGCTGTCATGGACACCTCATGGTTCTTCTCACCAAACTCCAGCATGTGAGGAAAGCGAGGGATGTACAGGCAGGGGTCTAGAATGAGAATGATACACTCTTCAAGATCCAACCAAGACAAGCAATATTAATATGCTAATATATGCATTGCAGATGTCTCAATGATATACGGGGTTTACAACTGTGTGTAGACTACATTGATCAGAAAGTGGTATGTCTTTAATGAAAATGTAAGAAGTATTGGATATCTTCATACCATTCCCAGTGGATCACATTGTGACCAATAAGGACAAATAGTTACACTTAGTTATGTCGGATCAAATGATCTCTTAGTGTACAGTTGGGGATAGAGAAAGCACGGTGTGTAAATTGTAGGGGTGCCCATGCAGCTGGGGATCCGAAGTGCCCGTGAGAGAAAGACCGCCAGAGTTCGAGTGGGGCAGAAAGTTTCCTATGCTCAGGCAGTGAAGAGAGTAGAGGATAGCCCAAAGGTGAGTGATTTGACTGGTAGTTCTCCCCCAGTGAGTAGGCCTCAAGATAGAGATCCAGAGAGGATACGTTTTAGTAAGGTTGGATTTCTTGCCATGGTGATCAACTGCACTGATACATGTGGTAGTTGCAGCAGCAGATAAATGTTTGGTGCGATTTTAGTACAGAAGATCTACAGGAAGTTGAGAGAAGGGGTTCCATCCTCCCAGGCAGATGGACGGGATCATTTAGGGCCAAAGTACTGGGATGGGATGGTGTGGTGGGTGTTTGTGGATAGTGTTTAGGTATAGGGTTAGATGACTGTGCAATTTTCCCCATTCCCCTTCTGTTTGTGAACAAAATGTGCAGTCCGCACTCCGACCTGCGAAAGGCAGCAATATGCAACACAGCATCTAGTCTGACAGAAATTTACATCAAGTCGACAAATTATCCCCTTGGCAGCAGCAGAGCCCTCTGACTGGTAATAGGATATGGCCATCCCCCAATCCCTGTCCCTAACCTACCTTTTCGAATCTAACATGGCTGCTGGGCTGGCTCTATTCAAGTTAACGAAGTAAACTTCAGGAACTATCCCCTCTATGATCTAACTCGCCCACATTCACCCAAGGTAAACACCAGTGCGGCCTCGTGCGCTCAGATTTTGCGCGTGCCATGCATCCAATAATAAAAACAAGTGGTGCTGCTGATGTTAACTCAGCAATACACAAAAGGAAATAAAGGTGTTAAAGCTCAACTAATTTTGCGACGTCAGAAATTAGACAAAGTTTGGGATGAGTGGAGCTATTACACAACTAAATCAATCGGATATGACATTAACAGTTTAAAGCCAAATTACACAGTGATTACGCATAAACTATAATCAGTTATTTAAAATAAAATGTAGGCTATTATTACATCAGAAACAATGACCGGGTTATGCTCGGACGCTGCAGTGAATTTTACAGTGGGAGCTGGGAGCTTTATTTTTTTAGCTGGTGAGGCTTGAGGGAGGCTCTTCTGGGCTTCTGACGTTGACGGTATGCGTAAATCTGATTTGTTGGCAGCGAGCTGGGCGTCCGAGAGGATTACACCAAAAATAAATAAAAAAATAGACAGCAAGTAAAACTCTCGACCCGACAAATGACCATTCACATCGAATCCAGACTGCAGCTAAGGAGTAACCCACGCCTTGTCCTAGTTGATAAGTAGCTTTAGGAGAAAAAACATCTGCCAGTATTTGCTCAGGAAAACAGCGGACTCTAAGCGAGCAACGATTATATGGAACTACCATCTGCTCGAAAAGCGAGAACGTAATACGTTTTGGGGAGACAACTCAGCCGCAACAAGAGGATGAAATGAGAAAGAGAAAAAAAGTATTCAGCTTGAAGTTGGAATACAACCCAATTGGACGGATATTGTTTATGTTGCTCTTACAATTGATTCGGGGTTAGTAGACTTCATAATCGCTGAATTTATGCAGCATAGTTATATAAGTGACACGATTTGTGTATCAATTGTCAACGCAGAATAATAGCTACTACAGTAGATCCTAGAGTTCGTGGTTTATTTATAGGAAAGGGATCAACGCTTTGTGTGCCGATGCCAACAGCAGATTGCAGGTTACTCCATCATGGTCGGATCATGAAGTGTTTGACTTTTTTACTCTTACTTCCAGAAACACTGAAAAAGTCTAAAAAGACTGGGAAACACACAGGCAGGTTACCAGTATGCTATGAGATTCTAACCCTGTCCCTGAAGAAGAAGATGGCTGCAGAACTGTACCCTGCGACCACCAATCTAACCAACAACGGTACTACGGTGACCGCCAGTGACAAGAAAAGCGATGTGCAGGTCACCCAGTCAACCACTGCTGCAACAACACCGACCACCCAGCAAAACATAAACAACAACAACATCGATCCTCCCAGCTGGCAGTCCTCCCACCCCACGCTACGGGAGAGGTAGTCTCAACTATTTACTTATAATTCATTATTTATATTTAGTAAAAACATTGACTTGGTTTACAATAGCCTATTATGTCCATAATTAGAGTCAAATCACATTGTTCAGGCTACAATATATGTATGACTGACAAAAAACAAGCCCTATATGGAATAGCCCATGTTGTCATGATACCCAATTGATCATCTTCTCCCTTCTAGGAATGCCTTGATGTTCAACAATGAACTCATGGCCGACATACATTTCATTGTTGGTCCCCCTGGTGAATCTCAGAAAGTACCAGTACACAAGGTAGCTCCATCTCCAGTTGGAAAAATAAGTTCACTTTTCAGAACCATCACAAATATGATGAGTGACTAATGTGTCCGTTTGTCTTTCCCTCCAGTATGTGTTGGCAGTGGGTAGCTCGGTCTTCTGTGCCATGTTTTACGGGGATCTTGCAGAGGAGGAGTCCGAAATCCATATCCCAGACGTGGAACCTGCTGCTTTTCTAATTCTGCTGAAGTAAGCCACTCGCTCCTCATACTAAACCAGTATTATACATGACAAGCACAATGTCACTTCAAAATAAATGATTACTCATCCAAAGCAAGACGGGTTAAGTGCCAAAATGCTAGAGCACCAAAGGGCATGGGCAGTAGTGTAGAGCACTGTAATTTCAGGTTTCTTTGCTCTTTGTTCATCTTGAAGGAAAAAACATTAAAGAAGAGAACGGCTCTTTTTGTTGTAGATTCTATAACAATGTAATCCGAAACCAATGCAATGAGAGATTGCTTTTTTTATCCTCTTGAGAAAATAGGGCAAGCTGTGCCAAGTCCTACCTCTTTTCTTCGAAAGAATATCTATCATGAATTCTCCACATGCTGGTCTGCCTTCTTTACTAAACCAGAATCTCATTCTCCTCCATTTTGTTCCCTTCAGTTACATGTACAGTGATGCGATAGACCTGGAGGCGGACACCGTGCTGGCTACCCTGTATGCTGCCAAGAAGTACATTGTACCAGCCCTGGCCAAGGCCTGCGTCACCTTCCTGGAGACCAGCCTGGAGGCCAAGAACGCCTGTGTGCTTCTGTCCCAGAGCCGTCTGTTTGAGGAGCCTGAGCTGACACAGCGATGCTGGGAGGTGATTGACGCCCAGGCTGAGCTGGCCCTGGGCTCCGAGGGCTTCTGTGAGATCGACTTGCAGACCCTGAAGATCATCCTGCAGAGAGAGACCCTAAACAGCAAGGAGGTGGTGATCTTTGATGCCGTGATGAGCTGGGCCACAGCTGAGTGTAAGAGGCAAGGACTGAGGGCAACCACCCACAACAAGAGATCTGTCCTGGGCAAGGCACTCTACCTGGTGCGCATCCCCACTATGACCCTGGAGGAGTTCGCTGATGGGGCGGCCCAGTCAGACATCTTGACACTGGAGGAGACGCATGACATTTTCCTGTGGTACACAGCGGCCACCAAGCCCAAACTGGACTTCCCACTGGCACAGAGGCAGGGCTTGGCGCCCCAGAGGTGCCACCGCTTCCAGTCGTCAGCCTATCGGAGCAACCAGTGGCGCTACAGGGGCCGCTGTGACAGCATCCAGTTTGCAGTGGACAAGCGGATCTTTATCGCTGGACTGGGTCTGTACGGGTCAAGTGGCGGAAAGGCCGAGTACAGTGTCAAGATTGAACTGAAGCGGCAAGGGGTGACCCTAGCACAGAACCTGACCAAGTTTGTGTCGGACGGATCAAGCAGTACATTTTCTGTGTGGTTTGAACACCCAGTTCAAGTGGAGCAGGATGCCTTTTATACGGTGAGTGTCGTGCTGGACGGGAATGAGCTGAGCTATTTTGGCCAGGAGGGCATGACGGAGGTGCAGTGTGGAAAAGTGACTTTTCAGTTCCAGTGCTCCTCGGACAGTACCAACGGGACTGGGGTGCAGGGGGGACAGATCCCTGAGCTGGTGTTCTATGCATAAGCTGGACTGGTCATAAAAGGAGAGGTAGAGAACATATAGACCATACTCTACATCCATATGTTCCAGCCTTATAAATAATGTAGCATTAAGACACTAGAGTGTCAGACTAAACAAAATACTATTTTTAAGTCAAGGAACGTTTTATCTTATTTAAAAAAATGTTATTTGTATTATTTTAATTAACGCTGCAAAAAGCAGTCCCTTGTAAAAAGTCATATTGCACTTGTGGACAGCCTCTGCAATGATGTTGTTTTGTACATAAAATACAGTTAAATGGTTTGCAGCTTGATGCTGATCAACCCTGATGTTCCTGTTTGAGAGCTTACGAACCTGCAGAAAATCATAAACATTTTGTGAGATAAGCCACAGATGTTGCTGCTAATTATTATACAACTCACCTGCATGTGTGAAATCTGTTGTTTTGGTGGGATTATTACTCAAGGGATTATTCAGTGTCTTGGTACACTGAGGAGCGCTACAACCAAGCTGGTAAAAGTGATGTGGTCAAGACGTCATCATGACACCGTTGCGTCCAAATATTTGTTGTAGCGAAATGACCAATTTTAGCTCAGACTTTTAATGAATGGTAAATACTGTAGGTGTCCTTATCAGCAAAAAAAGGCAACACTTCAACCAACAGCATTTGTCTGAAGACTCATTCAACTGTATAGTTCTTTGTTTACAATAAAACGGAGTATGGGAGGCAGATGATAGGTACCTATGGTGGGGGCGTTGATGCAGAGCTCTCTGGCCAGCACCAGAAAGGTTCTACCCAGGACGTAAACATTTACCTGTGGGGGAAAGACAGGGAAAAGAGATTTAAGACCAGAAATACATGAGGGTAGTGCAACTGTCACTGAAACCCACCCTGTCAAGTCCACAACGTTCTCGTAAGGATACATGATCCAGAGTTACATAACATGAGTAGCGTGTGATCAAATCTGGTCTAGTAAGTGTAACTTAATGCTTAGCTGGCATACTATCTAGAAAGCCCAGTGATTTTTCCAGACCAGGGGATGACTAAAGCTCTAGTTTCTAGCCCAGCTCCGTCTCATTCCTCCAGGCTAACGCTCCAGACCTTAAGGGGTTTAGGTCTCTACCAGACAAGCTTTCACTCTTGGGTCTATGGCAGCCACAGTCTGATCTATTTTAGGAGACGGGTCCCGATTAAACATTTGTATACACAAATACATTGTTAGCCAAGCACCATGGCAACCAACAGTGGAGGTGGCACATGTCAATCCAGACAGAGCCTGGAGAAGCCTCCACCTGGACCCTGTCCATGTCATAGTGTCCCCAGGGATTAGAGAGCACACGCCTCAGATGATGGGGAGGTAGATCACCATGCATTCCCATGGGAGAGGGGGGGGAAGTAACTACTGCACTGGCCTGGGTGAGGCTCCACAAATGGGGGATTGGTGGAATATCTACACATAGCACACTGACCCTAGACTGGACAGGCACCCCCATTCCACTCCTACCCTTCAAATACCGGGGGGGGGGGGGGGGGGGGGGGTCAGCTCTTCAAGGACAGCTGGGAGCATAAAAATAAAACTGACCAGCAGTGTCTCTGAGAAATGTCCCTCCACCCTAACACTGACTTTATATGCATAAAAATTGACCTATATTTATACAGTCCCTGGCTTTAATTACAAAGCACAACATACTGCACGGGCCAACATCCATCTTGTTGGATGTAATACTCATGGTCAATGTGGGCATGGGATCATGTATAATTTTACAACAAAAATAAGGAAACAACTTTGATGTATGCAACTGTTCATATTCAGAAAAGCTTTCATTTCTAGAAATTTGGGATAAATGTCAATGTCAATGTGCAAAAACTCAATAACGGTTGAAAAAATATATATATTTGGAAAATTAGTATAGGCCTACTCATTGGAAACTCACCTGCAGGAGGTCGCTGAGGTCAAGCAGCATGTCTGTGAATGGGGTGGCTTATAAGTCAATATAAAAACAAGATAGTAAAAAGTGTCACCTCAGGCCAGCAGCATTTGTAAATATATTTAGCAACAGCTTCTGGGGGAATCAACCACCCCGTGACCTCTGAACTCCCCCCAGCACTCACCCCCGTTAGCTTCTAGAGACACCCGTCTCCTGCGACCAACACACCCCCTGCATCAGTTTCCGTGGCGACAGGTGCACCCATCCAACGGCAGCCAAAGTAGATTTGCGACAACCCTCACAATGGGGTTATGGTCACCACTGAAATGGAAAAATAATGATCCCACACAGTCTGGAAATGAGATTACAGACTCCCACCTCAGTCATCATAATAATAACAAGTTCCTCAGAGATAATAACAGTCGCTTAAAGCAATGCCATTTCAGTTGTATGGGGAAGGAGGGAGCGAGCTTACTTCCAAGCCCTGCCTGTGAAACATGGCCGTTTAATTATGATGTGAAAACTTGGCTGTCATTCATCAAGATCATGGATGTGACCATAGCCTAAACCTTTACCAACAACTGCACGTGTGGGAACGATCCCACTAACTGTATTAATTGATGGTCCCCTGAGCCTCCATCACAAATATCAAGACGTCCCTCCGCTGAGCTACATGCTATTTCAGCTGTTAGACACACTGAACAAGGTTTGCCTCTTGTGTCCTCATTCTCAACTTATGTCAGTCCTCTGTGACAGTAATACAGACTGTTTTCCCCAGCTGTGGAAAAGGAAGTAGAGCTATTTTTACTTTATCCAACACTCCATCTCCAACAAACACAAACACACACACAGGTTAAACAATGTAAATGGGAAAGGCTTTGCTCTGCTCCCTCTTGTTCTATCAGATAAAAACGACGTGTCCTGCCCTTCCTGTGAAACCACTGGCTGGTACATAACTACATCATACTCAGAGGCAATGACAGGGAACAATAAACCAAACAATGGCAGCAAAATTATGGGATGTGAAAAGTTGATTTGCTTAACATTAGGACAGTACAAAAACGGTATTGAGTAGGGAGGCACCAATATCACATTTTTGGCCAATACCGATAATCGATATTTTAAATTTTAGCGGCCTTTTAAGCATTCTAGTACAGTTAAATTGTTGACAGTGGTCTAAGGCACTGAATCTCAGTGCAAGAGGCGTCACTACAGTCCCTGGTTCGAATACAGGCTGTATCACATCCGGCCGTGATTGGGAGTCCCATAGGGCGGCACACAAGTGGCAAAGCGTCGTCCGGGGTTGGCCATCATTGTAAATAAGAATTTGTTCTTAACTGATTTGCCTAGTTCAAATCAAATCAAATTTATTTATATAGCCCTTCTTACATCAGCTGATATCTCAAAGTGCTGTACAGAAACCCAGCCTAAAACCCCAAACAGCAAGCAACGCAGGTGTAGAAGCACGGTGGCTAGGAAAAACTCCCTAGAAAGGCCAAAACCTAGGAAGAAACCTAGAGAGGAACCAGGCTATGAGGGATGGCCAGTCCTCTTCTGGCTGCGCCGGGTGGAGATTATAACAGCACATGGCCAAGATGTTCAAATGTTCATAAATGACCAGCATGGTCAAATAATAATAATCATAGTAGTTGTTGAGGGTGCAACAAATCAGAAACTCAAGAGTAAGTGTCAATTGGCTTTTTCAAAGCCGATCTTTGAAAGTATCTCTACCGCTCCTGCTGTGTCTAGAGAGTTGAAAACAGCAGGTCTGGGACAGGTAGCACGTCCGGTGAACAGGTCAGGGTTCCATAGCTGCAGGCAGAACAGTTGAAACTGGAGCAGCAGCACGGCCAGGTGGACTGGGGACAGCAAGGAGTCATCATGCCAGGTAGTCCTGAGGCATGGTCCTAGGGCTCAGGTCCTCCGAGAGAAAGAAAGAAAGAGAATTAGAGAGAGCATATTTAAATTCACACAGGACACCGGATAAGACAAGAGAAATACTGCAGATGTAACAGACTGACCCTAGCCCCCCGACACATAAATTACTGCAGCATAAATACTGGAGGCTGAGACAGTTAAATAAAGGTTATACACACACAAAAAAGTTATTGTTGGCATTTACGTATGTCCCCATTACCAGTAAATCATAATCAAAACCTATTTCTTTCACTTACTTGCTGTGCTGTTTCGTTGTTCACTTGTTCAGTCTCAACCAGGATTTCATCATTCACGTCAAGCAGTGAAGTTTCAGCTGTCTGTCCGTGGCCTCTCTTCTTCTGTGTGTTTTTCTTCGGTTCGTTTCCATCTTGTCCAGCTGTGTAACATTTCACGTAAAACCTGTTTCTTGTCTGTATCGAAGTAGCGGCCCTTGTACCTAGCATCGAGCATGGTGGCGACACCGTAAAGAGGCTCGGCGAGAATGGCACCGACTCGCTTGTTCACAGCCTCAAGTACTTTTGTAAGTTTTAACCCCACGGTCTGTGTGGGCAGTTTTGTTGAGCAGGCGTTTCAATGCCATGACAGAGGGTATCACGTCTGCTACAGACGCAGTTGAGCTTATTTCTCCAGTCAGTTGTTCAAATGGATCTAGGAGTGTGTTCATGTTTCCAAGTTTCAAAACATGTTCTCAAATGCCATTGAAATGGCAGCAGCGGTATGAGAAACAGCACATTCTTGAACATGCAATACGGCTTTCCTCAGTACGAAATCCTCATCGACCCACTGTGCTGTCAGACTCCGCATGCTCATGGGGCTGACATCGCTGGTCCAAATGTCAGTCGTGAAGCCAATACCAGTGACGCTCATGGATGTGAGTTTCAACAATACTGTGCAACTCCGGTAGGGCAACATCTGAAAAATAGTGTGTACCGGGGCTCGACCAGTCGGCAAAAGCCAACATCATCCACGACAGAGAACGGTTGATTGTCAAGGGCAATGAATTCCATTATCTTGGCGTTAATGGATTTCGCCTTTCAGTTGTCTCGCTGAAATGTTCTTACTCATATAACTGCTCGACTTGAACTTGTTGGAAGTGTGCCCTTAGTATTTTTCTGCTTTTGTTCTGTGTAGCTCTGTATTTTTCGTGGCGTCATTACGTCATCTACTTACGTTATATAGGTATGCACGTCAGCGTTGACATCGGTTTTGCACATCGGCGTTAAACTAGACATCGGGCCGATGTTGGCATTTTTAGCTAATATTGGCCGATTCCGATATGCTCACCGATATATTGTGCAGCCCTAGCATTGAGCACAACACAACCAGGGCATTAACACAATTCATGCCCAAAACTACTACAACTCCTGGAGATTGATGCTACAGCTAACGTTTCAAATATAAAAAGTGTTTGTTGTAGTATAAACATTTTGCATTCCACTTTCACCTCACTCATCTCCTTCCTTCCTCTGTTACTCCCCCACCTCCCCCCCTCTGCAGTGTGAAAGGATACGAGGTGTCCCCTCTGTCCTGCAGACAAGGTAGAGGCATGCAGCCACCACGTGGGCCACCAGTCGGCCCCTTGTCAGGTGTTTACACACGGCCATCTTGTAGAAGTTAAAGGCCGTGTCCAGGCAGTGCTGGTTCAGCTGCAGCTGGTGGCCCAGCGTGTTGATCTGACGTCTCCCTGGAGACACTCAAACACAGGCATGTCATTACACAGCCCACACATGCATGTCGTATTCGTACACACCTACACTCAGACGCACCCTCAGGTGCACAATAAACAGAGTAGACAGACAAATATACACACAAATGACAGGGCATGTAATTACTCTAACAGAGGTTCAGTTCAGGTGTTTCCAGAGCCATGTGTCCTCTGTTCGCCTGATGAATTTTGCATGCAAACACTCGGACATTATACACAAGCAGATGTCCCAGTCAATACACACAAGTACTTGTGAGATGCGTGTGGTAAACTACTGCTGCTGTTGAGGTAATGCAAAATCTTACTGCGCTAAAATAGTCCCCCTGCTTTGCTGAACAAATGTCTTCAGATTACAGGGCATCTGCACACCACCAGCATTACTCATACCACTCCCCCCTCATCGCATCAAGTTGTCTGAAAAACGAAAGACCCTGATTTCTATACAGGCCTTGTCTAAACTTCTTCCGAACCCCAACCAGCATTACCATCTGGTACATTTATTGTGACAGCTGGATAAAATCTAACCACCCTGCCAGGGAGAAGTTGGAAAGCTTCCACACTGGAGATATATTGAGGCCATATGGTCAACCGCAGGACATATGGGATATTCTCCAGTAATAGGAAAAGCAACCTGTTAGTCATTGTGAGGAGACGTGATGAGTTGGGGTGGGGGACGGGGAGCCGTGTCGGTGGGGAGGGATGATTCCAGTCATTAATCAGAGTGATGGTGGGTGAGAAAGAGCAGAGACACTGGATGTTTATGGAGGAGAGCGTTCCATCACAGCACAACTCTTGTTCTCTCACAATCTACACAGCATGACAGACCTTTCACACAGCTGTATCCACGTCTCTCTCTCGCTCTCATCATCAGCACTTAACAGCATTGATCATCAGTATTGATCCTCAGTATTGCTCATCAGCAGGAGGCGCCTCAGATGACTACAGGTCACTGGGAGATAACAGAGTAGAATACTTTTACTCAGCCAAAAAAATGCAACTTCTAAATAGACATGACTAAACAAACAGGACAGGAAATCATCAAACCAGGGAGCACAGACTGATTGAATGTGTCTTACCAGACAAAGGAAATTACATCATCAGCCCTTTCCTGAGGCATTCCAGCATGCAATGGATGTTTCCCTTTGCCAACCAAGATTTGCTGTAGACACACCCTCTCTTAACCTCCTATTGGACATAAAGGAAATGGGTTGTCCCTACCAAGTTTGTTGGTGAAGGCAAAACCACTTTATAAGTGCTTTTGAAATAAAGTGCTGATAAGGAAGCCACTTAAAGAGGGGCAGATGCCCATGTAAAGCAGATGGTATCCGTTTAGTCTGTCTAGCACGAGGCAAAATGCTTTTTTTTCAAGACATTGAAAGACAGCATTAAAACAAAGGTTAATCTCCTAGCACACCTATATTTACTTGTATTAGGCCTGTTGTAAGTGCAATTAGTCCTCATGATGCATGCACACCCATGCTTTAGGAATGCAAGTGCTGACCCTTAATGTTGACTCACCATTCTGCAGGGACTGAGCCTGTGACTCCCTTCCAACACCTGTACAGAACCCTTCTCCAAAAGATGGGTTCCTTCCTGAGGCTATAGATACAGGAGAATGAGAGACAAGACACCCCAAGAGTGCAATCTTAACATTTACAAAACAACAGGCATTCATCAACATCTGCTATAATTTAAATTACAAAAATGGTAATATAAAATGTTAATACAGCATTGTTATTATGTTATTGGACACAAAAGTACATTTGAGT
Organism: Salmo salar; assembly: GCF_965601325.2. Lineage (NCBI taxonomy): Eukaryota > Metazoa > Chordata > Actinopteri > Salmoniformes > Salmonidae > Salmo > Salmo salar. The sequence goes on from NC_138291.1 coordinate 31,578,092, forward strand.
GTGGTCAAACTTTTTTAAGTGTGACAACACCGCATGACAACAAATTGGTCAAAGACAGTAAGCTCATCTCAAACTAAAGTTAATACAACACTGCACTCTAGTGGGGATTCAGGAGAACTTCAAACAGATGTGCCAGAAAAATCCAACCCCACCACAAAGCCAGTCTACAGCTGACTGTCCCCTCTGAACAATCAACTGAGTGGCTAGCCAGGGGCCGTGGGCCAGGCCACGTCACTGAGTTAGGTTTGGGACTGCAGATTACAGGGTCTGGGAGAGGGTGGGGAATGTCATGCACCCTGCTAAAATGTCATTTTGCAATCCAATTGACTTAACTTCATTATGTCATGAAAAACTGCATGTAAAATGGGATATGAGTTTCTTATAACCAAACTCTCAGAATATTATGATTCATTTTTATTATGGCATGTCATTATTTAATGTCTTGACAGTCCAGTTGCACCCACCGTCTCCAGCTACGGACTGTCCCACAGCCGAGGAGCCTCCCCCTCCTGTCTCCATGAACTGGACCTCAGACACAATGACGTTGTCCTCCAGAACAGAGCCACAGCCCATGCACACGGCATCACCTCTGGCCTGGTCCACATCGATGTCCGTGCCCCCACAGTTCTTACACACTCTGGAACTCATGGTGAGATCTGGTCACACAGCACAGCCTAGAGAAAAGAGAAGAGACAAGTCACATTTTTGTGAATGAGAAATGCTGTAGACATATGAAATGTTGCATTTACTGGATCCATAAAAATGTATTGTACTCTTCCAGCCAAAAGGTTGTGGTCAAGCAGGCATAACCTACTACCACAACAGTGTCCTACACTCACACTGCATGACATGATGTCTATGAATGAGTTTGGATGTAATAACTGACTATTACAATAAAAAGATGCCGGAGAAGTGAACACTTTCTTAAATCCTCTGTAACCTGACCCTGGATCAGGGCTTGGGGGATAATTCCACCACTACAACCCTGCTACGTGGCAAAGCCTGGTGTGGTAATCTAGCTAGCTAGTTGTACATTTAGACATTTCTGTAGGATGCACTGGTAGTGGTCCAACATCAATGATCTTGGCATTGCCGTCAATGATTGTTCAGCATGTTTAATGTGGCAGCTAGCTGCTGTATAAACACACAATCCTGTCTTGAGTCTTCATCTGCAGTGAGGGTTGGAACCTGTCTGGCAGCAAAGTTGCTAGACTCCATTAACAGAGTTAGCTTGCCTATGTAAGCTAATGGGTAACCATGGTTTCCATCGTGTGGTGATGAATTGTTGAGAAAAATACTGGATAATGAATACGCACCAGCCAAATCCAACAGCAATACAGAGGCAATGTTGACCGCGGTGTGACCTAGTAGGAGGTGGCTAGCAAGTTCCCCGAGCAGAATTCCAAGCCAGCGCGTCAGCTTCTAATGAGCATTCCCAAGCCTTCTATATCTATTTAAATGTTTTGTAGTGTCTTGAAGAATGTATCTCACCCAAATGTACTGTTATTTGGGTTCTAAACCGCACATTATTTACTGTCATGCCATAACTAGCCAGTGAAATACCATGCAAGTATTGATCAATCCACATCGCTAACATGTGCGTTTTCATACTTGAGAAATGGATTGGTCCAAGCTAACTTTTGAGGGTGATATGCCCCAGCATTGATCATTCTCTATCCCTTTATTAAAACACTCATTATGCTCAATATAAAACATATATCAGACTCTGCTACTACAAACGCCCGGAAGGTACGAACTACGTCACTGAATACAACGTTCTGACATTTTAAAGAGACAGGACCCTAAATCATTGTCTTGTGACAGGCAGAGCCATAATTAGGTCTGTCAGAGTTTTAAGCAGTAAACTTTTGGTAATTTTAGAGCACTATTTTTTTATCGTGATTAATCGCATTGCCTGAAAGCGTAAAAAAAACACTGAAAATATCCAAAATAGATCATCTATACACTTGAAGCTGTAATGTGTAACTTTTTGGGTAACTGACCAAATTCAACATAGAAATGTGAGTTATAGAGCTGTCATTCTCATTGAAAGCAAATCTAAGAAGTGGTAGGTCTGTTCTATGTACGCATTTCTATGCTTCCAGTTCTTACAACAAAAACAAACAATGCAATAGAGTAGCACAGAATGAGTCATAATACACATAAAAACTAACGGTCAAACAAGGAAATGGTTCCAAAGGGGATTAAATTGTAGACCAGATAACCAAAAGAGCTTTAAAATGAGATATGATTGATATTAATGAGGTGAGGCCAAATGTAAGATGAGAGCCATTTTGATAGACGTGTGGCAGAAGAGATGGCACTCTGAGCCCAAGGGCCGGCATTTATATGCCCTCCAAAGAAAGGTCAGTAGAACAAGATTCAAAAGTCAGATTAGGAAGAAAGTTTGCTCAATTGCACCTAGGACTTTGTACATTGAACTTGTCATTACATCTGGTTGGCAAGCTTGTGAATAGTTTGTGTCTGGAGTGGTCGATGAAACGGTGGAGCACGTGATGTTTTATTGTAAGTATCTTGAAGAGAGGGAAAGATTGAAGTGTAGGTTGGTAGGGATTTTGAGAATGGGGAAGGGTCTATTAGAAGTTAGAAGGGCTCTTTTTTTATTTTCTCAGAAGTACTGAGTTTGGAAGGAGGATTTAGAAATGTGGAGCTAATGATGTAAACAGTGATTGACCACACATTCCAGCACAGTAGGTGGCGGCATGCACTGTTAACGTTTGTTTGCGGACTACCATTATATCATAGGAGGAGGAACTGGTTCCAATCATTTTTCTACCATTCACTTTTCCTATAGGGGATTTTAGAAACACTTTCGTGTAGGCTTACCCTGGCATGATGTTTTGATAACTGTGTAAATCTCTCTAGGACAAGGTGACTTATCAATATATTCCCCCACAAAATGGAATGCTAATTTTTGTATTTTTATTTAACTAGGCAAGTCAGTTAAGAACAAATTGTTATTTACAATGGCGGACTACACCAGCCAAACCTGGATAACGCTAGGTCAATTGTGCGCCGCCCTAAGGGACTCCCAATCACAGCCGGTTGTGATACAGCCTGGATGTGGCTATCATAAACAAGTACAATTGCCACGATAGTCTGGACAAGACTGCCGAATCGAAGCAAAGGTAAGAATCTCTGGATTAACTAATGTTAGCTAATGAATAAATTGGCAAAATTCTGTGAACTGTCTTGTGCAAGTTTTAAATTGACAATGTGTCAATTTAAAACTTGCACAAGACAGTTCACAGAATTTTGCCAATTTATTCATTACTAAATTCTAGCAAAGGTGTCAGCTAGAAATGACATGCAGGAGCTTGCAGGGATTTGTAGTCTTGCATGTCTACTTTAATGCTAATTGTCATTTTTGAATCTGAGTAAATAGAGCTGAATATATTAATAAGTCACCTTGACCGAGAGAAATGTACATGGTTATCAAAACGTCAAGCCAGGGTAAGCCTACATGAAACACAGCCCTTATTTTAAGTGTTTCTAAAATCCCTAATGGGAAAAGTGAATGGTGGAAAAACGATTTGATCCATTTCCCTGTTTGACCGCTAGGTTTTATGGGTATTATGACACCTCCACTATGGAGCTCTGTCAAAGCAAATTAAAAGTAAGGTTAAAGAAAGTGTGCTTTAACAATTTACTAGATTTTGCTAACCACTACATTGGACAAAAATCAAGACGTCAATATTCTTGTAACGCTTTTTGTATAAAAAAAAATCTAGGATAGATAGCTCAGTTGGTAGAGCATGGTGTTTGCAATGCCAGCATGGTGTGTGCAACGCCAGGGTTGTGGGTTCGATTCCATGGTATGAAATGTATGCATTCACTACTGTAAGTCGCTCTGGATAAGAGCGTCTGCTAAATGACTAAAATTATAGCTAAATTTGAGCAAATGATTAATCACAGCAAAACCTGCGATTAAAAAAAAAAATAAAAAAATCTAAATACATGGCTCTGGTGACATGTTGCTTTTCAGTGTCATAATTATCTAATTCTAAACAGAAGATATTTGTCCAAAAGGTGGTATACATGTCTAATGTATTGCTCTGACCTGTAACCTGAAATGTAGGACTATCAGGGCTAGATGAGTACACTTGCTGTCCCATGTGTATTGTTCCACCTTACCCGTGGGCCAATCAAATTGGTGTTTCAAAATTAATTACTGGCCTTTCATTTAATAATGCACTTTTCATTGTCATGGGTTCTGTGATTTGTAAATACAAATGTTATGAGAAGATACCATTACAAACACTTTCATTTATTGAGTTAACAATAAAAGAGGACATTGACACATTCAATTAGAAACGGAAATAGAATTACTATTAGGTCAGTGATTGTAAAAAGGGAGACCATAAAGTGCAGTGGTACTTCATAACTGCTGAATGTATCAATTTAACAATGCCATTTAGTGCAAAACTTCCAATTTCAACTTGAATGAACACAATGTAGATAACAGAAAGAATTGAGTCTAGCCATCTCAAATACTGCTGCATCATGCAGCAACAGATTCCATGTCCAGCATCAGGGCATTCAAATAGGCCTGTAGATCACTTCAGAACCATAGGGCAAGGATGTATAAAAGATTACATGATTTCAAATAATAAATACATCCTTGTGAACTAAGCAAGGACTAACAAAGGTCCTTAAAGTGAAATACCATATTAATGCAATTTCTTGACACACAATGCCTCAAACACATCCAGCAAACACATTTCAACATGCCTCTTACCAAATTAATGCAATTGATTATGGAGTGTAGCCTACTTATGTGAGCAGTACTCATGGCAAAAATGTGACATTTTATCCAAAAAGGTAAAACCATAGAATATCAGTAACTTTCTAGTTTTGGTCAAAAATGAAAACCTCTTAAGTATTTTGTTTGGTATGTGAAGCATAATAAGTTGGATATAAGCAAACACAACTGAAGAGTAAAAGTGTTGCTTCACACTTCAGTTTACCCTTATATTAAAGGGCTAGTTTGTTGGGGTTGTGCAATTCATTTATAAGCAAAGCCAGCCAACATGAGAACAAAATGTTTAAGTCATCTTGTAAGAAAAAAAAAATGTATACAAGTGCTACAAAAACTATAAATACTTTAGCAGTAAAAAGTACATACACAGCATGTTGTGTTAAAATAGGAATATTTAACAAAATAGTTTATACAAAAATCCAATGCATGGGATTAAATTTAAAGCATTTCATAAACTGTGTATACATACATGTACACTACCGGTCAAAAGTTTTAGAACACCTACTCATTCAAGGGTTTTTCATTATTTTTACTATTTTCTACATTGTAGAATAATAGTGAAGACATCAACTACGAAATAACACATATGGAATCATGTAGTAACCCAAAAAGTGTTAAATAAATCAAAACATTTTATTATTTGAAATTCTTCAGATAGCCACCCTTTGCCTTGATGACAGCTTTGCAAACTCTTGGCATTCTCTCGAACAGATTCATGAGGTAGTCACCTGGAATACATTTCAATTAACAGGTGTGCCTTTGTTAAAAGTTAATTTGTGGAATTTCTTTCCTTCTTAATGCGTTTGAGCCAATCAGTTGTTTTATGATAAGGTGGTGGGGTATACAGAAGATAGCCCTATTTGGTAAAAGACCAAGTTCATATTATGGCAAGAACAGCTCAAATAAGCTTAGAGAAACAACAGTCCATCATTACTTTAAGACAGGTCAGTCAATCCGGAAAAATTCAAGAACTTTGAAAGTTTCTTCAAGTGCAGTCGCAAAAACCATCAAGCGCTATGATGAAACTGGCTCGCATGAGGACCGCCACAAGAATGGAAGACCCAAAGTTACCTCTGCCGCAGAGGATAAGTTCATTAGAGTTACCAGCTTCAGAAATTGCAGCCCAAATAAATGCTTGAGTTCAAGTAACAGACACATCTCAACATCAACTCTTCAGAGGAGACTGTGTGAAACAGGCCTTCATGGTCAAATTGCTGCCAAGAAACCACTACCAATAAGAAGAGACTTGCTTGGGCCAAGAAACGAGCAATGGACATTAGACCAGTGGAAATCTGTCCTTTGGTCTGGAGTCCAAATTGGAGATTTTTGGTTCAAACCGCCATGTCTTTGTGAGATGCGGAGATCATCCGTTTACCCACACCGCATGTGTATTTCCCACCGTAAAACATGGAGGTGGTGTTATAGTGTGGGGGTGCTTTGCTGGTGACACTGTCTGATTTATTTAGAGTTAAAGGTATACTTAACCAGCATGGCTACCACAGCATTCTGCAGCGATACGCCATCCCATCTGGTTTGGGCTTAGTGGGACTATCATTTGTTTTTCAACAGGACAATGACCCAACACACCTCCAGGCTGTGTAAGGGATATTTTATCAAGAAGGAGAGTGATGGAGTGCTGCATCAGATGACCTGGCCTCCACAATTCCCCGATCTCAACCAAATTGAGATGGTTTGGGATGAATCGAACTGCAGAGTGAAGGAAAAGCAGCCAACAGGTGCTCCGCATATGTAGGAACTCCTTCAAGACTGTTCTAAAAGCATTCCAGGTGAAGCTGGTTGAGAGAATGCCAAGAGTGTGCAAAGCCATCAAGGCAAAGGGGTGGCTATTTGAAGAATTTCATAAAATACATTTTGATTTGTTTAACACTTTTTTTGGTTACTACATGATTCCATAGGTGTTACTTCATAGTTTGTCTTCACTATTATTCTACAATGTAGAAAATAGTAAAAATAAAGAAAAACACTTGAATGAGTAGGTGTTCTAAAACTTTTGACCAGTAGTGTATTTCACTAGAATCAGTGAATAATCTGTCAGCACTGAAAGCAGAGCATAGACAGAATATATAAAGAAACTTCACTTGAACTATGTGTCAGACCCTACATAATGCTTTCAAGGTAATTTGTCACATTAATGGTGGTGAAGGGAAAGGGTTATGCCAAGTGTCTTATGTCTATTATAGCATTACATAGATAGCAGCATTAGGATGGTTTATTGGCCAAATAGTTCAAGTGAAGTGTGGTTAAAATGCGCTGTCGGCATTTAGAGAATGTGAGACTTAAGGGTAGGAAGGAAAACACTTGGTCTGTGCCATCCCACTCTAGTCATCTTAGCAATGAAAGCGAAAAGGGGGATACCTAGTCAGTTGTACAACTGAATACATTCAACTGAAATGTGTCTTCCGCATTTAACCCAGTCACTGGTCCCGAGCTTCATACAGCAGTTTGGCACCCTGTTAGGGAACAGATGTAGTACAAGCAGAGCTATACAAAATAACTATTCAGCCATATACACACAGTACGCAATGGTGGGTCTGAAGCTTGGATATCACAACATACATTCCAGTAACATTTTAAGTAAAATATAACATTCCTATTAAAAACACAAGCCAGACTGTTATGGTGGTGTACCTTGTGCATGGCAGCAAGCCAAGAGGAGGCGGTTTTCTTGTCCTCTGCTGCCTCCATGCGTAGCTGCTTGGGATCCTGAGAGCCCATTGGTTTGTAGTGGAGCAACATGCCACTGGCCCTGCAGTTTCCACCTGGATACAAAACACAAAGTTAGGCAAGGTTGAGTAACACACTCACTATACTTGTATAGACTCAAGGCTTTAGCTCAGACTTTGAAACTAAAACAGCTACCGGATGTTCAAACTAATGAACTTTGCGTGAAACGTACATAATAACAAGCAAACTGATAAAGAAACCTAGCAATAGACTTAATAAAATGAACTTACAGCAAGTGTACAAAACATTAGATACACCTGCTCTTTCCATGACAGACTGACCAGGTGAAAGTTATGATCCCTTATTGATGTCGCTTGTTAAAATCTACATTCAAATCAGTGTACGAAGGGGAGGAAACGGCTTAAAAAGTTGTGCTTTATTAACCTTTGAGACATGGATTGTGTATGTGTGCCATTCAGAGGGTGAATGGGCAAGATAAAATATTTAAGTGCCTTTGAACAGGGTATGGTATTAGGTGCCAGGCACGCTGGTTTGAGTCTCAAGAACTGCAACGCTGCTGGGTTTTTCACACTAAACAGTTTCCCATGTGTATCAAGACTGGTCCACCCAAAGGACATCCAGCCAACTTCACACAAATGTGGGAGGCATTGGAATGCTTTCAACACTTTGTAGAGTCCATCCTCCGATGAATTGAGACTGATAAGGGCAAAAGGCGGTGCAACTCAATATTAGAAAGATGTTCCTAATGTTTTGTACACTCAATGTACATTTGCTATGGTGTGCCCTAATGAACATGATCCTGGTCACAGGCAGAGGGGCAATGAGACTCACTCTGGGTGCATAATCACACACATAATACCCCCCCATGGAAGCATGCATACAACAAGGATTTTAAGGATGTTGCCTTTGTTCTACCACTATCAAATGCATGTACAATGATGGCAAAGGCATCCTTATCAAAAGCAGGGCCACAAACTCTGCAGGCAGATGAAGATAAGATGGGGAGGAATAAGGGAGAGTGCGGGGCAAGGGAATATAACAGTGCTAACCTTCAGAGATATACTGACTGTCCAGCAGACTGGTGTAAGTGTGAATGTCATTCTCTAAGGCCAAAAGCAGAAGGGCCAGGCCGCCCAGAGGCAGGGTGAGAGAGGGAGAGAGTGTTAATAATATAGCAGAGAGGAAACAGTCAGGTACCACCACCAACTTACTGTACTTACCATGTTGTTGTATCAGTTATGGGGTTTCAAATCAATACAATGAAGAGACAAAGTAATCAGAATTTTACTGTGGATTTATGATTACACTTCTGGTCATAAAGAGGAGAGAGCTAGTTCCTCCACCCACAGGAAGCCATAATGTCTCTTGATCAATACGCTTTCAACAAGCTTCACTGTATCACTGCTGTACTCTCGTACTGAGGGAGATAAAGCCAGGCTGTGTTAACAACCAGAGGACATCTGATCCAGAGCCTTACCTTCGGGGGTGGACTCCTCTGTCAACACCTGCATACTGGAGATCCGAGACAGCTCCACCTCAAAATGGCTCTCCCCATCTAAGAAGAGATACCTGAGGAGAGGGAGAAATAAAAGAGCAAGAGAGGAGTTGTGAGAAAGTGATCTACTGAAAGTCTTTCAGGTGAAAAATGTGTATTTTTCTAGTGGTTCTATCAAAGCATGTACTTTCAGCATTAACCTAAATAACTCCATTCTAGATACTTTTCCTGTGTGCCTGTGTGAAATATAAAACACTCACGATACCTGTGGTTGTTGGAGAGACGACACATCATGGTCTCAGACTTCTCGGAGGTGCCCAAAGTGACAATAAATGTACCACCTGAGTTTGACAAAGTAGTAATGTTACCAATGAGTCAAATCAAAAAAGCATGCCAATCAAAAATCACTAAGAATCCAATCAAACTGTAGATACCTCCCAGTCCACTGGTGTTGTTATACTAAGAATACAGCATTGATTGACCATGCTAACACGACCCCATTAGTCCAACATGCTACAAGGCTTTGTCTCCAGTTTCCCCTCCCCACAGTATGTCCCTGCCACTGCAACCAGCCCTTGCCCTGGATCTCATCATGCTGCTAATGGATTTTTCATTACGGGCCTGGCTGAGTGATGCAGTTTGGAGGAGTCTATTTAGAACCACACTGGCCTAGCCCTGCTCACTAACCGCCCTGTACACACAGCTGTTAACATAGACAGGGCTGTGTGTTTGGGTGTCCTCCTGACACGATTGATTCATCCCTTTAAACTCACCTCCCATAAGCACTTTAAGCTGTTTGTCATAGAACTCCATTTCCTTCTGGGAGACCCGGCTGCACTCCCCACACTGCCGGACCGGGTCAACGAAGCACATCCGGGGAAGAGTCACCTTCTTACTGCAGCACTTATCACAGAAACACCGGCCACACCGCCGGCAGTGGTGCTGAACACCAACAGAACAGGGGAAGGAATGCAGAGGGTAAAGAAGGAATGCACAGTCCCACACATTCCAGAGACCTTAACTGTGCAAAAGCATTTAAGGGCTACAAAAACATTTTGGGTCCACAGTCAGGTAAAGCCTAGGCCTATAACTTGTAATTTATCTGATATATTATGGGATCATAGTAAAGCAAGTCAAACCTTTCTTGTAAGGAAGTCAAATTTTTTGGTGCACTGCATACAGCTTGGGCACTGTAAGAGGAACAGGACATTAGCCAACAGTTGGTTAACTCAAGTTCAAACATTGACAACAACCTCACAGTTTAAATGGATTACCAAAAGACCTCTCCCTTCCAATAACACGATCATCACAAACTTCACAGTAGCATAATCCCAGACTGTAAGGTAACACTGACTGTTTTAAAGTAACTGTCCAATGAAAATATCACTTTAAAAAAAAGTTCATTCTGTTAACTCATACCCAAATAAATGTGGTTGACTCATCCTATACTCATGTGGCCAAAGCAGAAATTGGAGAGAAAAACCCCAACTCAAACATGTATCTCAAACAGATGTTTAAAAAAATGCTTGCCATTTCCTCAGGACGAGCTGGCCAATCATCGGTCTACTTACATTAATATTTTTCATGACGTGTATGCCCACACTATTCCAACTCAGAAAAGCTGCTTTTTAACATTAGGGCTGGGAATTGCCAGGGACCTCCCGATAAGTTATTGCGATTCGATATAGGGATGCATGATACATCGGTGAGCATATCGGAATCGGACGATATTAGCTAAAAATGCCAACATCGGCCCGATGTCTAGTTTAACGCCGATGTGCAAAACCGATGTCAACGCTGACGTGCATATATAACGTAAGTAGATGACGTAATGACGCCACGAAAAATAGAGCAACAGAACAAAAGCAGAAAAATACTAAGTGCACACTTCCAACAACTAAACAAGTTCAAGTCGAGCAGTTATATATAAGACTAAGAAAATTTCAGCGAGACAACTGAAAGGCGAAATCTATTAACGCCAAGATAATGGAATTCATTGCCCTTGACAATCAACCGATCTGTCGTGGATGATGTTGGCTTTCGTCGACTGGTCGAGCCCCGGTACACACTACCAAGTTGGCACTATTTTTCAGATGTTTCCCTACCGGAGTTACACAGTATTGTTATAATGCACATCTACGAGCTACTTGTTATGGGCATCACTGGTATTGGCTTCACGACTGACATTTGGACCAGCGATCTCAGCCCCATGAGCATGCGGAGTCTGACAGCACAGTGGGTCGACGAGGATTTCGTACAGAGGAAAGCCATATTGCATGTTCAAGAATGTGCTGGTTCTCATACCGCTGCTGCCATTTCAATGGCATTTGAGAACATGTTTGAAACTTGGAAACATGAACACACTCCTAGCGCCATTTGAACAACTGACTTGAGAAATAAGCTCAACTGTGTCTGCAGCAGACACGATACCCTCTGTCATGGCATTGAAAGGCCTGCTCAACAAAACTGCCGACAGACTGTGGGGTTAAAACTTACAAAAGTACTTGAGGCTGTGAACAAGCGAGTCGGTGCCATTCTCGCCGAGCCTCTTTACGGTGTCGCCACCATGCTCGATGCTAGGTACAAGGGCAGCTACTTCGATACAGACAAGAAACAGGTTTTACGTGAAATGTTACATACACAGCTGGACAAGATGGAAACGAACCGAAGAAAAACACACAGAAGAAGAGAGGCCACGGACAGACAGCCGAAACTTCACTGCTTAACATGTATGATGAAATCCTGGTTGAGACTGAACAATTGAACAACGAAACACAGCAAGTGAAAGAAATAGGTTTTGATTATGATTTACTGGTAATGGGGACATGCGGAAATGCCAACAAAATAACTTTTTGGTCAGTGGTGTGTGTGTGTGTAACCTTTATTTAACTAGGCAAGTCAGTTAAAAACAAATTCTTATTTACAATGACGGCCTACCCTGGACGACGCTGGGCCAATTGTGCGCCGCCCTATGGGATTCACAATCACAGCTGGATGTGATACAGCCTGGATTCAAACCAGGGACTGTAGTGACACCTGTGTTAACAATTTAACTGTACTATAATGCTTAAAAGGCTGCTGAAATTTTAAATATCGGTATCATTTTTTTTGTCAAGGAAAATACCAGAATCGGACAAAAATGTCACAATGGTGCATCCCTAACTCGATACTGTGATTTTATTGCAATTCAATGTTCCAAACATATTGCTCACCATATTCCATGCGAAAACAAGTTTTGATGTCATGGAAATAAGTGTTGAAAAGTAATTGTCTCTCTATTTAAAAAGATGGAGAACATGCTATGAAGGTAAAATACTGGAGTTTTGGTGCAGATACAGCTAACTAGCACAAAAATAATTGTTATTGACTATACATCAAATCATTTTGACTAAAATAATCCCGATATGTAACTATTGATTTTTCCCCCATTACTATTCAACATAGTTAATTACCATTATTTGGAAGGGGAAAAAAATGTAATTGTTGTTAATTATCGATCATATTTCATAGAAATGTAATAGCTACTTTAATACCACCACATTTTAAAGCTGTGACCATTCAAACACACATAGGTGGAGAGGCAGTGAGGTGTGAAGCTGCTGGGAAGGATTACTGTAGTCCATCACACAGCCATGTCCCATGCCCATCCCCCACATTCATTCACTCACACCCTCCATTGTTCCCTTTCTTTGACATTCTCTTGTAGTCCAGGGCAGCATCACTGACAGCAAAACAGTGCTTTCAAATGTAGACCCATGATCATGGACCACTGGCATGTGTACATCTCGCAGAGAAATAAGGTTTTAAGCTAACTTGCCGTCATATGAACAGCAATGAACAGCAATTACTTGCCGAGGCAGGTGGCAGCTTTTGTTCTGTATTTTGGTAGACCCTGTTGGAGTTGCAAAATACTGTTAGCTAGCTAACGTTAGCTACTGTAACGTTAGCGATGGCTCCATGTTGCCTACTTTAGAACGTTAACAACTGCGGCTAGCTACCGGTAGCTCTTGGGATTTACAGGTAGCAAACTGCAGAGTACTGTTAAAACGAACCCCTGCCTATTTCTACAATTCTCTTTTTAAAATTAGATTTTAACCTAACCCTAACCACACTGCTAACGTTATCCTTATGCCTAAACAAATGTGTTTACATTATTTTTTTTTACAATAGACAATTGTGACTGTGGTAACTAGCTAGTGACAACCCTATCAGATAGAACAATGTCTACTAACTTAGGTTAGCTAGTTATACAAATATTTGACCCTACTGTACTGACAGTGGCCAGCAGCAGCAAGTATGCAACGCCCAGTTCAGGGGCCAAGTCCGTTTGTCTGAACGGCGTTGCCCTCTTGTTATTTCAGACCCAATAGTCACTTACCTCTTTGTCCGGGACCCACTGAGGTTCATCTAACGAAAAAGGGCTGTTAAACGCTCCATTCTCCGGGACCATTCGAAGTCCACTTGGGCTTCGAACCAATTTCTTGCCATCAGGCACTGAAGACATTTTTCCACAACCAGCAATTATAAAAATAAAATAAAAAAATCCGCCCATACACCAAAGACACGCCTATTTAATTGATTGACATAGCCGTTATCCAATATAAATACGTGGAGTATAATCACTGATGTCATGTGATGAACTGGAGCAAACGCAAAGTGATGTTGTTTTGGTTGTATGACGCCACCCATTGGCTGTGCCAGTCAAAAAAGTCATGTTTTTTGCTTATTCAACAATTTCTTTGCAATAGAAAATCCTACATGCTATTTTGATTTATAAGACATACGACCAATAAATAAAAAGCAATTTACGGTTTCTATGCCTGTAGTTTTCCATGTGGGCCAATCGGTGAATTCGGAAAAACTATGCAAGGATTGTTCCATGGGGTGTGGTTTTTGGGTATTCTTCTAGAATCTAACGATTAATATGTTATTGTTCTTAGCTCCATCCGTTGAAAACAGACATGTGAAAAGATTCTGGGAATGGGCGGCGAGTTGATATGTAAAACTTGACTTTTTTTCAGATTTTTATTTGGCCATATAGTCTGTTAGGGCCGAGTATGCTTTTTTAAAGAATGTTGGGGTAATCGGTGTTACCGAAAATAAATATAACAACTTTGGGAGCCATGACATTCTAAAGATGTATACTCTACCAGTAAGATTTATGGGAAGATTGTTCCATTTAATTAGATCTGATTTCATGTTGTTGATTAATGGGATAAAGTTACATTTATATATATGTGGTTTGTTGTCGTCACTTACTAAACATCCTAAGTATTTCATACTTTTTGTGGTGCACTTAAGGGATTGCTGTAGATCATGATTTTTTCCCCCCTATTGCCATTATTTCAGTTTTTTCCCACGCTAATTTTATATCCTGAGATTTTAGAGTATACCGAAAATATTTTTTAAAAGGTGCATTGAGTTTTCAAAATTAGTCAGTTATATCAGAAGATTGTCGGCAAATAAGTTTAATTTATATTTATGTTTACCAATACTGATACCTGTTACGTTTGGGTCCTGTCTAATTATTTCTGCAAGCAGTTAAAATGCCAGTGCAAACAAGGAGGGGGGAGAGAGGACATCCCAGTCTCGTGCCCCTTTTTTTAATCAGATACTTTATTATTTGTGTATATTTTTGCTTTACGATATTTCTATAATATTTGTATATAAAATGTATTATTTCAGTTGGAAAGTTAAAGGCTTCCAAAGTTTTGAATAGAAAAGGCCATTCAAGACAGTCAAAAGCCTTTTCGGCATTAACAGCCATTACTGATAAGTCTATATCTTGTTTTTTAGCATATTTTATTATACTGAAACATGTTCTTGTATTTGTAAGTGCCTATTTTTAATAAATCCTGTTTGATTAATATATACTGCTCAAAAAAATAAAGGGAACACTTAAACAACACATCCTACATCTGAATGAAATAAATAATCTTATTAAATACTTTTTTCTTTACATAATTGAATGTGCTGACAACAAAATCACACAAAAATAATCAATGGAAATCCAATTTATCAACCCATGGAGGTCTGGATTTGGAGTCACACTCAAAATTAAAGTGGAAAACCACACTACAGGCTGATCCAACTTTGATGTAATGTCCTTAAAACAAGTCAAAATGAGGCTCAGTAGTGTGTGTGGCCTCCACGTGCCTGTATGACCTCCCTACAACGCCTGGGCATGCTCCTGATGAGGTGGCGGATGGTCTCCTCTAGGGATCTCCTCCCAGACCTGCACTCAAGCATCCACCAACTCCTGGACAGTCTGTGGTGCAACGTGGCGTTGGTGGATGGAGCGAGACATGATGTCCCAGATGTGCGGAATTGAATTCAGGTCTGGGGAACGGGCGGGCCAGTCCATAGCATCAATGCCTTCCTCTTGCAGGAACTGCTGACACACTCCAGCCACATGAGGTCTAGCATTGTCTTGCATTAGGAGGAACCCAGGGCCAACCGCACCAGCATATGGTCTCACAAGGGGTCTGAGGATCTCATCTCGGTACCTAATGGCAGTCAGGCTACCTCTGGCGAGCACATGGAGGGCTGTGCGGCCCCCCAAAGAAATGCCACCCCACACCATGACTGACCCACCGCCAAACCGGTCATGCTGGAGGATGTTGCAGGCAGCAGAACGTTCTCCACGGCGTCTCCAGACTCTGTCACGTCTGTCACATGTGCTCAGTGTGAACCTGCTTTCATCTGTGAAGAGCACAGGGCGCCAGTGGCGAATTTGCCAATCTTGGTGTTCTCTGGCAAATGCCAAACGTCCTGCACGGTGTTGGGCTGTGAGCACAACCCCCACCTGTGGACGTCGGGCCCTCATACCACCCTCATGGAGTCTGTTTCTGACCGTTTGAGCAGACACATGCACATTTGTGGCCTGCTGGAGGTCATTTTGCAGGGCTCTGGCAGTGCTTCTACTGCTCTTCCTTGCACAAAGGCGGAGGTAGCGGTCCTGCTGCTGGGTTGTTGCCCTCCTACGGCCTCCTCCACATCTCCTGATGTACTGGCCTGTCTCCTGGTAGCGCCTCCATGCTCTGGACACTACGCTGACAGACACAGCAAACCTTCTTGCCACAGCTCGCATTGATGTGCCATCCTGGATGAGCTGCACTACCTGAGCCACTTGTGTGGGTTGTAGACTCCGTCTCATGCTACCACTAGAGTGAAAACACCGCCAGCATTCAAAAGTGACCAAAACATCAGCCAGGAAGCATAGGAACTGAGAAGTGGTCTGTGGTCCCCACCTGCAGAACCACTCCTTTATTGGGGGTGTCTTGCTAATTGCCTATAATTTCCACCTGTTGTCTATTCCATTTGCACAACAGCATGTGAAATTTGTCAATCAGTGTTGCTTCCTAAGTGGACAGTTTGATTTCACAGAAGTGTGATTGACTTGGAGTTACATTGCGTTGATTAAGTGCTCCCTTTATTTTTTTGAGCAGTGTATATCAACTCTAGTAAGACTTTTGCTATTCTGTTGCTTATGAGTTTTGTTATTATTTTGTCAATTTATGAAAGTTATGGGTCTGTAATCTGCAGGAGACTCTCCAGATTTTCATGGTTTTAATATAACTGTTTGATACATGGAACTCAGAAGCACTGAATTTAGTGACATGTGTGTTGTCATTTGAGTATAGGGGCTCTACTTTGTCCCAGACTGTTAAATCAAATTCTATGGGAAAGCTGTCCATACCTGGTGCTTTTCTCTCGGTGAATGTTTTAACGGTCTCTAATATTTATTTTCGAGTGATCTATTTCTATTTTTGTGATTATTTTTTGTCTGCTGATAGTTGCTTCAGGGTTAATGAGTCTAAGAAGGCTGTAGGATCAGTCCAACGGTTGTTTAATTCTGATTTATATTGATTTTCATAAAGGCTTTTAAGAATTTTATTAATAGCGTTGTTGTTTCTAATTAAAGCATTTGTATTCTTATCTTTTCAATTGATAACTAGTTTATCGTGTATTCATTTTGTAAGGGCTGCTAGGTGTTTACCAGGTTTATTTGACATTAAATAGTATGCTTTATTTGAGTTTAACCTGTAGCGGTTGGCTCTCTTCAAAAGTAAACTATCATATTCCTGCTTAAGTTCAGACATTGTTTTTTCTTCTACCTTGTAAATAATTAGGTTTTTTTTCTAAGATAGTGATTTGTTTTTCTTTAATTACAATTTCTAACTCGGATTAAACTTTTGCGGAGTATGAGATTATCATTCCCCTAATGTATGCCTTATTAAAAGCATCCCAAATGATGTCTGTCCTCTATGTCTACATTTGTAATGGTAAAGGTCTTTATTTTTTCGTTCACTTATTTAATAAATGTCTGATCTTGAAGATGCGCTCTGTTCATTCTCCATATTCTGTCAGTAAGTGTATTTTCTGTTGCTGTAATTAAGCATGATACCAGAGAATGATCCGATATTACTATGTCCTGGATTTTTTAACCCAGTATATTGATGAGTGCATTTTTGGAAATAAAAATGTAATCACTTATTGAATCGGTTTTCTTATAAAAAACATTTAAAAAAAGGAGTAGTCTTTTGTAGTTGGGAATAGTAATCTCCAGGTGTCCTGCAAATTATTTGTAGAGATGACATTTTTCAGCCTCTTTGGAGGCTCCTTAAATTTGCTTTTTTTTATTGCTATGTCAGTTGCCGAACGTGTGATTTAGGTCTCCTGCTTAAATAATAGTTCCTGTCTGGGTTTGATATAATATACTGTAGCTTGAATTCTATCTAAAACATTATATCTAAAAAAATGTACCTCTTGCAGGAAAACCACATCTGCTTACAATCTCTTTAAATATTCAAGAACCTTGTGCTTTTTTTTTTGCCATCATGGAGCCCGTGCACATTCCATGTAATACGTTGGATTTGTTGGCATTTACTTAACTAGAACCAAAGTTAACCTTGTCTGTTCCGTCCATTTTGAAGAATCAGATAAAACAGTTTATCAGACCTGTCAAAAGAGCGCGGTGGGCATCTCATGGATATGGGAGTCATAGTATAAATACATAGTTATTGTATACATTACATATATAGAAAGTGTGAATAAGTAGGCTGAGCAAACATTAACAGAGGACACAAAAAAAAACATAAAGCAAGTTCTTCTTTGTACTTTGAGGCACTGTGCCTTTTTAGGGCTTTTAAGCTCCAACTCCTCTCCTAATGTACCAAAGGTCTGAGGGTTATGTCATCGTAGATACATTGTAAATAAACTCAGCAAATAAAGAAAACGTCCTCACTGTCAACTGTGTTTATTTTCAGCAAACTTAACATGTGTAAATATTTGTATGAACATAACTCTTCGCTGGCCATGGCAGAACACTGACATTCCGGTCTTACAGGAAATCACGCACAGAACGAGCAGTATGGCTGGTGGCATTGTCATGCTGGAGGGTCATGTCAAGATGAGCCTGCAGGAAGGGTACCACATGAGGGGGGAAGATGTCTTCCCTGTAACGCACAGCGTTGAGATTTCTTGCAATGACAACAAGCTCAGTCCGATGATGCTGTGACACACCGCCCCAGACCATGATGGACCCTCCACCTCCAAATTGATCCCGCTCCAGAGTACAGGCCTCGGTGTAACGCTCATTCCTTCGACGATAAACGTGAATCTGACCATCACCCCTGGTGAGACAAAACCGCGACTCGTCAGTAAAGAGCACTTTTTGCCAGTCCTGTCTGGTCCAGTGACGGTGGGTTTGTGCCCATAGGCGACGTTGTTGCCAGTGATGTATGGTGAGGACTTGCCTTACAACAAGCCTACAAGCCCTAAGTCCAGGCTCTCTCAGCCTATTGCGGACAGTCTGAGCACTGATGGAGGGATTGTGCGTTCCTGGTGTAACTCGGGCAGTTGTTGTTGCCATCCTGTACCTGTCCCGCAGGTGTGATGTTCGGATGTACCGATCCTGTGCAGGTGTTGTTACACGTGGTCTGCCACTGCGAGGAAGATCCGCTGTCCGTCCTGTCTCCCTGTAGCTCTGTCTTAGGCATCTCACAGTACAGACATTGCAATTTATTGCCCTGGCCACATCTGCAGTCCTCATGCCTCTTTGCAGCATGCCCAAGGCAGATTCACGCAGATGAGCAGGGACCCTTGGCATCTTTCTTTTGGTGTTTTTCAGAGTCAGTAGAAAGGCCTCTTTAGTGTCCTAAGTTTTCATAACTGTGACCTTAATTGCCTACTGTCTGTAAGCTCTTAGTGTCTTAATGACTGTATGTTCATTAATTGCTTATGGTTCATTGAACAAACATGGGAAACAGTGTTTAAAGCCTTTACAATGAAGATCTGTGAAGTTATTTGGATTTATACAAATTAACTTTGAAAGAATGGGTCCTGAAAAAGGGACATTTCTTTTTTTGCTGAATTTACATTGGAGACTGCCGCTTAAATACTGTTGTCAGTGTGTAATACCTTGTTAATTAAATGTAAGTATAGTGGCTGGCGGGGCTCTACTTGGGGAGCTTGGGTCCACCGAAAGACCGAAGTGAGATGAGTGGAGGCACCACACATACTTCAGGGAAGTGTCTGATGCCCTCCCAGCCACCTTATCCCAAACCCTCAACATGCATTCTAATATTGTATATTTTTTCAATTTGTTCAAGACTCATTCAAGATTTTAGATTCCCTAAAACATGATCACTTTTGAAGTGTTTGTATGATTACAGATAGGGTATTTCATAGTCGTTGGAGATAATAAAAATCCAGTAGGGGGCGCTGAGAGAACGATAATTCTACTGTGTGCATCTCCCCTCTCCACTGCCATGCTCTGCTCCGTGATCATGCTCATTTATCAGACCAAAGAATGATAGGGACTAAGAAAAATATTTGTATAGTTTTATTCAAACAATTTATACCATATAATATTTTTTTTCTGGACAAACACTTCATCACAGTTCAGGCTAAAGGGATCCAGCCAGCACAGCAGTCATCCTAAGGGAGAGGGGCTGGAAGTTTGGGTAGTTACCAATTGTGTTCCTATTGCCAGTCTAGCCCAGGACATCCCCAAACATACACACACTCAACACACACTCAAGCCCAACCCCAAACAAAAAAAAGTTAACTTGGACAGTAAAGAGGCTGGTGCATTGACTGTGTCACAAATAATAGGGTGATGTCATCATTAAGATTTCCCAGCAGTGTTTCACTAGTTCAGGGCGTGTTGTCCTTCTCCATAATATTCTGTGCACCACCTCAAGTGACTCAGAAGCTGCGTTTACACTGCCAGCCCAATTCTGATATTTGTTTTATTTACTGATCTTTTGACCAATCGGATCTGCCCTGAAAAAGATCTGATGTGATTGGGCTGCCTGTGTAAACGCAGCCATTGTACCACTGCTCATAGGATTACTTGCAAATTACTCACTACTCCATGGTTCACTCTGCTCATGACAACTTGCTTGTTTATCATAAAATAGGTCCTGTTCCTTGGATAGTGTAACCGGTCTTGTCAATTGAACCCTAATTAGTCATGTTTCACCCCTCTAAGTCATCCTGGTGAGGGACTGGGGAAGTTCCTGGGCCTATGATGTCTGAAGTCAAATTTAACAGTCACCTTCCTTACATAACAGAACTCTATCACACATCCCCATCAACAGACCACATTAACAGTCCACCCAACAAGCAACCCAAACCCATGTCAGTAGGATCATGTCTGTGGACCTAAAAAGGCAAGCTTCGGAAACGAGCAAATGTCAACTTGAAAGTTTTGAGAACAAAGTAAAACAATGTAAATGTGGGGGTGACAGCAAGTCCTATAATGGATCAATAAAAACATTTGTTGAATTTTTTGGTTGGATATTTCATCTAATGAAGTCCAAGTGCTTCAGCTTAATTTCACTCTTTATACATAGTCTTACTCTTGATTCATCATTCAACATACAGAAACAGATTGGTACAAATTGGTAAACAATGTCTTTACTCCAGATTGTAACAGTATTTTTCTGCTATTACTGGAAAATGCATTTGATTGTAACAGGTTCTTGTGTTAAATATCTTGTACAGTCAGTGTATATCAAAACTAGCTTCGCTAGCCATCTTCTGTTCTGTGACAATCCTGAGAAATCGACCAGATCTACTTAATGTGCCAACAGAACGATCCTGCCTCATAACTTCACATACATTTTGAGCAGTTGCTTTAAATTGCAGTAACATCGTGAAACTAGAAGCAGAGCTATCAGTTTCAAGACCTCTGATACAAAGAAATAAGATTCCCCAGATCAGCATAGGAAATAAAATAAACCCTAATTGACACAACCAAAATGTAAAACATAAAACTTAATACAACAAGCACAGCTAGCACTTCAATAAGAACACACAGGACATGAATTTGGATGAAAGGGGGTGAGACAGCAGAGTTAAGTACTCTATTGGGACCTCCTGAACTGCTCACATATTCCATTCAAGTGATAACCAAATTATTTAAGTTACGATTTAGATCTGTGGAGGTAAGGTAGGACAAAGCAACCACACACACAGAAAATACAAAAATGAACATTCTCTCATTTGAGCACTTAACTAGAAAATATAGGTGCATACTTACATCCACACACACGCATTTACACTTGACTTAGCGTTATACATTTGTCGTTCATTATAACTAATCTCATGTTGCTCGATATATATTGATTGAAAAAAAGAGAAAACATTTCAAATAAAAACACCTAAGCAACCCAGCGATGAGATCAAAGTGCAATGAGATTGTGAAACCTACGTACTGTAGCCAGCTGTATACCTACAACGGGGAGGGGGTTGTTCAGGAGACTGACCCCATGACCTCTGTCACCTCTCCACTGGAACGTTCTGACCTTCAATGCGCCAGGTCAGTGTGGCTGGCACTCAGGTCACGACTCTTTCTCAGATGATTATTTCGCTCCTAGAGTAGGCAGCAGAGAGGGCATAGGGTTCAGAATAGGTTGAAGAACTAAAGAGAAACAGTTCATGTACACGGTCCACATCACAGACAAAACATTCTTCACATTTCCATGGAGAAAAGGTCTGTTTTGCTTGAATATGGAATACAGACAGTTCATGATTGATTACTGTTGCAGTATTTGGGGGAATGTAGTATACAATATAAATGAGATGCTGAAATCTGGTGCACTACTGTATTCTGCAGTCACACCCTTATCGTATGGTAGGTTGGCAGAACCAATATCCCACCATGTAGAATGGTACCATGGTCCAGTGATGCATATTCTCAAATAAATCCAGGCAGATTTATCGTGGTGAACAATTGATAGCAGTCTGTTTATAAAAGGATTAACATTGGAGTCAATTAATGTAGAACGTTGCAAGTAGAATTTTGAATGGTTGCTGTTGATCATCTGGTTGCAGACTACTATACCTGGTTCACCTTAAATCTCATTTCCTCATTACAGCCACATAAATCAACTGTATCATTTCCTACATCTACCGTGCACATCATTCATTACTGTGAGTTGTGACTAAGGGGTTATAGATTAGTGCACACACAATGAGAGACATGTTAGTCATTACATTAGTGACCAGTTTCTGAGATGACTGCACAGGTGGACAGGGGCAAGGGCCAGCTTGACCACAGATCACAACCAAGAGGACCAAGAGGACCATTGGGGAATTGTTGTTTCATAAAGTATCAGAGAGTAGTGTGTAAGAAAGAGGGAGGAAGATAAACACAGGGGATGGTGAGGGAGAAGAGACCCAGAAAAAAAATGGGGAAAGATTGAGTGATGTGAAAGATGGAGCGAGAGAGACAGTTAGGCTCCTTACTTGGTAGAGGTCTCCGGTAGCCTTGTCCACCACGTTTAGAACACCCAGTGAGCTGGCTCGCTTCATGCTGCACCCAGACCAGTGGCATGCAAGGAGATGTCAGTGAGAGCCGGGTTGAGGGGTCAAGAGTCAGGGGTGAGGAGAGGGACATGTGGCCCATGGAGATGGTATGTGGGTTAATAACAAAAATGAGACTCACTCACGGGTTAGTTTCACCAGACAATGCCCCGACACAAATACATAAAGCCATCTCTATGAGCTAAATCATAACATATGGGTTAAAGGACACACAAAGTTGAAGAGAGTGTGACAACAAATTGATTAAAGGGAGTAGTATTCTGCGCCAAATTCATTGAATTCTGTTGATACAGCACTCTACTGTCTCCTGGATAAGAGAGATCATCATAATGGGGATAAATCGTCATTGATAAAGAGTTAGGAACGTTAAAATGGTCTGAGTGATAGACAGAGCAGAAGAGAGGAAAATGAGTCATAAAACAGAATGTCAACAAACAGATGAGGCATGCAGTAGCCATTCACTTGGAAAAGTTTATTAGTCATAAATAAAAACACAGCATAGATAGATAGATGTATTAGAATATTAAAATAAAACCAAATGCCCATGCAGACAAAAATAAGTTCGCAAAAAAAAACACTGATTTTTGAAAATGTGGTTTAAAAATGATGAAATAAAGAAAACAAATAAAATAAAATATGGCTTTCATATGCAGGCATTTCAAAGCAGGCAATTAGTAGTAGTTTGGTCATCTAGAGCTCTTAACCATTCTCTATTTAGTCCTGTCTCTAGGCCAGATTGTCCCTCACAGCTGATTGAGGGTACTCTGTATACACATGGCCGCAGGAAGTTGTTTTGCATTGTGCGTATGTGAGTATTTTTCTCCGCTCATACAGGAGTAATAATGGCCTAGTTCACAATTTTTGTGGAAAAACTATTATTATTATTTTTAAAGCAGATGTTACTTTTTATTCAAATTATAAGGACATAAAATAGAGAATCTCACTGCTGACTGAGGCACTAGGAGTCGGAGTCCTCTGTAGTTTCAGAATCAGTTCGACTAGCTCTGCCTGTCAGCTCAAAGCACTTCCTACACTGGACATATCCACACAGGCAATGTAGTCTGGAATATTTACCCTGTTTCTAGAGCGTGACATTGAGCCACTAAAAGTCTGTACCAGTCACAGTATGTGGCATTCATAGTGTATGCAAGTGAAAATGCACAAGTAACAGGCTCTTGACTGTGTTAGTTAGTGCAACGCTCAGTGGTTCATTAGCTGTGCCAAACAGGCCTCAGAGTTACACCAGAGTTAACCCATAGCAGAGTAGAGATCCCTCCAGGAGCAGGGTGGCTTAGTCTTTTCTGGGGCTCCCGAGTGGCGCAGCGGTCTAAGGCACTGCATCTCAGTGCTAGAGGAGTCACTACAGACCCGGGTTCGATTCCAGGCTGTATCACAACCGGCCGTGATTGGGAGTCCCATAGGGTGGCGCACAATTGGCCCAGCATCGTCCGGGTTAGGGTTTAGCTGGGGTAGGCCATCATTGTAATTCAGAATTTGCCTAGTTAAATAAAAGGTTAAATAAAAACAAAAAGATACAAAAAAGATCTAGTGGCATCTAGTGTGCTACCACTAGATCTTTCTGTATCTTTCTGTATTTACTTAACCTTTATTTAACTAACTGTGCATGAAGGGGTCAAAGGTGAGGAGAATAGTTACCCAGAGTTTTTGGGGTCCCACTCCCGTGAGCTGCCGCCCTTCAGCTTGCGGACCAGTTTCTCACTGCTGCGGCGAATAGAGGCACGGAGTTTACTGAAGGAGCCGCTCCGCTTCAGAGAGCCGGAACCGTCCTGATGAGAGAGGTCAGAGGGTTACTTTCACACTCACATCTTGCATACACACAGGTAGAGACAAACATGCATGCAGAGTTGCACACACCCCCACATGCATGCATACTCAGTACAGATATGTGTGCATGAAAATACAGAGAACTGGTTCAGCAAATTCTTCTGTTTGCATATGTGATGGCCTGTGCATGTGCTTGGTTTTGCATGTGCATCTGATTAGACTCTCTACTGAGACAAAACATGTCGGCCTCATCCGTGTGCTATTCAGAAATGACGCTATAAAGAAATTAGAGAAGCCCTCCAAAAACATCTTATAAGGTTATGCTCACAATAGTTCTCTTGAGCAATGTAAATTCCTTCTAAAGCTTGTCATGCTTTATTCATCTACAACAAGGTAGCAATATCCATCCTGCTATGTTTGATCAGATCTTGGAGTAACAGCTTTTCATGCTCTGTGGTTATTCACATAGCTCTGACCCCTAACCTCTGACCTGTCCACTAGGACACCACCATGGAGAAGAGAAGGAAAAGAAGTAGGGTCACATTACCATGGTCCCGGAGTTGATCTCTACCATCAAGATTTAGACACACACAAACCCCGTTTTACACACCACACACACACACACCCCATTTTACACACACACAAACCCCGTTTTACACACCACACACACACACACACCATTTTACACACACACAAACTCTGTTTTACACACACACACACACCATTTTACACACACACAAACTCCGTTTTACACACACACACACAAACCCCGTTTTACACACACACACACACACACACACACACACACACACCACACACACACACACACACACACACACACACACACACACACACACACACACACACACACACACACACACACACACAGCAGAGAGAAAGAGAGGGAGCACACAGAGAGGCTACAGGCAAAGATGTGGGTGAGCAAAGAGTTACGTTTTATTACAAGTTAAGAGATACATACTATAAGAAGCACAGACAGGACAGAGTAGATTAGTAGGAGCCATAAAGAGAAGTGTCCAGATTCCACGCTGCAGAGTGAGGCATGTCCCACCCCTCTGTCCTATACCACCCTCTACACTCCCCCTCCCCTCCCACCATCTGGCTCTGTATACACAGGAGCTGCATTGTCTTCTGACACCCCCTCCTGATCAGGACATGACAACACTGTTAAGTTTGACATCAATAGGACCATATGGAGCACAGGATCAAACACTACTAAAGAAACTCGACAGCAGCCTAGAGCCACCACGGTACTCTGAGGGAGCATACAGTATGATGATCATGCCACCAACTCATAGAATTCACAGTATGTTAGTTAAATCACTACGAGCAAAAGCAGACCGGTATGCATCATTACTTCTAGTAAATGCTGGAAACGCAACACCACACACACCCTACTGAGAGATAGAACAGATAGAGTGAGGAGACAGAGTATTTAAGTACAGCAAAGAGCAAGATACGGTAATGGTAGGAGGCAGGAGTGGCTTGGTTCTGAGACATAGAGCCCAGCCCCCCTGTCCCCTGGTTCCATTGACAGTGGATAGGAGGATAGAACTAGGGACAGCTTGGCCCAGTAGAGTCGCCAGACAGACAGCCCAGAGGAGGAGAGAAGAGCCTGAAGAGAAGACACAACTGCAAAGCTGGAGGGGTGGCAGGCGAGCTGGCGTCCGTCATGCAGAAGACAAGTACTTAGAACCACAACAAGGCATCTGGGATTATGCCTGCCGGTCAGACAGGGTGAAGAGAGAGAGGGAAAAAAGAAAGAGAGAGAGGTAGACCAATTAAAGGAATACCAAGAGAGGCAGAAGAAGGTATTGAAAAACAGAGATGAAGATGAGGTAGAGTAAAGTGAGAAAATTCGGGAAGAGAAGTAAAGCAGAGCAAGTCAGACAGACAGACAGCAGCAGTCAGCCAGTGTTTCCCCTACAGAGACAGTATTTCTCCAGGTAGGACTGTGGCGGTGCTTTACAACTGCATCAGCACTCAAAATTAGCAACAGCAAAAGAGATTTATAGGGCAAAGGAAACTATAAGAAACCACACAAATCCAGGGACCAAGGGTAAAGTAAAAACAGTAACCTAAAAAGTAATGGAGTGAATTATATCAGTCCTTATGGCACTTGAAAACCTTATCAAGTGCATCCAACTGAAGCAAAGGCAGCATGGATTTAGAATTGCTCATATGACCTCAGAGCCTAAATGGTCAGTTAAAGTATCTCTCAATACACTGAGGTGCTAGCCAGTATGAGCTAACCAGTATCCTGGCCATGCTGGTAAATTTGGTAGTTGTGTCATTTGGAAAGCGAATGAATAGAACTATAGTTAATGAATATAACAGGCTCAATTCAGCCGATCTAAAAAAACGACCAACAATGTGACTATAACCCCAAAATAAACTAAAACGGCTGCCTGTGTGTTCTAACCCAGTTAGGTTTCTATAATAAACATTAGTCAATTCCCTGTACAAAGACATCAGCCATTTTCCACTGCCAAGTTCAGAGGACCTGAAGCTCATCCATGGGCAAATCAAATCAAAGCTCCGGAAAACCCCAAAAAGACGACAAACAAATGGGAAATAGGACTAATGTGGGTGAGAGAACACCAAACAAAGCAGAAGTGAAGGGGGTATTCTTGGAGAGATACTGTGTCTGGAGGAACAGTCTGTCTTATAGCACACTTAAATCATAGTTACACACACACAGTAGTACAGGTTTTACTCAGAGGAAACATCAAGTTAGCCCACCACAGCACTGCATGCACAGACAAAGGGATGCAGACAGTAAACAGACACTCAGAATCAGCTAGAATAATGGGACAGGTTGAATGCTGTCCCACCACTCTGGCTGGTAATAACCTGCCACTGGATGCAGGGAAAAAGACAGCAGGGGTACTGTATCACAATCATCATACATGTTTAAGTCTGTCCATCCATCCTTACCAGTATGTACTATGTGTGTCTGACAGAGGTTTCAGCTCTACAGGTCACACAAACACACACTGTGTCTGAGCAAACACACACACACACACACACACACACACACACACACACACACACACACACACACACACACACACACACACACACACACACACACACACACACACACACACACACGCACACACACACACACACACACACACACACACACGCGCACGCGCACACACACCTAAGCAGCGACCAATGGGCAGGAGAGGCACATACAGTACAGTAAACACAAACACACATGATGAAAGTGTCAGAGGGACATTGAAGATGTACAGTACAGAGCCCACATGCATCAGTAGTGATGAGAACATGAATGAGTCACCATAGCGACAGAGGTGTTGTTTAACACACAGGTTAGTGTCTGACTGAGACAGTCCGATAGGTGAGCAGTACAGTAGAGAACACAGGTTACGAATGTGCCTGAGCCCAGTCTCCCCAGAGCCTTGAGCTGAGGGCAGACCAGGCAGGCAGGGGACTCCAAGGAGGAGATGCTGATTGGTTGTCTTGGGCACTATGGCTACTGTTGCTATGGGAGCAGGACAGTTCTGAATAGCAGACTACAGCAGAGAGTGTGGTGTGGTTTGCAAACATATGCTGTGACCAAGAGGACTTTACTGCAGTAATCGGATAGAGCCAGTGGGAATAGCATACAGTTGTCAGACTAATGCATGGAAAGGACGTGGTCATGTGTGCAATATGCTGTTTACTGAAAACAAAATAGAACCATACAAAACATATGGCTTCTATACTAGACACAGTAACTTGCTGGCACAAAGGTCTGAGAAGTCATTTTATGTAAGCAGCTGGAGTGTTCACTCAGTTGAGGACTATAAGCATGAGTGTAGACTAGAAGCATGAGTGTAGACTAGAAGCATGAGTGTAGACTAGAAGCATGAGTGTAGACTAGAAGCATAAGTGTAGACTAGAAGCATGAGTGTAGACTAGAAGCATGAGTGTAGACTAGAAGCATGAGTGTAGACTAGAAGCATGAGTGTAGACTAGAAGCATGAGTGTAGACTAGAAGCATGAGTGTAGACTAGAAGCATGAGTGTAGACTAGAAGCATGAGTGTAGACTAGAAGCATGAGTGTAGAACAGAGGAGGTGATTATAACTACAAACTAGCCAGACAGTCAATCAGCATTATAACTAATAGCTATCACACAAATAATATGGAGTCATATAGAATCTAGGACATTTACCACCAAGGTTACCACTGGCAACTCAGTCCTCATCAAATAATTGACAAGTTGTAGAGGAGATGCACTTTAAGAGTAGGTAAGAAATAACTTTACATGTTCAGTAATATCCTCGACAGAAGCCACTGTTCACTGCTCATTAGTAGCTTAAATAAATCATCAATTGCAATGTATAATCTTAACATTGATCATTTCTAGAGACGTTTTCAAAGCAAATAGAGAAATCAGATGAGATATTAATCACAAAGCCAATCATATCAAATATTTTCCTTCCCAATTGGGCTTTTCTCTAGGAGGATCTAAGGGGTGTGTCTGTACCCCTCCCTACTCCCTGTGTGTGGCCTGGGCTGTGTACTGTACTTACCCCGTTCCACTCCACGCTCATACTCACTTCCTCGCCCCCGTCCGGGCCACTCTCGTACTTGACTGTGGCGTCGGAGGTCAGGCTCTCACGGCTCCACTGCTTCTCCCGCGCCTCTGGCTCGCTCAGAACATCCGCCACACGCTGTTTGTGCACCGTGTCCAGACCCTGGCCATGTGGACAGGAAACACACACATTATGAACCAAATAAACACGTACAAACACAGAAAAAAACATTCTCAGTGATCAACATCGCATCATGTGTTGGATTTTGTTATGGATTGGTTTACAACAGACTCTCCAAGACCTGCTAGTATTTCAGTTTAGACAGCTGGACCAATGATACTCCTCCAGTCTGTTCACATCCGGTTTCACATTACCCTGGGCTGGCAAATCTATTATTCAGGCAGGTAAGTGGCAGAAGAGGACAGTGGTCACACCTGTTTTCTGGAGCGCATAGCGGCCTCTTCTAGGGTCTCTGCCGCCTCAAATTTACCCTGCCGCCTGTAGAGGGCGCCCAGGTTCTTCAGGGTGGTGGTCACTGTGGGGCTGGCGGACAGACATTATAAACACATCATGAACTAATGTAATCAAATACAGGTCCATAGGCATACCACTACAGTTTCCATACTTAATACTGACCTGTCTACTTTACAGGCTTTGTACCAGCCTCCATACTCTGCGAACGGGGAGCTGTCCTGCTGCTTTCCCTAGAGATGAACCACCACATCCATCAGCTGTCAGGATTTAAGGACTTCAAACGCTAACGACAGAGATCTACCACCATAGTAAAATGGTTGGTCATTAATTAACAGCATAAATATCCCAGCTAATTCTTGACAAATGACACGGAACCGCGAAAGGAGATTTGGATTACATCAGATATGAAAATATGAAATTAGCCCGATTTTCGAGATCGTTAATGCGCCCCCAAAATACATGAGTGTTCAGAGTGTTTTGTGGTGGTAATTTGAGAGATTACGGTCGGTCACGATTTCTTCTTCAGCCGTCTAAATCGATAAACCTTTCACACCGTGACGGAAACACTTTCCCCTGTCAGTTGTGAAAGTTCATCCACAGCATCAGCAGTGACTAATACCATGGCCCTTAGTGAAAGTGGACTCTCCATCTCTCACACACACACACACACACACACACACACACACACACACACACACACACACACACACACACACACACACACACACACACACACACACACACACACACACACACACACACACACACACACACACACACACACACACACACAGTCTCTCACCTTGCTCTGTTCCTCTCTCTCCTCTGCATGCATCCAAATGGGTTTGTTCTCATCTGCAGTCAGAGACAAACAACAACCAACACACGCAGGTAAAATAGGGGTTAAGACACACGCAGGTAAAATAAAAATATTGACTGACATTCAGGCAGACAGCAGGGTATGGTCTGGCTCAAACCATTACAACATTCAACTGAAAGGTCATTGTTGTTTTCAGAAGCTTTTCAACTAAAATGAAGAACATTCACCTTTACATCAAACGACAGACGATACTTGATTACTGTGTGTGTCTTACCGTCTACAGAGCCAAACTCCCTCTCATGTGCGCGGGTAAGGATCTCTTTGTACAGAGTTTCAGCCTGCTTGAACTTCCCCTGCTTCAGGTAACAGGACGCCTGTGAGAGGAAGAGAGAGACCGAATGTAAGAATATGACCTTCAAAACGTAAGAAACTCTTCTTCTCATTACTCATTCTAAAAGGTGCAGTCATCACTCAAAGTCAGTAATCTCTTAACCCCTATGTGACCCTCTCACCAGGTTGTTCTTGGTCTTGGCAACGTTGGGGTCGTCAGGGCCCAGTTTGGTCTGGTAGATCTCCAGGGCCCGCTGGTAGTAGTACTCCACCTCCTCGTACTTGCCCTGGTTCTGACACAGCAGGGCCAGGTTGTTCAGCTGCTTGGCCACATCCGGGTGGTCCTTACCCAGAACCTGGGCAGGAGAAGATGGGGGGAGGCCATGTTAATATAACAAAACAGTGAGTAATAAAGCAATAATGGTTCACGCTAATCAAACCATCTCAAAGTGAAAGGATGAAAAGGGAATACTTATAACAACAGAAAGAGACCCCATCACCATTACTTTGAACAGAATAATTACATTTACATTTACATTTTAGTCATTTAGCAGACGCTCTTATCCAGAGCGACTTACAAATTGGTGCATTCACCTATAATATCCAGTGGAACAACCACTTTACAATAGTGCATCTAAATCTTTTAAGGGGGGGGGTTAGAAGGATTACTTTATCCTATCCCAGGTATTCCTTGAAGAGGTGGGGTTTCAGGTGTCTCCGGAAGGTGGTGATTGACTCCGCTGTCCTGGCGTCGTGAGGGAGCTTGTTCCACCATTGGGGTGCCAGAGCAGCGAACAGTTTTGACTGGGCTGAGCGGGAACTGTGCTTCCTCAGAGGTAGGGAGGCGAGCAGGCCAGAGGTGGATGAACGGAGTGCCCTTGTTTGGGTGTAGGGCCTGATCAGAGCCTGAAGGTACGGAGGTGCCGTTCCCCTCACAGCTCCGTAGGCAAGCACCATGGTCTTGTAGCGGATGCGAGCTTCGACTGGAAGCCAGTGGAGAGAGCGGAGGAGCGGGGTGACGTGAGAGAACTTGGGAAGGTTGAACACCAGACGGGCTGCGGCGTTCTGGATGAGTTGTAGGGGTTTAATGGCACAGGCAGGGAGCCCAGCCAACAGCGAGTTGCAGTAATCCAGACGGGAGATGACAAGTGCCTGGATTAGGACCTGCGCCGCTTCCTGTGTGAGGCAGGGTCGTACTCTGCGAATGTTGTAGAGCATGAACCTACAGGATCGGGTCACCGCCTTGATGTTGGTGGAGAACGACAGGGTGTTGTCCAGGGTCACGCCAAGGCTCTTAGCACTCTGGGAGGAGGACACAAGGGAGTTGTCAACCGTGATGGCGAGATCATGGAACGGGCAGTCCTTCCCCGGGCAGTTCTGTCCTTTATGTGATCTGTCTGGACCATTAGATAGGCGGGTGAAGTCAGAGCAGAGCTGGAGGAGAGGTGTCATTAAGGGGTTGGGTGAGGAAGGAGAACAGAGCTGAGGGCTAACTCTGTTTCTCTGACTGACTCACTGAGAGAAAGACACAGAGACTGGGAGTTAGGAGTGAGAGGCTCACTGCTCATTAGCAGGGGAATGATGATCTTCCCTCCCTCTATGCAGTGAGTGACAGAGGCCTGGGTTGGAGAGGCTTGCTGATTAAATCAAATCAAATTTTATTTCTCACATGTGCCGAAAACAACAGGTAAACCTTACAGTGAAATGCTTACTTACAAGTCCTTAATCAACAATGCAGTTTTAAGAAAATACCAACAAAAAAAAGCAAGACATAAGAATAACAAATAATTAAAGAGCAGCAGTAAATAACAATAGCAGGGCTATCTACAGGGAGTACTGGTGTCGAGGGGGGGGGGGGGGGGGGTACAATGCAAATTGTCTGGGTAGCCATTTGATTAGCTGTTCAGAAGTGTTATAGCTTGGGGGTAGAATCAGTTAAGGAGCCTCTTGGACCTAGACTTGGTGCTCCGGAATCACTTGCTGTGCGGTAGCAGAGAGAACAGTCTATGACTGGGGTGACTGGAGACTTTGACAATTTTTAGGGCCTTCCTCTGACACCGCCTGGTATAGAGATCCTGGATGGCAGGAAGCATGGCCCCAGTGATGTACTGGGCCGTACGCACTACCCTCTGTAGTGCCTTGCGGTCGGAGGCCGAGCAGTTGCCATACCAGGCAGTGATGCAACCAGTCAGGATGCTCCGGATGGAGCAGCTGTAAAAACTTTTGAGGATCTGAGGACCCATGCCAAATCTTTTCAGTCTCCTGAGGGGGAATAGGTTTTGTCGTGCCCTCTTCACGACTGTCTTGGTGTGCTTGGACCATGTTAGTTTGTTGTTGATGTGGACACCAATGAACTTGTAGCTCTCAACCTGCTCCACTACAGCCCCGTCCATGAGAATGGGGACGTGCTCCGTCCTCCTTTTCCTGTAGTCCACAATCATCTCCTTTGTCTTGATCATGTTGAGGGAGAGGTTGTTGTCCTGATCAGGTCAGGTCTCTGACCTCCTCCCTATAGGCTGTCTCATCGTTGTTGGTGATCAGGCACTGTTGTGTCATCGGCAAACTTAATGATGGTGTTGGAGTTGTGCCTGGCCGTGCAGTCATGAGTGAACAGGGAGTACAGGAGGGGACTGAGCACGCACCCCTGTGTTGAGAATCAACGTGGCGGATGTGTGGTTACCTACCCTCACCACCTAGGGGCGGCTCGTCAGGAAGTCCAGGATCCAGTTGCAGAGGGAAGTGTTTAGTCCCAGGGTCCTTAGCTTAGTGATGAGCTTTGAGGGCACTATGGTGTTGAACGCTGAGCTGTAGTCAATAAATAGCATTCTCACGTAGGTGGTCCTTTTGTCCAGGTGTGAATGGGCAGTGTGGAGTGTAATAGAGATTGCATCATCTGTAGATCTGTTGATGCGGTATGCAAATTGAAGTGGGTCTAGGGTTTTTGGGATGATGGTGTTGATGTGAGCCATGACCAGCCTTTCAAAGCATTTCATGTCTACAGACGTGAGTGCTACAGGTCGGTAGTCATTAGGAGGTAGTCTCTCTGACTTAGACCTGAGACGATAAACCAAAAATGATCGATACCGACCATAATGAACACTTATCGCAGGCATGTTTCTGATATCGTTCATTACGATAAGTAGCCTATACTAGAGAAGTTTTAAAAGAAATACATTTACTAATATGGGTGATGTTAATGGGACACGTGATGGTTACAACCATCAGACTAGTTGTAGTAGTTTAAAGTATCATAAAAAAAAACTGTGGTGCACATTAATGTTATAAACTTATCGTTCCGTTTATCGTTATTGCATCAATTCAGGCAATTTATTGCGATTTTTGTCCATGTCGTCCAGCTCCACTCTGATTGACGGTTTCTGTCCGAATTATCAATAGCAACCTGTGCTCCTGGACGTGTACGAGCCTCACTCCCCCTCTCTCCTGTGAAGCTTCTACGTGGATTTGAAGGGTTTACTGTTAACATCATTAGAAGTATAGGATTTCAAAAAGGAAACAACTGCTTGGTCTGGGTGATATATTGAGAGAGTTTTATTGAGGAGTGCTTCTGTTTAACTCCAGACCAGGCTAGTGCATGTTACTGGGGAACTTTTTAGAGAGACCCTCCCTCCTCCTCCTCCTCCTTCTAATCTTCATCCCTAGGGATATACCAAGGACTGAGGCAGCTCACACAGTGGGAAAAGCGCTTGCTATTAAAAGAGAGAACTGCAGGAAAATTCCTCCTGCATCAGCAAAGCCTTCTTCCTTCCTCTGTTGCCGAAAGCTGGGTGGCAAATCGCTAAGCTCAAGAGAGAGCTTTATCATCAGTTTAAGAAGTGGAAAATATAAATAAAATGTCTCCGCTGTCCTTAAGCTCTAGCACAGACGACATCACAGAGGGAGTAGACATGTCATTCTTAGCACAGAGGGAGAATGAGAGGAAAAGGCACAAAGGGAGAGAGCGAGAGAGTGAAACAGAAAGGGAGATAGATAAATAGAGAGACTGCACTTTGCATCTCCAGGACTGCTGAGCTTCTCCTTTATAAGCATCCCATTTTGTGCAGCCAAAACTAATGAACCCTCCAAGGACTTTACTCTCTCCAAAGTCACAGTTCCTCTTTGAACAACACAAAGCTATAGGGAGGCTTGGGAGGAGGGAGCGGATGCAGGGGAGAACATATAGTCAGAAAATAAATGTTTAAAGTTGTGTTTAACTAAGAGGGAAACTTTCGAAAGAACAGCAACGTCCTTTGAAACTTGAGCAAGATATATTTGGAGAGGAGCAGGAATCAGGATTGTTCTGCAGTGTTAGCACTCCATTCCCACAATGCCTTGTAGTGACCAGTGCCCTCTGACCCACCTTCTCCCGGATCTCCAGAGCCCGCTTGCAAAGTGGCTCCGCCTCTTTGTACTTCCCCCGTTTCCCGTAGAGCACGGCCAGGTTGTTGAGTGTAGCAGCCACCTGACACACACACAGACACACAGACACACAGAAATAGAAAGAAAACACTCTTAGGACAGTCTTAAATCATCTGTGCATGTATAATTGAGTGTCCACAAGGCTCAACCACGGCAGCAGAGCGCAACTGATCAGGTGAATTTAACCAATTAGAGGCGTAACCGACGGATGAGAGGAAGACAAGGAGGGGAAACACAAAGTGATTACTGCGATGTAATTATATCCCAATCAGCAGGATGAATCTCCACCACGTGTATATCACTCAAACCACCAGACCACTGAGACCCCAGAGGGACCCACAGTGATCTTTGATTTAGACTAGGGTGGTCTGGGGCCCACATGTGACAGACACGAGGGGGTGATAGAGAGCCTAACCTCTGCTGCTCTGAGTCTGCACTGAGGGAACTGGAGGTCCAGGGAGAGTCAGAGACACAAGCCTGTTGGGGTCGACACAGTTAGTGGACCTTCCATGCTGGCTGGTTAGAGAAATACTGCTGCGACACAGAGATTGATGAGAAACCACACTCACCGCTGGATGGTCCCTGCCCAGAGTTTTCTCCCTGATCGCCAGAGCGTCATTCAGCAGGTTGGCTGCCTCTTTGTATTTGTTCTGGTCCCTGATAGAGGAGAGAGAAAGAGAGAGAGGACTCATGGGGCATGTTACCGTGGTTTCTCTGACAATGAGGTCTATTACCACAGGGCAGTGTTGTAGTACTCGAGTCCAGGACTCTGACTTCACTCGGACTAAAGTCGTTATTTTCATATTGTTGGAAATCTACTTTTAGCACTACCAAGGGACTCAAGTATAAATGATTCGGACACCACGGACTTGACCTCGAGGTTTAGCGACTTGACTACATCCCTGCCACAGGGTGTCAAGTACAAGTTTGACAACATTGGGGATCGTAACCAAGTCTCTCCCCACATAAACAACCATTTTGTCCAACACAACCCTTTGTTATGGATTAATGTTTTGTCTTGGATAGACCCATATTAAGCATTGTCAGGTTTAAAAACATGCAATGCAATCAATTATTCTTCCCATTTCCCAGAACTAGCAGCTGACAATTCTTACTATACAAGCTGACATCTTGTCCAATCAGGATCAAACATACACCAAGTGTACAAACCATTAGGAGTGACATAGACTGACCAGGTGAATCCACGTGAAAGTTATGATCCCTTACTGATGTCACCTGTTAAAGCCACTTCAATCAGTGTAGATGAAGGGGAGGAGACAGGTTAAAGAAGGACTTTTTGAGCCTTGAGACATGGATTGTGTGTGTGTGCCATTCAGAGGGTGAATGTGCAAGACAAAATATTGAAGTGCCTTTGAACGGGGTATGGTAGGTAAGTGCCAGGCGCACCAGTTTGAGTGTGTCAAGAACTGCAACACTGCTGGGTTTTTCACGTTCAACAGTTTGCCATGTGTATCAAGAATGGTCCACCACCCAACACACATCCAGCCAATTGAGTCAACATGGGCCAGCATCCCTGTGGAATGTTTTCGACACCTTGTAGACTCCATGCCCCGATGAAGTGAGGCTGTTCTGAGAGCCAAAGGGGGTGCAACTCAATATTAGGAAGGTGTTCCTAATGTTTTGTACACTCGGTGTATATTGACTATAATTGATCCACAGCCAATACCAACCACCACGGCCCACCTCCCCACCCCAGAGCCCCTTCCCCGGGCTGACCTGTAGACCAGGGCCAGGATGTTGAGCATGGTGGCCACGTCAGGGTGGTCGTGTCCGGAGGTTTTCTCCAGGTCCTCCAGGGCCTGTTTGCAGAGGGGCACAGCCACCTCGTAGCGGCCCTGGGAGGCGTATTGGATCACCAGGTTGTGAAGGGTCCTGAGGCGGGCCGGGATCTCATAACCACCCTGCTGGGCCGCGGCTGCTGCTGCACTACCGTGGGGCTGCTGGACTGGATACACACAGAGGCGGAGGAGGGCGGGCGAGGGGTTAAACATAACATAAACTATACTCACATAGACTACACACGCGCACACACAAAATTACTGCTGGAGTGGAGAAACTGAGACACTGTACAGGCACATATGAAGTATGTTGGGTCGGGAAACCATCCAAATGTCTCATATCACTGCATGAGAGATTGTGTGAAAATATGTACGGTTGAGGTGTGTGTGTGTGTGTGTGTGTTATAAGGGAGAGGTCTGGAAACCACCTGATTGGGTTTCTCATTAGACGCCCACAGCTCTGTACTGACTCTGAAGGAGGGCCAATGGGCTGAAGAAGCAGTGGTCCTCTGCAGTAATAACCCTCCCCACCACACCCAAAGTACCAAAAATGTCTCCAGTAACAAATGATCCCTGGTGTTCCATAGAGCTAAGACTGTTTGCAAGTCCGCGACAAGAATGACAAATTCTATCGACATGCATGGAAAAGCTAGGGCTGGCACAATTACTGTGTAACCAATGGTTACGGATGAAGACCGTCATGAAAATAAAATAACCGTCAAAATAAATATATACACACACAGGGTCATTCAGAAGGTATTCACACCCCTTGACTTCTTCCACATTTTGTTGTTTTAAAATGGATTAAATTAAGATTGTGTGTGTCACTGGCCTACACACAATACCTCACAATAATTTTTTGAAATGTTTACAAATTGATAAAAAATTTAAAGTTGAAATGTCTTGAGTCAATAAGTATTCAGCCCCTTTGTTACGGCAAGCCTAAATAAGTTCAGGAGTAAACATTTGATAACAAGTCACATAATAAGTTGCTTGGACTGTGTTCAATAGTAGTGCTTAAGATGATTTTTGAATGACTACCTCATCTCTGCACCCCACACATACAATTACAGTATGTGTAAGGTCCCTCAGTTGAGCAGTGAATTTCAAACCAACACAGATTCAACCATAAAGACCATGGAGGTTTTCTCATGCCTCGCAAACATGGGCACCTACTGGTAGATGGGAAAAAAATTAACAGCAGACATTGAATACCCCTTTGAGCATGGTGCAGTTATTAATTACACTTTAGATGGTGTATCAATACACCCAGTCTCTACAAAGAAACAGGTTTCCTTCCTAACTCAGTTGCGTGACAGGAAGGAAACCGCTCAGGAATTTCAGGCCAATGGTGACTTTAAAACAGTTACAGTTTAATGGCTGTGATAGGAGAAAATGTAGGATGGATCAACAACATTGTAGTTACTCCACAATACTGAACTAATTGACAGATTGAAATGAAGGAAGCCGGTACAGAATCAAAATATTCCAAAACATGCATCCTGTTTGCAACAAGGCACTAAAGTAATACAGCAAAAACTGTGGCAAATCAATTCACTTTTTGTCCTGAATACAAAGTGTTATGTTTGGGGCAAATCCAATAAAACACATTACTGAGTACCACTCTCCATAATTTCAAGCAAAGTGGTTGCTGCATCATGTTATGGGTATGCTTGTAATCGTTAAGGACCTGGGAGTTTTTCAGGATAAAAAAGAAACGGAATGGAGCTAAGCACAGGCAAATTCTGCCTGGTCTGATGAATCCCGGTTCCTGTTGTGTCCTGCTGATGGCAGAGTCAGGATTTGGCCTAAGCAACATAAGTCCATGGCCACATCCTGCCTGGTGTCAATGGTACAGCGGTGGTCTAATGGTGTGGGGAATATTGTCCTGGCACACGTTAAGTGCCTTGATATCAATTGAGCAACATTTTCATGCCCAAAGAATTCAGGCTGTTCTGGAAGCAAAGGGGGGTCCGACCCAGTACTAGATGGGTCTACCTAATAAACTGGCCTTTGAGTGTGTATGTACAGTGCCTTGCGAATGTATTCGGCCCCCTTGAACTTTTCGACCTTTTGCCACATTTCAGGCTTCAAACATAAAGATATAAAACTGTAATTTTTTGTGAAGAATCAACAACAAGTGGGACACAATCATGAAGTGGAACGAAATTTATTGGATATTTCAAACTTTTTTAACAAATAAAAAACTGAAAAATTGGGCGTGCAAAATTATTCAGCCCCCTTAAATTAATACTTTGTAGCGCCACCTTTTGCTGCGATTACAGCTGTAAGTCGCTTGGGGTATGTCTCTATCAGTTTTGCACATCGAGAGAGACTGACATTTTTGCCCATTCCTCCTTGCAAAACAGCTCGAGCTCAGTGAGGTTGGATGGAGAGCGTTTGTGAACAGCAGTTTTCAGTTCTTTCCACAGATTCTCGATTGGATTCAGGTCTGGACTTTGACTTGGCCATTCTAACACCTGGATATGTTTATTTGTGAACCATTCCATTGTAGATTTTGCTTTATGTTTTGGATAATTGTCTTGTTGGAAGACAAATCTCCGTCCCAGTCTCAGGTCTTTTGCAGACTCCATCAGGTTTTCTTCCAGAATGGTCCTGTATTTGGCTCCATCCATCTTCCCATCAATTTTAACCATCTTCCCTGCCCCTGCTGAAGAAAAGCAGGCCCAAACCATGATGCTGCCACCACCATGTTTGACAGTGGGGATGGTGTGTTCAGGGTGATGAGCTGTGTTGCTTTTACGCCAAACATAATGTTTTGCATTGTTGCCAAAAAGTTCGATTTTGGTTTCATCTGACCAGAGCACCTTCTTCCACATGTTTGGTGTGTCTCCCAGGTGGCTAGTGGCAAACTTTAAACGACACTTTTTATGGATATCTTTAAGAAATGGCTTTCTTCTTGCCACTCTTCCATAAAGGCCAGATTTGTGCAGTATACGACTGATTGTTGTCCTATGGACAGAGTCTCCCACCTCGGCTGTAGATCTCTGCAGTTCATCCAGAGTGATCATGGGCCTCTTGGCTGCATCTCTGATCAGTCTTCTCCTTGTATGAGCTGAAAGTTTAGAGGGACGGCCAGGTCTTCATAGATTTGCAGTGGTCTGATACTCCTTCCATTTCAATATTATCGCTTGCACAGTGCTCCTTGGGATGTTTAAAGCTTGGGAAATCTTTTTGTATCCAAATCCGGCTTTAAACTTCTCCACAACAGTATCTCAGACCTGCCTGGTGTGTTCCTTGTTCTTCATGATGCTCTCTGCGCTTTAAACGGACCTCTGAGACTATCACAGAGCAGGTGCATTTATACAGAGACTTGATTACACACAGGTGGATTCTATTTATCATCATTAGTCATTTAGGTCAACATTGGATCATTCAGAGATCCTCACTGAACTTCTGGAGAGAGTTTGCTGCACTGAAAGTAAAGGGGCTGAATAATTTTGCACGCCCAATTTTTCAGTTTTTCATTTGTTAAAAAAGTTTGAAGTATCCAATAAATTTCGTTCCACTTCATAATTGTGTCCCACTTGTTGTTGATTCTTCACAAAAAATTACAGTTTTATATCTTTATGTTTGAGGCCTGAAATGTGGCAAAACGTCGAAAAGTTCAAGGGGGCCGAATACTTTCGCAAGGCACTGCATATACAGTGCCTTCGGAAAGTATTCAGACCCCTTAACTTTTTCCACATTTTGTTACATTACAGCCTTATTCTAAAATGGATTAAAAATAAATAAATCCTCAGTAATTTACACACAATACCCCATAATGACAAAGTGAAAACAGGTTTTTAGAAATGTTTGCATATGTATTCAAAATAAAAAAACAGAAATACCTTATTTACATAATTATTCAGACCCTTTGCTATAATTGAGCACAGGTGCATCCAGTTTCAATTGATCATCTTGGAGATGTTTCTACAACTTGATTGGAGCCCACCTGTGGTAAATTCAATTGATTGGACATGATTTGGAAAGGCACACCCCTGTCTATATAAGGTCCCACAGTTGACAGTGCATGTCAGAGCAAAAACCAAGCCATGAGGTCGAAGGAATTGTCCGTAGAGCTCCGAGACAGGATTGTGTCGAGGCACAGATCTGGGGAAGGGTACCAAAACATTTCTGCAGCATTGCAGGTCCCCAAGAACACAGTGTCCTCCATCATTCTTAAATGGAAGAAGTTTGGAAACACTAAGACTCTTCCTAGAGCTGGCAACCCGGCCGAACTGAGCAATCGGGGAGAAGGGCCTTGGTCAGGGAGGTGACCAAGAACCCGATGGTCACTCTGATAGAGCTCTAGAGTTCGTCTGTGGAGATGGGAAAACCATCCAGAAGGACAACCATTTCTGCAGCACTCCACCAATGACTCTCAGACCTAAATGACTCTCAGACCATGAGAAACAAGATTCTCTGGTCTTATGAAATCAAGATTGAACTCTTTAGCCTGAATGCCAAGCGTCACATCTGCAGGAAACCTGGCACCATCCCTACGGTGAAGCATGGTGGTGGCAGAATCATGCTGTGGGATATCTTTCAGTGGCAGGGACTAGGAGACTAGTCAGGATTGAGGCAAAGATGAATGGGGCAAAGTACAGAAAGATCCTTGATGCAAACCTGCTCCAGAGCGCTCAGGACTGGGGCCAAGGTTCACCTTCCAACAGGACGATGACCCTAAGCACACATCCAAGAAAATGCAGAAGTGGCTTCGGGACAAGTCTATGAATATCCTTGAGTGGCCCAGCCAAAGCCCGGACTTGAACCCGATCGAACATCTCTGGAGAGACCTGAAAATAGCTGTGCAGCAATGCTCCCCGTACAACCTGACAGAGCTTGAGAGGATCTGCAGAGAAGAATGGGAGAAACTCCCCAAATACAGGTGTGCCAAGCTTGTAGCGTCATACCCAAGAAGACTGAAGACTGTAATCGCTGCCAAAGGTGCTTCAACAAAGTATTGAGTAAAAGGTCTGAATATCTAAATCTAATACGTTTTTTTTACAATTTTTATAAATTAGCAAACATTTCAAAAAAACTGTTTTTACTTTGTCATTATGGGGTATTGTGTGTAGACTGATGAGGGAAAAAAACAATTGAATACATTTTAGAATAAGGCTGTAACCTAACAAAGTGTGGAAAATGTCAATGGGTCTGAATACTTTCCGAAGGCACTATATATTTATATTATTTTCGTGAGGAACAAACAGCTAACTGAAGACGGGGCATTCGTGCGGTTGAGCCTGTTCTGGTTGTCACTCGTTACCACAGCAACAAAGTCATGATTATGGCTAAACCCCACCTATTTCTACAAAGGAACTTCTTAAAATCTTAATTTAAATTTAACCTTAACCACAATGCTAACCTTATGCCTAATCTTAAATTAAGACCAAAAAGCTAGATTTTTTACAATATACACAAAAGTTTTAGAACACCTACTCATTCAAAGGATTTTCTTTATTTTTACTTTTTTCTACATTGTAGAATAATAGTGAAGACATCAAGACTATGAAATAACACATATGGAATCATGTAGTAACCACATTTTTTTTTAACAAATCAAAATCTATTTTATATTTGAGATTCTTCAAATAGCCACCCTTTGCCTTGATGACAGCGTCGCACACTGTTGGCATTGTCTCAACCAGCTTCACCTGGAATGCTTTTCCAACAGTCTTGAAGGAGTTCCCACATATGCTGAGCACTTGTTGGCTGATTTCCCTTCACTCATATAACCAATCCTGACATTGTGGCTGTGGTAACTTGTGACAACCTGGCCGCCAGTCGACCCAATATTGACTCGAATTGGAATCCCCGTTCTATTCATTCTATTTCTATGGCAGCACATGCAGTCAGGAACGGTTATTACAGTCATTAATAACTTAATTTGGCTGGCCAATTATGGTCATCCAAAACTCCATGATCGTCACAGCCCCAGGCAAAGCCAAACATATCCAATAGACTTGAAAAGGTAGCGCTGCATTGCAAAAAGGTCACTCACAAACAGGTCACTTGTCATGGTCTTTTCACTTCATATATGCGAGGGCAGGAACAAACGTTCACTACACTGTAACTAC
Organism: Salmo salar; assembly: GCF_965601325.2. Classification (NCBI taxonomy): domain Eukaryota; kingdom Metazoa; phylum Chordata; class Actinopteri; order Salmoniformes; family Salmonidae; genus Salmo; species Salmo salar. Next base: position 31,621,189 of record NC_138291.1, read on the forward strand.
CTAAAAAAAAAAAAGAGCTATGCTCCATCTACACTACATGACCAAAAATGGACACCTGAACATCTCATTCCAAAATCATGGTCATTAATATCGAGTTGGTCCCCCTTTGCTGCTACAATAGCCTCCACTCTTCTGGGAAGGTTTTCCACTAGATGTTGGAAAATTGCTGCGGAGACTTGCTTCCATTCAGCCACAAGCATTAGTGAGGTCGGGCACTGATGTTGGGCGATTAGGCCTGGCTGGCAGTCGGCGTTCCAATTCATCCCAGACGTGTTTGATGGGGTTGAGGTCAGGGCTCTGTTCAGGCCAGACAAGTTCTTCCACACCAATCTCTGCAAACCATTTATGTATGGACCTCGCTTTGTGCACGGGGCATTGTCATGCTGAAACATGAAAGAAAGGGCTGTCCCCAAACTGTTGCCACAAAGTTGGACGCACAGAACCGTCCAGATGGTGAAGCGTGATTTATCACTCCAGAGAACACGTTTCCACTGTTCCAGAGTCCAATTGGCGGCGAGCTTTACACCACACCAGCCGACGCTTGGCATTGAGCATGGTGATCTTAGGCTTGTGTTCGGTTGCTCGGCCATGGAAACCCATTTCATGAAGCTCCCAATGAACAGTTATTGTGCTGACGTTGCTTCCAGAGGCAGATTAGAACTCAGTAGGGAGGGTTGCAACTGATGACAGACAATTGTTATGCGCTACAAACTTCAAATTAAGACCAATTTTTTTTTTTACAATAGTCAGCGGTCCCGCTTGTGTGGCCTACCAATGAACCGTTGTTGCTCCTATACGTTTCCACTTCACAATAAGAGCACTTACAGTTGACCGGGGCAGCTCTAACAGGCAGAAATTTGATGAACTGACTTGACAGTAAAGGTGGCATCCTATGACGGTGCCACGTTGAAAGTCACTGAGCTCTTCAGTAAGGCTATTCTACTGCCAATGTTTGTCTATGGCGATTGCATGGCTTTGTGCTCGATTTTATACGCCTGTCAGCAGTGGGTCTGGCTGAAATAGCCAAATCCACTCATTTGAAGGGGTGTCCACATACTTTTGTAAACCCAGTGTAGCTGGGGACAAGCAATTAAACTATCTCCACCACTGCTCTGAGAGGGACCTAAGACATAAGTGTATTTCAGGGAGGTACCAGTCAGGACAGGAGAGGAGTCTAATCCACTTCACACTACACAGACAGACACAGAGCCCTGTCTCAGTCAGCTCTGCTTAATGTGGCGGCAGGATTAATGTGAGCGCACTCAGGAGCATTTGATGCTTGCCTCCCCCGCATTCTGGAGAGCTTCCTGGCACTACCCACTCTTTCCTTTGATCCTCTCTTTCCCTCTCGCACTTCAGATTGTGCTCATTAAGCAGGCAGAAACTTGGAATAAAATAAAGTATTAACAACCCAATACAAACACAACAAAGGACTAGAGAGATCCTGCTCCTCCCTCTCTCTCTCCCTCCCTCCACATCCCTGTATGCATCTTATTAGCTCTCTATGCAGTGGAGCAATTACTGGAGATGTACCCTTTAAATCCCTGCAATATGTTACTTATGCAGATTACTGATGCTTTTTCCCCATTTGCTGGAAGTGGTTCTCTGTAGGATCATTATACGTTATTGTACGTAGGACCCTTTTGTTTAATTTTGTCAATAAATGCCCAGCTTAGTGGGGAGTGAGTGTTGTCCCTCTGCTTCAGATCCTCTCCTGTACATGCTGGTTGCTGGAGTGAACCCAACCTGGTGACTGTGTGATCTGGCTCACTGGGTCCATTTCCATTTGGCCTGCCTCCACACTCAACCAGCTCTGACTAATAGCACTTTAAAGCTCACAGCGATAAGGACTTTCAGACCAACAGGAGGAGAAAGGGACAAGTTAATATATTGGAGTGAGTGGGGAGGGAATGTGGGAAGTAGGAACAAGGAGAGGAAACATGAGGTGAGGAACAGAGAGAGACATGGGTACAAGAAGAAGACTCACTGCCTGGAGGTTGGTCATCCTGGTCGTCTGGGAACAGATCATCCAGATTCTCTTTACTGGAGTCAGAGTCCTTCTCCTCCTAACAGAGGAAAACAGGGAAGGCAGACCATTGCTATTGTCATTCAGTGTAAACCAGGCAAATGAAAAGTGGTGGTGTGCGTCAGTCTGGGTGTGTGTGTGTGTGTGTGTGTGTGTGTGTGTGTGTGTGTGGGTTAACTCACCGATGGCAACAGGTCCTTATCGTACTTCTTCAGCTGGTTCATGAACTCCAGGTGTTTCTTCTCCTCCTCTAGCTGAGCCACACTCTGCTCGCTATTCTGCAGCTTCTGCTGGGTGCCTGCCAACTCGTCCCTCAGCCACTGGTTCTCCTGGCACAGCCGACGCACCTGTGCCCGCAGCTTCTGCTTCTCCGACTCCACCGAGCTCAGGTGGCCCGACAGCGCCATCATCACCTGGGCCAAACACAGTGAGGGGGTTAGGGGTGAGGCAACTGGGCAAGAGGTCAAAGAAGAACACTGAGAAGACTGGTAGTAAATAATTCATGGATAATCCTTGGTTGTAGTCTGATTTACTGACACAGGCCATTTAGGTGGTAGGTGCCTGTGGGTTCTCCATCTAGCTGTCTAATTTGAAAGTTCAAAAGATTAGATCCCAGAGGGCTCTAGCTCTCTCCCAGCCCGAGGTGTGTAGCCTAGACCTATACAGTGTACTAACCTGTGCCTCGCTCAGGCCCAGCTCCAGCATCTCCAGGGACTTGCGGATCATGAGGGACTTCTCCTCCACCAGGACTCCCTGGTCATCCTGCTTCAGGCAGTGCAGCGTGCCCAGAAGGCCCTCCAGGATGGAGTTGTGCTCCTGCTTTAGAGCCTCCAGGCCCTGGATCACCTGCTTGGTCCTGGAGATGATCTCATCCTGGGACAGCTTCTCCCCAGGGTCCTCCTCCTCTTCCTTCACACACACCATGGCAGACATGTTCTCACGCATCCTGTACCAGACACACAGAAGAGGAATGGATTTAGTTAAAAATGTATAAGTAGAAGTATGAATACCCTGGCCCGTTATTTCACTGTTGCTAAATGCATATGCATATCAGTTTACTGCTGGCTGTATCCCAATATGTTCGAGAATTAGAAACTTCTGCTTGATCTTTACTTCCGTCCTCACAGTTGTGCGGCATATTACATTTTATCATCAGACAGCCTTTCCAGCATCCAGCCTACTCTTATCTATTGAGCGTTTCTTAATCAATATACGCCTTAGTGTATGTGTGTCTGCGTGGTAAAATCACTAGGTTTGTTGCACAAAGTGTGCTTATCAACCAATGACACACATGCAGGCAGGGCTTTTGAGAAAAGAAAGAGAAGTGCCTGGGCGATGTTTTGGAAGACCTGCTCTGACTGCTGCCTGTCTGTCAGTGTAAACAGAGCCCAGCTGAGGTGTTGACAATGTAGATATGCCTGGACAGATCAAGAGCTTGGGTCTAGAAGGTTCTATCTGCATTTTTGTCAAAATGTAGTTATTAACATAACTTTGTTCTGTTCAATGTTCTCTACCTATAAAACTCAACATGCAACAATTTCAAAGATTTTACTGAGTTACAGTTCATAGAAGGAAATCAGTCAGAAATAAATTCATTAGGCCCTAATCTATGGATTTCACATGACTGGGTAGGGGTGCAGCCACGGGTAGGTGGGCCTGGGAGGACATTAGCCCACCCACTTGGTAGCCAGGCCAACCCACTGGTGAGCCAGGCCCAGCCAACCAGAACGAGTTTTAACCAACAAAAATGGCTTTATTACAGACAGAGATACTCCTCAGCAACCACTCTCCACCCCCCTCAGACGATCCCACAGGTGAAGAAGCTGGATGTGGAGGCCCTGGGCTGGTGTGGTTACATGTGGTCTGCGGTTGTGATGCAGGTTGGACTTACTGCCAAATTCTTGAAAAGCAACGATAGATAAATGAACATTAAATTCTCTGGCAACAGCTCTGGTGGACATTCCTGCAGTCAGCATGCTAATTGCATGCAAAACTCCCTCAAAACTTGAGACATCTGTGGCATTGTGTTGTGTGATAAAACTGCACATTTTAAAGTCTCCTTTTGTCCCCAGCACAAGGTGCACCTGTTGTAATGGTCGTCGTAAGGAGTGGACCAAAACGCAGCGGGTAAAGTGCTCATCTTCTTATTTATTAAAGGAAAAACACTTAAACAAAACAAACAACGAACACAGTCCCGTAAGGTGCACAGACTATACAGGAAACAACCACCCACAAACACAAGAGAAAACTAACCCAACTAAATATGGCCTCCAATTAGAGACAACGACAACCAGCTGCCTCTAATTGGAGGTCATTACCAAAACCCCAACATAGAAATATAAAACTAGATAAGCACATAGAAATAGAAAATATAGAACATAAACCAAAAACCCCGAAACACACAAAACAAACACCCCCTGCCACGCCCTGAGCAAACTACAATAACAAATAACCCCTTTTACTGGTCTGGATGTGACAGTACCCCCCCCAAAGGTGCAGACCTCGAATGCACCTCAAAACAAAAACCCCACAAAAAATACCCCAAACATAAAGGGAGGGAAGGGAGGGTGGCCACCGTCAACGATGGCTCCCGTGCTACACCCCCCCCCCCCCCCCCCCCCCCCCAATCCTCCAACTACGGAGGTGGCTCTGGCTCCGGCCTTAGTCCCCATTCTAACCTGCCCACCCCCGCTGAAGGCTCAGGGCTGTAGACCACTGCTGAAGGCTCTGGCCTGAGGTGCGTCGCTGGAGACCTCGGCCTGAGGTGCGTCGCTGGAGACCTCGGCCTGAGGAGCGTCGCTGGAGACCTCGGCCTGAGGAGCGTCGCTGGAGACCCCGGGCTGAGGAGCGTCGCTGGAGACCCCGGGCTGAGGAGCGTCTCTGCAGGCCCCGGGCTGAGGAGCGTCTCTGCAGGCCCCGGGCTGAGGAGCGTCTCTGCAGGCCCCGGCCTGAGGAGCGTCTCTGCAGGCCCCGGCCTGAGGAGCGTCTCTGCAGGCCCCGGCCTGTGGGCCGTCTCCGCAGGCCCCGGGCTGTGGGCCGTCTCTGCAGGCCCCGGGCTGTGGGCCGTCTCTGCAGGCCCCGGGCTGTGGGCCGTCTCTGCAGGCCCCGGGCTGTGGGCCGTCTCTGCAGGCCCCGGACTGTGGGCCGTCTCCGCAGGCCCCGGACTGTGGGCCGTCTCCGCAGGCCCCGGACTGTGGGCCGTCTCCGCAGGCCCCGGACTGTGGGCCGTCTCCGCAGGCCCCGGACTGTGGGCCGTCTCCGCAGGCCCCGGACTGTGGGCCGTCTCCGCAGGCCCCGGACTGTGGGCCGTCTCTGCAGGCCCCGGACTGTGGGCCATCTCTGCAGGTTCCGGACTGTAGGACATCGCCGGAAGCACTGGACGGGGAACTGTCGCTGGAAGCTCTGGACGGGGAACTGTCGCCGGAAGCTCTGGACGGGGAACTGTCGCCGGAAGCTCTGGACGGGGAACTGTCGCCGGAAGCTCTGGACGGGGAACTGTCGCCGGGAGCTCTGGACAGGGACTGCGCACTGAAGGCCTGATGCGTGGGGCTGGCTTAGGAGGCGCCAGACTAGTAACCCGCACCGCAGGGCTAGTGCGAGGAGCAGGAACAGGACGTATTGGACTGGGCAGGCGCACTAGAGGCCTGATGCGTGGGGCTGGCTTTTGAGGCGCCAGAACAGTAACACGCACCACAGGGCTAGTGCGAGGAGCAGGAACAGGATACACTGGGTCTTGAAGATGCACTGGAGGTCTGGAGCGCACAGCCTGCACAACCCATCCTGTCTGAGTTGTTACTGTAGCCCGACACGGGCGGAGTGCTGGCACAGGGCGAACTGGGCTGTGCTGAGGAATGATGGCTGCCGTGCGTAGAGCAGGCGCAGGGTTGCCTGGGCCTAGGAGACGCACTGGTGGCCAGATGTGCTGAGCAAGCATACTCCTTCCTGGCTGGATGCCCACTCTAGCACGGCACTTGCGGGGGGCTGGTATCGACCGCACCGGACTGTGCGTGCGGATGGGCGAGACCGTGCGCACTTCCGCATAGCACGGTGCTCTCCACGCCAAACGCTCCCCATAATATGCACGGGGAGTTGACTCAGGGCTCACCCCTGGCCCAGCCAACCTACCCGTGTGCCCCCCCCCCCCCCCCCGAAAAAAAATTGGGTCTGCCTCCTCACCTCCTGAAATGGAGGATATAATGCCTCATACCTCCGTCGTTCTGCCTTTGCTGCCTCCAGTTCCTCCTTCGATCACCGGTACTCCCCAGCCTGCCTCCAGGGTCCCTTTCCATCCAATATTTCCCCCCATGTCCACGACTCTAAGTAGCTCTCCTGCTGCTCCTTCCTCCGCTGCTTGTTCCTTATTAGGTGGGTGGTTCTGTAACGGTCGTCGTAAGGATTGGACCAAAACGCAGCGGGTAAAGTGCTCATCTTATTTATTAAAGGAAAAACACTTAAACAAAACAAACGACGAAAACAGTCCCGTAAGGTGCACAGACTATACTAGGAACAACCACCCACAAACACAAGAGAAAACTAACCCAACTAGATATGGCCTCCAATTAGAGACAACGACAACCAGCTGCCTCTAATTGGAGGTCATTACCAAAACCCCAACATAGAAATAGAAAACTAGATAAAAACATAGAAATAGAAAATATAGAACATAAACCAAAAACCCCGAAACAAACACCCCCTGCCACGCCCTGACCAAACTACAATAACAAATAACCCCTTTTACTGGTCAGGACGTGACACCTGTGTAATGATCATGCTGTTTAATCAGCTTCTCGATATACCACATCTGTCAGCTGGATGGATTACCTCGGCAAAGGAGAAACGCACAAAATTTGAGAGAAATAAGCTTTTGGTGCATATTGAAAATTACTGAGATCTTTTATTTCAGAGCACGAAACCAACACTTTACATGTTGCGTTTATATTTTTGTTTGTGTATTTTCATCATGAGCAAAAGCTATTGTTTTCCTACCCAAAGTTGCAAAGATAATGTGATCCATTTAATAAAATGGAAGAGACCAGCTAAATTAACAAAAGTATCAGGACCAGCGGTATGGTAAATAATGCAAGCGACTTCAATAGTAATTTCTCTGAACGGGAGGAAAAAAACATCACCAGATTCACAGGGAATACATTAAAGGATGAAGAAGCAATACTCCAAGCAGCAGCTCCATACTACTTGTCAGAGAACTGATAGTGTATACTGGTTGGTGGTGTGCGATTGGAGGGAGTTTGGATGGTCCGTGGGAGGATTTTGTTCAATTTATTCTTCATGTCTTACTCATTGTTAGGTTCGAATTGGGGTCCAAATCGAATGTTAGGTACTATATTTATTTAAGATGATATGAATCCTGTAAATTAAAATGCTCAATTTGGGTGCAATTAATTAGCTTAATTTCTCAGAGATCAAATTATATTTCAACAAAATAATGTTTAAGGAATGCTGATCTTATCCGTTTCTAACTACATAAACGATTTCAGAACAATCTTTTATTTATTTTACCTTTGTTTAACTAGGTAGGCAAGTTGAGAACAAGTTCTCATTTACAACTGCGACCTGGCCAACATAAAGCAAAGCAGTTCGACACATACAACAATAGAGTTACACATGGAGTAAAACAAACATACAGTCAAAAACACAGTACAAAAAGAAGTCTATATACAATGTGAGCAAATGAGGTGAGATAAGGGAGGTAAAGGCAATAAAAAGGCCACGTGGCAAAGTAAATACAATATAGCAATTAAAAAACAGTGGAATTGTAGATTTGCAGTAGGTGAATGTACAAAGTAGAAATATTACAAATATAGATAAATAAATACAGTAGGGGATGAGGTAATTGTTTGGGCTATTTACAGATGGGCTATGTACAGGTGCAGTGATCTGTGAGCTGCTCTGACAGCTGGTGCTTAAAGCTGGTGAGGGATATAACTGTTTCCAGTTTCAGAGATTTTTGTAGTTCGTTCCAGTCATTGGCAGCAGAGAACTGGAAGGAGAGGCGGCCAAAGCAGGAATTGGCACTGGGGGTGACCAGTGAAATACACCTGCTGCAGTGCGTGCTACGGGTGGGTGCTGCTATGGTGACCAGCGAGCTGAGATAAGGCGGGACTTTACCTAGCAGGGTCTTGTAGATGACCTGGAACCAGTTGGTTTGGCGACGAGTATGAAGCGAGGGCCAGCCAACGAGAGCGTACAGGTCGCAGTGGTGGGTAGTATATGGGGCTTTGGTGACAAAACGGATGGCACTGTGATAGACTGCATCCAATTTGTTGAGTAGGGTGTTGGAGGTTATTTTGTAAATGACATCACCGAAGTCGAGGATCGGTAGGATGGTTAGTTTTACGAGGGCATGTTTGGCAGCATGAGTGAAGGATGCTTTGTTGCAAAATAGGAAGCCAATTCTAGATTTAACTTTGGATTGGGAGACGTTTGATGTGAGTCTGGAAGGAGAGTTTACAGTCTAACCAGACACCTAGGTATTTGTAGTTGTCCACATATTCTAAGTCAGAACCATCCAGAGTAGTGATGCTGGGCGGGTGGGCAGGTGTAGGCAGCGATCGGTTGAAGAGCATGCATTTAGTTTTACTTGTATTTACGAGCAGTTGGAGGCTACGGAAGGAGAGTTGTATGGCACTAAAGCTCGTCTGGAGAGTTGTTAACACAGTGTCCAAAGAAGGGCCAGAAGTATACAGAATGGTGTTGCCTGCGTAGAGGTGGATCAGAGACTCACCAGCAGCAAGAGAGACATCATTGATGTATACAGAGAAAAGAGTTGGCCCAAGAATTGAACCCTGTGGCACCCCCATAGAGACTGCCAGAGGCCCAGACAACAGGCCCTCCGATTTGACACACTGAACTCTATCGGAAAAGTAGTTGGTGAACCAGGCGAGGCAATCATTTGAGAAACCGAGGCTGTTGAGTCTGCTGATGAGGATGTGGTGATTGACAGAGTCGAAAGCCTTGGCCAGGTCAATGAATACAGCTGCACAGTATTGTTTCTTATCGATGGCGGTTAAGATATCGTTTAGGACCTTGAGCGTGGCTGAGGTGCACCCATGACCAGCTCTGAAACCAGATTGCATAGTGGAGAAGGTACGGTGGGATTCGAAATGGTTGGTAATCTGTTTGTTAACTTGGCTTTCGAAGACCTTAGAAAGGCAGGGTAGGATAGATATAGGTCTGTAGCAGTTTGGGTCAAGAGTGTCCCCCCCCTTTGAAGAGGGGGATGACCGCAGCTGCTTTCCAATCTTTGTGAATCTCAGACGACACGAAAGAGAGGTTGAACAGGCTAGTAATAGGGGTTGCAACAATTTTGGCAGATCATTTTAGAAAGAAAGGGTCCAGAGTGTCTAGCCCGGCTGATTTGTAGGGGTCCAGATTTTGCAGCTCCTTCTAGCTAGCAAAACGCCACAGAATGTTTTTGTGCTGGTTAAGGGCAGTCAGGTCTGGAGAGAACCAAGGGCTATATCTGTTCCTGGTTCTAAATTTCTTGAATGGGGCATGCTCATTTAAGATAGTGAGGAAGGCATTTTTAAAGAATAACCAGGCATCCTCTACTGACGGGATGAGGTCAATATCCTTCCAGAATACCAGGGCCAGGTCGATTAGAAAGGCCTGCTCGCTGAAGTGTTTCAGGGAGCGTTTGACAGTGATGAGTGGAGGTCGTTTGACCGCTGACCCATTACGGATGCAGGCAATGAGGCAGTGATCGCTGAGATCTTGGTTGAAAACAGCAGAGGTGTATTTAGAGGGCAAGTTGGTTAGGATGATATCTATGAGGGTGCCCGTGTTTACGGCTTTGGGGTTGTACCTGGTAGGTTCATCGATAATTTGTGTGAGATTGAGGGCAACAAGTTTAGATTGTTGGATGGCCGTGGTGTTAAGCATGTCCCAGTTTAGGTCACCAAGCAGCACGATCTCTGAAGATAGATGGGGGGCAATCAGTTCACATATGGTGTCCAGAGCACAGCTTGGGGCAGAGGGAGGTCTATAGCAAGCGGCAACGGTGAGAGACTTGTTTTTAGAGAGGTTGATTTTTAAAAGTAGAAGTTCAAATTGTTTGGGTACAGACCTGGATAGTAGGACAGAACTCTGCAGGTTATCTCTGCAGTAGATTGCAACACCGCCCCCTTTGGCCGTTCTATCTTGTCTGAAAATGTTGTATTTAGGGATGGAGATTTCAGAGTTTTTGGTTGTCTTCTTAAGCCAGGATTCAGACATGGCTAGGACATCCGGGTTGGCAGAGGGTGTTAAAGCAGTGAATAAAACAAACTTAGGGAGGAGGCTTCTAATGTTAACATGCATGAAACTAAGGCTTTTACGGTTACAGAAGTCAACAAAAGAGAGCGCCTGGGGAAATAGGAGTGGAGCTAGGCACTGCAGGGCCTGGATTCACCTCTACATCGCCAGAGGAACAGAGGAGGAGTAGGATAAGGGTACGGCTAAAAGATATGAGAATTGGTCGTCTAGGACGTCCGGAACAGAGAGTAAAAGGAGCAGGTTTCTGGGGGCGATAAAATAGATTCAAGGTATAATGTACAGACAGAGGTATGGTAGGATGTGAATACAGTGGAGGTAAACCTAGGCATTGAGTGATGATGAGAGAGATATTGTCTCTAGAAACATCATTGAAACCAGGTGATGTCATCGCATATGTGGGTGGTGGAACTGAAGGGTTGGATAAGGTATATTGAGCAGGGCTAGAGGCTCTACAGTGAAATAAGCCAATAAGCACTAACCAGAACAGCAATGGACAAGGCATATTGACATTAAGGAGAGGCATGCTTAGCCGAGTGATCAAAAGGGTCCAGTGAGTAGTGAGGTTGGTTGGGGTCATGGCAATTCAGACAGCTAGCCGGGCCATGGGTAGCAAGCTAGCAGAAGACTGAGGTCTGTTTTTAGCCACCTCGTGCATTTCCGTCGGTAGATTAGTGGGGTTCCGTGTGGTAGAGGGGAACCAATCCAATTGGCAAAATAGTTATAGTGGCCCAGGAAAATTGTCCGATAGACCTATTCAGCTAGCAGCCGATATGCTCAAGACAGCTAATGGGCGTTCAGGTTACGTTGCGATGGAGGGGCCAGTTAAATAACTCCCTCGGGCAGATAACGTTGGTAGTCCAGTCGTGAAGGCCCGGTGGGGCTCCGCATCGGCAGTAAAACGGGTCCGGCTAGGTGATTGTAGCCCAGGAGTGGCTGATGGAACTCTTCAGCTGGCTAGCTCCGGGATAATTGGTGGTTGCTCCAGGACTGACGTTAGCCAACAGTCACTCGGATAGCAGCTAGCTAGCTGCAAGATCCAGGTGAAACTGTCCAGAGCTTGCGATAGGAATCAGGGGATATGGAGAGAAAATAGGTCCGGTATGCTCTGGTCTGAGTCGCGTCGTACAAAACTGGCGATAGCTTTCCGAGCTAAAGGACAGCTGATGACCGCTAGCCGTGGTTAGCTGAATACTAACTTTAGCTAGTGAACTGGCTAACTTCTGGCTCGTTTCTGTTGTGGATTTCAGATTTGAGGTGAATAATACTTTTAAAAGAAACAAACAGATTCGCACCACATTTGGTGAGGCGGGTTGCAGGAGAGTGTTTTGAAGTTGAGTTTTTAGAAGAGATATATATAAAGATATGCGAAGAAAAAAATATATATACACGGGACATGACAAGGACAAAGGACGTCTGACTGCTACGCCATCTTGGGAAAAAGAATCTGAGATGGTGCGTGTCAAAATCCTCTTTCTTGTGTTTTTTGAGGTAGAATGACTCATCTTAGTCATTGTCCTCTAGCCAATCACTATGGTACTAAAATTAATAAGAAACACTATGGCACGTGTATATAAGGCGCTATTCACTGATAGAAACCGCCCACAACCATGGTCAATTAAAACAACATACACCCCTGGAGTCGTAAAACACACATGAAACTGACAAACACCATCTCTCTGTATCAAACTTCCAAGTAGAAATCATTGCTGCGCAGTCTGCATTTTTCATGCTGCGGGCGGAAGCGGGCAGTCAGACACACAACTTTGGGATGAAAAATGTTTTAATTGGAAACGGTCGTTCTTCTGCGTTAGGCTTCCTATTGTATTAAAAAACCCTCTGTCGCTTTACTCACACAATCAGCATTTGCCGCTTCAAGTTCAGTAGCTTACCTCTTCTACAGTATATGTGGTCTCAATGAAACTGGAAGCATAGAAATAGCGCACATAGTAAACATCTAGCGCTTCTTAGACTTTCTTTCAATGAGAATGACAGATTTATAACTTATATTTCTATAGGTATTTGGTCAGTTCGCCCAAAATGTGACATATTGCAGATTTACATTTTACGCTACAGTTTACTACAGATTTTATACGCTGTGCATAAGATTTTATACACCTGTCAGCAATGGGTGTGGCTGAAATAGCCGAATCCACTAATTTGAAGGGGTATCGACATACTTTTTTTGCCACTGTACACTATATATACAAAAGTATGTGAACCCTTTGGAAATACCTGGATTTCTGCATAAATTGGTCATAAAATTTGATCTGATCTTCATCTTATCTCCAATTGCCAAAAGTATTATTATTATAGCCTAATTAACATACTCCTGTCTATACATAAATAAATAAAATAATTCACAATAGGCTACTAAAACATGATTTGGTGACAGCGGATCATTAGCTTCCTCTAAAGGTGTGGACTGTTTTTAATTGCATCGCCTACAGTCGGATGGCAAGACAGCACGCACCATTTGGGAAGGGTGCATGGCAAATACCAAATAGATGACTGTAGAGTAGCGACTTTAAATGAAAAGTAGGCATATCGCATTATTTAAAAATTCAATCACAGGAAAATATAGTTTGGAAAGCAAATGGCTATTGCTGTAAAGAGAAGTCAACTAATCTGTATTTTAGTTATCAAAATTCTGAACTTGCGAAAAACAGTAGGCCTACAGCCTATCTTATTGGCACCAACAGAGTGCATCGGCCATATCCCCGGTGAGTGCACACTGCGCATATTCACTCTTTAGGCTATCATTGATGGGTCAGTGCCACTTAAAAGTTTGTTTTTGGATAATAATTTCCTCCTCCAGTTTAGATGGAAGTCATATTATATTTGTGTCTCCCCTTCTCGTAGTCTTATTATGGTTAACATCGTTTTTATTGATCTGTTTGTCAGTGTCAGTGGAGCAGGCTACTCTGTAATTTGTCACATTAAAAAAAGATTATGACTGGAGACATAAGTAGAAAGTATAGTAGAATTGCATGAAATGTGTTTCTCAAATATTTATGGGAAAGGCTAATAGCGGTCGATAATATCGGTCAACCGATTTATAGGCTAGGCTCTATCCTAAATATGATTAGGCTATAGTTTACTACATTGCCTATAAATAAATATTGATCACCCATATTTGTCTCCATCTGAAAATTGGCCAGCTCCTAAGAGGTAGGTTATATGCTAAATGTGTCTCGAGAAAGTGCAAGTGTCCTCTCTCTCCCCAACTCTGCTCTCTTCAAACTACGTCTAGCCTATTGGCAGATATAAACTCAGTAATACTGATAGCTTAATATAAATGGGGCATGATAATCCCTAGTAATTTAACCTGGTTATTTTTGCGCATTTTTACATTGCCTATAGGGTGCAAAATTGCTTGGACCATGGCTGGCAGGTGAGCTGCGTCACATAGCCTACACCTAGACTGGTTGGGTTTGGGACCAGTTCTTGCGGGAGCAGGAGGGAGTGGGCTGGTGCGGTATGGAATGCTGCTGGTGCGAGCGGGAGCTGGATTAAGAAATCAGTCCCATGCAGATCTCTGTTTACATGCTCTAGTTTTTGTTACTTTCTTCCTATGAAACCCTGAACAAAAAGCACCGTAGGGAAGAAGAGGGAAGTATTTTGATGTTATCATTTGAAATGCAAATATCTGGCTTGAAGCGTAGCCCGGGGAGACTCAGTGCTCTCAAAGGGATGTTAAACTCGTTCAACTTCCCTGGAGTCAGGTGTGTGCTGTTATGGAGATTCAGAGAGGCGGTGGGATCCTCAACCGATTCCCTGCCCAATACTGCAGAACAAGCTGTTGAATGGATTTAAGGAATGAATGCATACAGTAGGCTATGTCTAGAATGCAAATAGACCACAGGTGACCAACAGAATTTTTTTTCATACTAATTGGGTATCAAAGCTGCTGCTGTATGAGCCGAAGTGAGAGAGCTGCCCGAAAGGCACCTTCAGACCTGTCTGCATGAAATCACTGACAGTTACCACCACCATCATCTCAGAGTTTCTCGGTCTTGAGGTTTTAAATGTAAAAACATTTTTTGCTTTAAGATGTCAACATTTTCCTTGCAGCAAGTTAGGTGACAGTTAAGATTAGGCACACACACCCTTACTCATTACACAATAGGCACAGAAAGAAAAAAAATCTGCAGAAAAGAGGAACTAACCAGTGCTGTATAGACATTCTTGCATGAATGTAGAGATTGTGTAAGATTACTCAGAGGGTTAGTCAGCGATGTGAAAGCTGTTAATCATCAACTATGACTCAGGAGCGAGGTTGCTGGGAGAAACTTCCCCACCCAACCAGACACCACACAGAGACAGAGAGTCATATCTCACGCACAACACAGCATCTACATTTTAATGTTATAGACGGCAGCTTCCTCTGGGTCTGCAGCATGTGTGTGTGTACGCCCACCAGCCAGAAACATATTCACCTCAAACCAGAAATAACCACAGAGTGAAGTCTGAACCACCAACAAGAGGAAAGGGAGCAGAGACCTGACTGTTGGCATGCCTCCCCTACTGAAGAGCAGCCTAGTATAATTAACATTCACTGCCACATTTCAGCAGGGCCCGACTTTCAAACCCCCAGCTGTCAGCCCAAATACACTGGTCTCAGTATCCCTGGCCAACACAGCATCTGCATCCTCCTTTCTGATTAACTTCACCAAGGAGTGGAGCCGAGACCAGGCTTTGTTGACTCTAGCTCCGACTACATCGATTCACCTAAGGTCAATAGTTTTAAAATAAATAATAAAATAATAACAATAATAATATATAAGGAAATGCCCACCTTGTACCTATGCTTGTCCTCTGTAGTTGTGTGAAACTTCCTTTACAATGAAGTGGCGTTTAGTACGATAACCCCTCATCAACATAGGCACGCTTTCAGAGGGCACAAGAGTCCTCCTAGCGACAGAACATTGGGAAGGCAGGTAGCCTAGTTTAAAAGGTTGCTAGAACGAATCCACGAGCTGACAAAGTAAAAATCTGTCGTTCTGCAGTCTGAATAAGGCAGTTAACCCACTGTTCCTAGGCCGTCATTGTAAATAAGAACTTGTTCTTAACTGACTTGCATGGTTAAATAAAGGTTACAAAAATTGTGAATTTCAATGAAAACCATCAACACTAGGCTAGGCAGGCAGACATCGAAATAAAAGTAGCTCTGGGTGAGACCACATAAACATGTATGGATATTTGGCCAACTGAACTGGTGTTTTCAGTAAGGTCCCCTACTCCGTTTTCTAGTTAACAATTATATAAATGGATGAACCTGTAGAACCAGTTCAGTGTCCTCAAACATAGCAGCCGCAGTTCAGCCTAGTGCGTGGTTATTACTGGTTAATAACGTTATAGCAGCTAACGTTAGCTAGCTAGCATAACAAGCTTCCTCAATCCTCCTAGCAACCTAATCTCATGAGAAGTCAATAACAAGTGTAAACAAGAAAACATGTGTCAGATGAATTACAAAAACTGACTTTTGTGAATTGAACAGAAAGAGATTGCGTCTAAAACAATCTCGGCATCAGTCGGTAGCTAGCTAACGTTAATTCACTGCCAGTGACAGGTAGTCAAACCTTACCGTTCTGTTGGACATCCGTTGCCCAACACAGTACAGTGAGGAGTTAGTCCGACTTCAATGCAGTTTCTGATTGAAAACACTGAAATTGTGTATATATTCTGAAAGAACAAGTTAATATTTTTGTTAGATCGACTTTGCGAGAACAGAAACTAAGCTCACTGTCTTGTCTCTTGCGCTGTTCTTCCTGACTGACCGCAGATACATTTTAAACCAATGCGGTACCTGTCACGGCTTTATTGCTTATCGCTGCATCATCTAGCTAGCTACATGTACGGGAAGTGATATCTGAACCAAAAAATGATTACATGATCTTTCATGTTAAATAGACAACGTTCCATTTAACTAGGTCTTACATCTCCAGACACATTTGTTGGCTACTGAACTGCTGGGCGAAAATGGCGTTACCATAGTTTCTAAACTCAGAGGCGCAACATCGCGAGACTTTGGGAATGCTTGCAAAAGAGACCAAACAGCCCAGGCCGGGGTTCGGGGTTTGAGAAGTCAATAAGAGAAGTGAAAAAATCTTCCTTAGTTGTTAATTTTCTAAAAATATAAAAGGCACAACCTAAATTCGAGCCAATGTATTACGTAGTTAAACATTATATTACTCCAACCTCGTGAAAGTGATAAACTGACACGTTCTCATTTTCGTCAAAAACAGCTTTATATTGAAGGAGTGCCTTTGATTTAACGGCCAACACATGCGCAGTTCGACGCTAGACGACAGTTAGACCCGGTGACGTGTCTCTACGCATGAGCTTAGCTAGCCAACGTCGCCTACAAGCGTGATCGGGGATTTCTTTTGGAGCAGTTTTAGCCTATCTTCACACTGTACTGTCTTTGGCGTCACAGTCCTCGCGCCCCAACTCCCCTTCCTTGATCATGATGTCGTCCAGTTCAGATTAAAGGGGAAGTGACACTGACAGTCCGACACTGACATTTATTGTGATGGCAAACTCAGAGATTTTAGAGGGTTTCTATACCGTCTCTGGCTAGCATCATCGATTGTATCACGTGAGGGATTTCATTTACTTTCATCCAGGTTTATTTAGATTAATACAGTATTGTCATCAATTTGAATGAATGATTGAATGACAGCACTTTTGTGCATACAATCAAAATCACAATATAAAACTGGGTGGCAGGAAGCATCCTGACCGGTTGCATCACTGCCTGGTATGGCAATTGCTCAGCCTCCGACCGCAAGGCACTTCAGAGGGTAGTGTGTACGGCCCAGTACATCACTGGGGCAAAGCTGCCTGCCAACCAGGACCTCTACACCAGGCGGTGTCAGAGGAAGGCCCTAAAAATTGACAAAGACCCCAGCCACAGACTTTTCTCTCTACTACCGCATGGCAAGTGGTACCAAGTCTAGGACAAAAAGGCTTCTCAACAGTTTTTACCCCCAAGCCATAAGACTCCTGAACAGGGAACCAAATGGTTACCCGGACTATTTGCATTGTGTGCCCCCCCACCCACCCACCCCTCTTTTACGCTGCTGCTACTCCTCTCTGTTTATCTTATATGCATAGTCACTTTAACCATACCTACATGTACATACTACCTCAATAAGCCTGACAAACCGGTGTCTGTATATAGCCTTGCTACTCTTATTTTCAAATGTCTTTTTACTGTTGTTTTATTTCTTTATTTACACACACACACACACACACACACACACCTTTTTTTCGCACTATTGGTTAGAGCCTGTAAGTAAGCATTTCACTGTAAGGTCTACACCTGTTGTATACGGTGCACCTGACAAATAAACTTTGATTTGAATCCCTGAGCTGACTACGTGAAAAAGCTGAGGATCTGCCCTTGTGCAAGGCACTTAACCCTAATTGTGCCACTGTCACCATCAATAATGTCTGAGCGCTGGGTGTGACGCCACTCTCTGAGGGTGTCTCAGGGGAGAGGGATATGCAAAAAATAAATTAAAACTGTTACATTTCACACCACACACACTTGTACAAGTTACACACTTGCACATATGTGAAACAGGACAAATATAAGCACCCACCTATTTATTAGATGTCTAACCCTCTTCTGTTCTCTTTTCATTCCCGATCCTAGAACAAGTGACTGGGTTAGTAAAAGTATTATCATGACAGGTGGGGGGAGTGTTGTGGGAGTTCCTCACTCAACTGTTGCACCAAATCAAATAAAAGACAACACAAATAAAAGACAACTAAACACTAAGGTGAGAGAATAGAAGATAGCATATTTAATGGAGTATCATGTGGTAGGGCTGCCTTTCTTCCAGCCTCTTCTCTCAGCAAGTGTTCTCCAGACGCTGTGGAAAGCCACTCTGCCCATAAGCAAGGTGATTGTGAAGTTACGTCTGTACCAATCCCTGTCAATGAGATGAAGGCAGGGAAAAGAGACAATAGCATAATAAATAGGAGAGAACTCATTATATTCACACAATGGCTTGCTTATGTGCATACTAGTTTTACATATACAGCAATGCCTAGTTAATGTCTAGTTAAATAAAGGTTCAATAAAAAAAATGTATTGTTGACCCTGAGCATGAGTTATATCACATTAATTAATAATGATATTTCAAGACCTGCTATTGATGACCGGCTATCTCACCCCTCATTAAACAGTAGGACAATACAGGGCATCCTTTTGCACCTGTTTGATAAACTGTAAGCAATAGTACCCAAAATTACTTATTGTAATTTGCATGTCTTATGCAGTTTTCATCCAGGAAATGTTTGTAAAAGACTGCCATTTCTTCACTGTTTAAAGCCCTTTTCCTTCCTGAGAAAATATAAGGAACAACAAACATTAAGACACATTCCAACCACCCCCCTGTCATCCATCAGTTTGATATCCTTCATCATTTCAAATCACAATATCAGCTAACCTTTCTCATCTCTCTCAGTCAAGCCTTTCTCCTTCAGTTGTGAGAGGACGAAGGCATCCTTCTCCTAAATGAGACAACAGAAATAGCCTTTTAACCCAAACAAAGTAAAAAAATAAAAAAAATTACAAAAAAATGTATACACTACTAAAGTACTGGAAAAAAATATATATTTACCTCAATATTTGAGATCAGTGCAGTGCTGCCCTCTGGTGGACAAAATGTGTTGTCTAAATTTAAGCAATAAAACCTATGAAGAGCCCTTAGCCGTGCTATATTGGCCATATATCACAACCGAGGTGCCTTATTGCTATTATAAACTGGTTACCAATGTAATTACAACAGTACAAAGTCATTTTTTGCCATACCCATGGTATACAGTCTGATATACCACAGCCTTCAGCCAATCATCATTGAGGGCTTGATCCACCCAGTTTATAATCTATTATAGCTAACTCAATACACATTTACTGATGGGTTTTTGCTTAGCTTAGCAGTTACAACTTAGATTACATTTAATTTTGGGTCCAAAGAGGCTTACGCTAGCCAGAGACTACTGAAATTAAGTAACACCAACAAGAAAATCACAGAAAAAGTGTATCAACAACAGCTGAGCTAAGTAGTAAATAATCTGTGATTCCACTACTGCTTTAGGTGTCTCTGAGATGAGTCAACAGATAATTAAGGATACTTAATAAGGATAATTGAGGAAGCAAACCTTGTTGAAAGTGATATTCTGATTGGTCCAGAACGCATGGTTCCAATCCTCCGTCTCTTGCCTCAAGGTTCTAAGCTGCTTCTCCAATTCAGTCTCATTCTCAGGGATGTGGTATATGATTGGTCGCAGGTTAGACAGCCTGTGAGGTGGACCAACCCAGTCATGCTTAGATTCAGCAGCTGGGATGAACTGGGATCTCTGTTTAAAATTAAAATAAAACATCCTAATCATGTTACTTCTATAAAACAGACAGTACACAGCAAAGGGGATGACACAAGAGGGGATGGTTAAAATACATCCTATCAATTCCATATTTAAAGCAAGGCAATGTTCTTATTGAGGGTGTTTGGTTATTAGGTGACAGTATAGCCTGGTTGTGTCATTTGAGATTTGTTTTATGACATTATACAGTACCAGTAAAAGGTTTGGACACACCTACATTGTAGAATAACAGTGAAGACATCAAAACTATGAAATAACACAAATGAAATCATGTAATAACCCCAAAAAATGTGTTAAACAAATCAAAATACATTTTAGATTCTTCAAAGTTCCAAGCCTTTTTCGCAGTGCTAGCTGTGTCACTAGAGATTCTGGGTTCAA
The DNA here is from genome assembly GCF_965601325.2 of Salmo salar. Classification (NCBI taxonomy): domain Eukaryota; kingdom Metazoa; phylum Chordata; class Actinopteri; order Salmoniformes; family Salmonidae; genus Salmo; species Salmo salar. The sequence continues at coordinate 31,641,263 of NC_138291.1, forward strand.
GTCCAGGCTCTGTCGCAGCCGTCCGCGACCGGGAGACCAATGGGGCGGCGCACAATTGGCCCAGCATCGTCCGGGTTAGGGGAGGGTTCGGCCGGCAGGGATGTGCGCAATGGGACAACGATTAGCGACTCCTGTGGCGGGCCAGGCACAGTGCACGCTGAAACGGTCGCTAGGTGCACGGTGTTTCCTCCGACACATTGGTGCGGCTGGCTTCTGGGTTAAGTGGGCATTGTGTCAAGAAGCAGTGCGGCTTGGTTGGGTTTCGGAGGACGCACGGCTCTCGACCGTCGCCTCTCCCGAGTCCGTACGGTAGTTGGGGTGATGAGACAAGACTAACTACCAATTGGATATCACAACATTTAGAAGAAAACAGGGTATGAAAAAGTTTTTAAAAAAGGAGCCCCCCTTTGCCTTGATGACAACTTTGCACACTCTTGGCTTTCTCTCAACCAGCTTCATGAGGAATGCTTTTCCAACAACCTTGAAGGAGTTCCCACATATGCTGAGCACTTGTTGGCTGCTTTTCCTTCACTCTGCGGTCCATCTCATCCCAAACCATCTCAATTGGGTTGAGGTCGGGTGATTGTGGAGGCCAAGTCATCTGATAGAGTACTCCATCATTCTCCTTCTTGGTCAAATAGCCCTTACACAGCCTGGAGGTGTGTTGGGTCATTGTCCTGTTGAAAAACACATGATAGTCCCACTAAACCAGATGGGATGGCGTATCGCTGCAGAATGCTGTGGTAGCCATGCTGGTTAAGTGTGCCTTGAATTCTAAATAAATCACAGACAGTGTCACCAGCTAAGCACCCACACACCATAATACCTCCTTCTCCATGCTTCACGGTGGGAAACGCACATGTGCAGATCATCCTTTCACCTACTCTGCGTCTCGTCAAGACGACACGGCGGTTGGAACCTTCAAATCTCAAATTTGGACTCATCAGAACAAAGGACATATTTCCACCGGCCTAATGTCCATTGCTCGTGTTTCTTGGACCAAGCAAGTCTCTTCTTATTATTGGTGTCCTTTAGTAGTGGCTTCTTTGCAGCAATTTGACCATGAAGGCCTGATTCACGCAGTCTCCTCTGAACAGTTGATCTTGAGATGTGTCTGTTACTTGAACTCTGTGAAGCATTTATTTGGGCTGCAATTGCTGAGGCTGGTAACTAATGAACTTATCCTCTGCAGCAGAAGTAACTCTGGGTCTTTCATTCCTGTGGCGGTCCTCATGAGAGCTTGATGGTTTTTGCGACTGCACTTGAAGAAACTTTCAAAATTCTTGACATTTTACGGATTGAATGACCTTCATGTCTGATGGATTGTAGTTTCTCTTTGCTTATTTGATCTGTTACAGTTTGGTATTTTACCAAATAGGGCTATCTTCTGTATACCACCCCTTGCTACAACACAACTGATTGGCTGAAATGCATTAAGGAAAATGATTCCACAAATGAACTTGTAACAAGGCACACCTGTCAATTGAAATGCATTCCAGGTAACTACCTCATGAAGCTGGTTGAGAGAATGCCAAGAGTGTGCAAAGCTTTCATCAAGGCAAAGGATGGCTACTTTGAAGAAGCTGAAATATAAAATATTTTGATTTGTTTAACACTTTTTTGGTTACTACATTATTCCATGTGTTAGTTCATAGTTTTGATAACTTTGCCATTATTCTACAATGTAGAAAATAGTAAAAATAAATAAAAACCCTTGAATGAGTAGGTGTCCAAACTTTTGACTGGGACTGTATAAAGCAGTGTGACTTCCTGCATACAGAAATCAACAATTCAATTCTGCCAACCCCTATTGGCTTTACCAATTTGCACCCTCTCTTTAGGCATGTTCACATTAGGAAGAGGCAATAGGAGTCTTGGCAAATATTTTTGTAAGCAGGAAGTCGCCCTATTGTGTATGATGATGGCATGACTTGTTACTAGCAGTAGGAATATGCTCTCTCCTGGCCCCTTACACGAACTCTGAATTTGTCCTGCTAGGTGGTCAAACTGGGACATGCTTAAACCACTTGACCAAATCCTAAAGCAATGGGACTCCCTAAATCGTTCTCAGATTATTACCAATCCCACAAGACATGACTCCAAACACCCAGAAAAGGCTACTCTCATTGATGTTATCCTCACAAAGAATCCTGATCGCGATCACTGTTTTGCAGCTTTTTTGCAGCTTGTTTTCGTAATGGCTGCTCAGTGAAACGACCTGTCCTAGACGCTTGGTAAAAAAAAAAAACTTTCATGAGCAAGCCTTCCTTAATGACCTGGCCACAGTAAATTGGTATAGAATCAGCTTTATCCCCTCTGACGAAGACGCTTGTACCTTCTTTTTTATATTTTCCATGGTATTGTTAACCAACACACCCCCATTAAGAAAATGATAATTAAAAACAGGTTCAGCCCCTGGTTCGACCGTGATCTGGCAGTTACTCCCCTTCAAGAATTCCATTTGGATAAAGTCTCGGCCCACGCTAGGGCTGGGCGGTGTACCGTATTTTATGATATACCGGTATTGATGCAGGGACCGGTTTGGGTTTTTACTTTACCTTCTATACTGGTATTGGAATGTTTGGTTTGTTAAATGTAATACGCCATGTGTAATGCCCATTTGTATAGTTTGCTTCGCTACTTGAGTCATCTCTCTTCGGTCTTTCTCTCTGTGCTACTTTCCACATAGCCACGCCCCCTGTCACTCTAGGAGCGCATTTGTTGTTCATCAACGAGACGCTTACGTTCAGTCTGCCTGGTCAATGCAGCACATGCAACAATGTTGATGACAATGCTGTTTTCACTTTGCTTCTTAAAATTAATCAACTATCGTTCTATACTGACACTATTCGTTTCTGTTTCTTACATCAGCAAACAGTTAGTTTGTATTTTCTTAACTAGTTGCCCTAAATCTTTTGAGACGCTAACTGCTAGCCGCTAATAGCTAGCTAATACATGTACTGAGTAAAAGCAAACGTAGCTAGCTAATACAACCTGATAATACCAGTGATGGTGTAGACCTAAACCAGCATGTTTGTACAACAGTATCTTCTAAATCAAAGAGGAATATGTTAGCTATATGAAGTCGCTAAGAGAAAACATGCAAGGTAGCCAAAGCTTATAGGGTCCCCTAGGAAACACGTACCAACAATTCAGTTCCTACCCTGTCACAACTCCCTGGTATTTTAATTCGTTGTCATCTCAAACACTGTATTCAAATTTCCCACCATTTTATTCGAACTATAGAATTAGAACAGTAGTTATATTTCCATGATTCCAACAGTTTTGCTCTAATTTGCAACATTTGGTTAAAAATAAGTCCTAGATTATTTGCCCATATCGTGCAGCCCTATGTGGCAGTGTGGAAATGATCTCTATTGAGCAGTGGTGTAAAGTACTTAAGTAAAAATACTTTCAAGTATTACTTAAGTCGTTTTTTCGGTATCTATACATTACTATTTTTATTTTTGACTACTTTTACTTCACTACATTCCTAAAGAAAATACTGTACTTTTTACTCCATACATTTTCCCTGACACCTAAAAGTTTGTTACATTTTGAATCTTTAGCAGGACAGGAAAATGGTCCAATTCACACACGTGTCAAGAGAACATCCCTGGTCATCTACTGCCTCTTATCTGGAGGACTCACTAAACACCAATGCTTGGTCAGTAAATTATGTCTGAGTGTTGGAGTGTCTCTGGCTATCCGTAAAAGAAAGAAGAAAAAATAAATGGTGCCATCTGGTTAAGGAATTTGAAATTATTGTTACTTTTGATACTTAAGTACATTTTATCAATTACATTTACTTTTGATACTTAAGTATATTTAAAATCAAATACTTTTAGACTTTTACTCAAGTAGTATTTTACTGGGTGACTTTCACTTTTACTTGAGTAATTTTCTATTAACGTAGCTTTACTTTTACTCAAGTATGACAATTGGGTACTTTTTCCACCACTGCAATTAAGTGCAGGAAATGCAGAAATTATAAAAGTGCTGAAATTAGTTTGGGTTGAAGGGTTGAACAGTATAAAACAATCAGAATGGAGAAAGACTCATTGAAATCACTTAGAATGTATGTGTTGCCACCTTGTATTATTCAAAAACTTAAAATACCGTCATACCGTCCAATTTTCTTAAAAATACCGTGATATAATATTTTGGCCATATCGCCCAGCCCTAGCACACGCATACTCTGGCTGACTGGCTCTCATTCAGGCAAATGATAAATAAGTGCACTCGGGTTCGTTCTGGAAAATGGTTAAAGACCTGGAGAATAAACCCTCCTCCTCCTCCTCATAGCTGCCCATGTCCCTTAATGTTGATGAAGTGGTTATTACTGACAAGGAGTACATGGCTGAGCTCTTTAATCACCACTTCATAAAGTCAGGATTCCTATTTGACTCAGCCATGCCTCCTTACCCGTCCAACATTTCCTCATCTCCCACCCCATCTAATGCAACTAGCCCTGATGCTCCTGCCTCGCTACAAAGTTTCTCCCTGCAGGCAGTCACTGAGTCCAAGGTGCTAAAGGAGCTCCTTAAACATGACCAACAAAAAAAACATCTGGGTCAGATGGTTTAGACCCTTTCTTCTTTAAGGTTGCTGCCCCTATCATTGCCATGCCGCTCTCTGACATTTTTTAACCTGTCTCTCCTCTCTGGGGAGATTCCCATTGCTTGGAAGGCAGCCACGGTGAATCCTTTATTTAAAGGAGGAAATCAAGCTGATCCTAACTGTTATAGCCCAATTTCTATTTTGCCCTGTTCATCAAAAGTGTTGGAAAAACTTGTCAATAATCAACAGACTGGCCTTCTTGATGTCTATAGTTTTCTCTATGGTATGCAATCTGGTTTCTGCTCAGGTTATGGATGTGTCACTGCAACCTTAAAGGTCCTAAATGATGTCACCATTACCCTTGATTCTACGCAATGTTGTGCTGCTATTTTTATTGACTTGGCCAAAGCTTTTGATACAGTAGAACATTCCATTCTTGTGGGCCGGCTAAGGAGTATTGGTGTCTCTGAGGGGTCTTTGGCCTGGTTTGCTAACTACCTCTCTCAAAGAGTGGAGTGTGTAAAGTTAGAACATCTGCTGTCTCAGCCACTGCCTGTCACCAAGGGAGTATCCCAAGGCTCGATCCTAGGCCCCACACTCTTCTCAATTTACATCAACAACATAGCTCAGGCAGTAGGAAGCTCTCTCATCCATTTATATGCAGATGATACAGTCTTATACTCAGATGGCCCCTCCCCGGATTTTGTGTTAAACGCTCTACAACAAAGCTTTCTTAGTGTCCAACAAGCATTCTCTGCCCTTAACCTTGTTCTGAACATCTCCAAAACAAAGGTCATGTGGTTTGGTAAGATTAATGCCCCCCACCCCACTGGTGTGATTAGTACCTTTGAGGGTTTAGAGCTTGATGTAGTCACCTCCTACAAGTACTTGGGAGTATGGCTAGACGGTACACTGTCCTTCTCTCAGCACATATCAAAGCTGCAGGCTAAGGTTAAATCTAGACCTGGTTTCCTCTATCGTAATCGCTCCTCTTTCGCCCCAGCTGCCAAACTAACCCTGATTCAGATGACCATCCTACCCATGCTAGATTATGGAGATGTAATTTATAGATCGGCAGGTAAGGGTGCTCTCATGCGGCTAGATGTTCTTTACCATTTGGCCATCAGATCTGCCACCAATGCTCCTTATAGGACACATCACTACACTCCATACTCCTGTGTAAACTAGTCATCTCTGTATACTCGTCACAAGACCCACTGGTTGATTCTTATTTATAAAACCTTCTTAGACCTCACTCCCCCCTATCTGAGATATCTACTGCAGCCCTTATCCTCCACATACAACACTCGTTCTGCCAGTCACATTCTGTTAAAGGTCCCCAAAGCACACACATCCCCGGGGTGTCTCCTCTTTTCAGTTCGCTGCTGCTAGCGACTAGAACGAGCTGCAAAAACTCAAACTGGACAGTTTTATCTCCATCTCTTCATTCAAAGACTCAATCTTATTGATAGTTGTGCTGTGTTGTCATGAGTTGCTGCCATGCGGTTGTCGTCTAGGTCTCTCTTTATGTAGTGTTGTGGTCTCTCGTCGTGATGTGTGTTTTGTCCTATATTTTTAAACCCAGCCCCCGTCCCATCAGGAGGCCTTTTGCTAGGCAGTCATTGTCAATTATTTGATCTTAACTGACTTGCCTAGTTAAATAAAGGTTAAATAAAAATGAAAACAAATTCTCATCAACCAACATTAGCAAACAATTCTTCTGGAGGTAGGTCTCTGAAACTCAGACCAGAGACGTGCAATAATGAAGCACGTGAAATCAACTCATTGATGAGAAACTAGCTAGTGAGTGGCTCCACGCACCTTCACTGAATTCGCTTGCTTGGTTGGTTCACTCGAACTGCACCGACGACTGGCGTTCGCTGATATGCGCCGCATATGCAATGGACCTAAAAGATTACAAGGCCATAGTGACCTCCGCAGAAAATATCCTGTCGTTTTGCCACTCATTTCAGGGCCTCTTCTACAATGTGTTTTACAGCGTCGTCGACCTTCTGGACGTAAGTAACACGAAAATAGCCACTGTTTAGTTCGTCTGTGACCAACTTGCAACGCTACCACGTGACAGAGGACGTTCCATGTACTTCCTGTATTTAAATTAGGTTGGACGACCGAGGTATATCACAACGTCAACACGTCTTGCTGTTTACTTAGTCAAATTATTTAACATAACCATTTGTCTGCGGAAGCGCGAGTATAACTTATTAGCATTGTCCACATGTGTATTTAATTTAACGCCCAAAACGGCTTTCATATATCTATTTTGGCCAGCCTGTCATTCTTCGTATTTCCACGGTATCGACTAGATGGGATACAGTTTGTCAGAATTGCCCAGAATGTACTTTTCGTAACAGGTTATGAGAATTAATGTAGCAGTTTAGGAGATATAGGTTAAGGTTAGGAAAGGGATTTGGGTTAACTAAAATGCTACATTTTTCAACTTTATATAGCAATTTGACATAAACCGTATACCATCTAGCCGTGATCGCATTCGTCCTGAAAAAAAGCTAGTAGTAGACAGCTAGCTAGTAGCTAAATCTCAGATTGTGGTTGTGCGTGGTAATGTTTAGCATTATATCGATCTTTTCCCTATTATGGCTGTACGTTGGTTATGCAGGTAAGCATGAGGACATGTAGCTTATCATATATTCCTGACAGTTTATAATAGTAGTTATCTCTATTATTTCAACTTTGTTTATTTAGCTAGCACCGTTCAGATATCTAATACAGCGTAGCTAGCTAGCCTACATTTAGCTTGTACCTAAAAGACAAAACAATTACGCCACAGTAGTGTTTTCATTCATATGTGTTGATTTATTGCACTTTGGTTGACATTTGATGTTCTCAGGGAGCAAAATTGCTGTCAAGGGACAGGTGAGGTGACTGGGCGTCCTTTGTTTACCAGTGGTGCACTTGTTCCAAAGAGGATCATTGTCCTCCAACATAGGGAGCCCCGTTAAAATTCTACAAAATGTAGCTAGCTACAGCTTTCCTTCCCCCTTCCATCACTGATTAGAACTTCAAAATAACTGGACAGGTAAAAGTAATCTGGTGGAGCCGGTGCGTTCACATGTCCACTCATGGGTTGTGTTCCAGTAGTGCACAACATTGCCAAATCTGTTTTCTTATTGGACAAGTCCAAAGGCTCCATTAGAATTCCTTTAAAGTGCACATTTCCTTCCTCAGTAATAACTGACTGATGACACATGATTGGACATGTGAACTGACATGTAATCTGGCTCTACCAGATTACTTTTACCTGTCCAGTTATTTTGAAGTTCTAAAGACTCAAAGATGACTCAGATGGAGGTCTAATAGGCCTGTAGATGATGCTCATTTGAGATGGGAGCTAGAAGGTAACAGTCTAGGAACATACAGAGAGGGAAATGTCAGATGAGTCAAAATACCCCCGGAACGAGCCACACTGGGAGCCAAATTTGAAATACAATACATTGTATACATGGAGCAGGGTGGAAAAATCGCATTAAAAAAACTATTTAAATGTATTTTCGGAAGAACTGTGGTCACCATTCATGTAATACATTAAATATATAGTCTGCATAAGACTGAATTGGGGAGTTATTTCATAGTTTTTTCACAGGTAGGCCTACATTATTTTCCCATTTCAATCTTTTAGCAACCGTATTCTTGGAGTGACTGTTATGGGCAGAGCAGCCCATCCAATATGCACTTCAATATTTTTATATGCAACCTGGAATTAAATTTAATAGCACCAGTGCTTCTATAGTGAAACAAATCTCACATTGGTGCCATTTGCGAGCGATGTTGTTAGGCGACATTGTATCGTTGTTTCTTCTTCAGAGTGCACTGGCAACAACAATTTCATTTCACAGAGACAACACGGGTTCTTCAACTTTAGCACTAGCCAATATCCACACATTTTTTAATGATCTGAATGAAGATGATAGTGAAGGGGGTGATTGAATTTACAATATACAATTGGGGTTGGCCTCTAGCCAATTTGTTCCTGAGCTTGTAGCTAATCGGCGGGCCAGAACATATAGCCTACTATCTGCCCAATTCATATCCCCACACTGCACATTTAACACGTGGTTAGTGGGATAATCAATTAAATGACAATGTGATAATTTCGATCTGATTACAGTGGTTAATTCACTAATGTCTCTATTAATAGGCCTTTACCTACTCTATTAAAATATGTTAATCATAAATGTATTTCTCCAATGCCAAACCAGTGTGTCTTGTTTGCAACGAAACTGTTGCTGTTTGCAAAGAATTCAATCTGAGATGTCATTATGAATCTAAGCATGGTACTTTCAGAAGTTGATTTTCCACCCCAGACATGAGGCCAAAGTCTGACGCAGAAAGCAGGTAGGCCTATTTAAGGAGTGCATTGTGACAGTATTGGAGGAAATAGCTATAGTGACAAATATATGGATAACATAATTGCGTCTGTCAAACAGGTGTGGTGGAAAATTCTAACCAAGTTAGAGAGACTTTGTTATTTCTTCAAACAAGCAATCTTTATTAATAAGAATTGCAATAATGAAGCTGGTCAGTTATGCACTCTGATGTGTACCGCCAAGAGTTCGATGACACGAGTGAAGCCTTATAAAGATAAACTCTTATATAAGCATATACAAAACACGTTATCTTGGTATGTGTACGTGTGTGGAGAACGAGACGAAACTAGGGTAAAAGGTACAGATGTGAATTGGTCGTCTCGTTCTGTGGCAACAGCTAGTTCTAGTCTAGTGAGTCAAAACAACAGGAAATCACTCTAGACAGTTTCTCTGAAGTAGATCAACGGTTCCCCATTTTGAAATGCAAGAAGCTATACAGCCTTAAAAAGATCATTCATTATACAAGCATTAAAGAGGTTTGACTAAAATTCCCCTTACACAGGTAAGCCTAACTCCTTCTTTTTTTAAATAGTGGTCCAACAAAGCCCTCTTGTTAGTAAATTTGCCTACTCAACTTTCAGCACAGGGCGCTGCCCATATTGATTTTAGAAACCGCGATCCACGTGGCTGCATCTCAACAGATATTTGTTCTATTTCATCCAATTGTATTCTATTCTCTGGTTTTTACCATGGACCTATTTCCCTAATATTATAATTAAGCTTTCACATATGTTTTTTACACTTTTTATCAAGCTGTTGGTGCTTGCTTCTATTTATGCCAAATCAGTTGACCGCTGTAGGTTGAACTTCTTGTTTCCTAACATTATTCCTTTACAATTTTTTGTAGCGAATAGAGAAGACCCTATACCCATCATATCCCACATATGTTAATCAAAGCAGCGGTGGAGTGGCTTGTCTGTCCTGGAGATCATGTGGCGGGCTTATAGTGTGTTCTTTCAATCAGTTTAGATGTCGTGAAAAAATGAAATAGTAAGCCTATAGGCAACTCCAGTGACATGTAATAGCCTATTAACTTTATTTTTATGCAAACCTCCAGAACATACATTGCGAAACTTGAAAGAACTCGTGGTTCTCACGGTCAAGCGAAATTATACAATGTATCACTTGTACTCTCTGAAAAGGAAAGAATAATATGATTTATTTGACAATTAAAAAAAAAAAATATATATATATATATATATATATATATATATATATAACCACACATGTTGATCCAATACATTTAAAAATCATTCAGGATAACACAACAAAGTTTAGAAAAGTATTTCCATTGTGGTCTTCTTAATACAATACAATGTAGCCTAACAACATCGTTCGCAAATGGCACAGATGTGAGTTTCTTTTTACTATAGAAGCACTGGGCCTCTTAGATGTTAATTCCAAGTTGCATATCAATGTTTTTAGGCTCATATGACGGTCTGCTCTGCCATTTCGCTCCTTCACACCAGGGCTGCCAACAATATAGGGTTGCTATAATACGTAAAGGGAAAATAATTGACCTGTGGAAAAACTATAAAATAGCTCCACTACCATAAGATATATTAAAGCTGCAATATGTACCTTTTTGGGGGACTGACCAAATTCACATAGAAATGTGAGTTTTAGATCTGTAATTCTCATTGAAAGCATGTATAGGAAGTGTTAGATCTATTATATGTACCATATTTCTATGCTTCCCATTCTTAAGTATAGTTTTTGCTTCTTTTACTTTTGTACACCAACTTTAAAAAGCTGAAAATACAATATTTTGGGTTATTGAAAATATATTTCACAGCTGTTTAGATGGTACAATGATTCACTACACTATACATTGCTTGTTTTGTCACAAACTGAACTTAGGCGAACTATTTGAATTTTTGCAACCAGGAAATGGCAGAGCAATTTCTGCATATTGCACCTTTAATTGAATAGTGACCACAGCCCTTCCGAAAATATATTGAACAAAAATATAACCGCAACAATTTCAAAGATTTTACTGATTTACAGTTCATATAAGGAAATCAGTCAATTGAAATAAATTAATTAGGCCCTAATCTATGGATTTCACATGACTGGGAATACAGATATGCATCTGTTGGTCACAGGTACCTTTAAAAAAAATTAGGGGCGTGGATCAGAAAACCAGTCAGTATCTGGTGTAACCGTCATTTGCCTCATGCAGTATGACACATCTCCTTCGCATAGAGTTGATCAGGCTGTTGATTGTGGCCTGTGGAATGTTGGCCCACTCAATGGCTGTTCAAAGTTGCTGGATAATGGCGGGAACTGGAACACGCTGTCGTACACATCGATCCAGAGTATCCCAAACATGCTCAATGGGTGACATGTCTCTTTTTATTTCAGCTCATGAAACACTTTACATGTTGCATTTATATTTTTATTCAGTGTACATTTAAATTGTGTTTTAATGCAATTTTGTCCCACCCTGCTCCATTTCAAATTTGGCTCCCAGTGTATCTTTACTTCCGGGCTATTTTGATGCAACTTGCAATTCCTTCTCTGTATGCTCCTAGGTCACAGTTAGTGATGCAATGGTAAAACAATGGGTGGATTAACGCTGATTGTGCTGCATTTACCCTCCACTAAACCACTGGTCATAGTGCTTACAAATATGGCCATTGGCCAAGGTTTTATTCAGGGTCACACTATCTCATATTCAGTAGGCAGCAAACAGAGAAGATACCTGGGACCTATTCAGGTTCAAATGTTGCAGATACAGGCTAAATATGAACGGACACAATTACCTGTCATATTCTGCATTACACACCATATGTAGGGGGCCCAAGACTGACCATCGGTCATTCAGTGGTCAACCATCCTCCACAGTCCCCATGATGTGTTCTACACCGTTGCCAGTAGGTGGTTATGAATCATGGTCAAATTTTCCGAATCTATATGTCTTGGCCGACCATTGCTCAATTCTTGTAGTCTGTTCTAGGCTATACACTTCTGTCTGAATGTCCTGCAATATATTCTCCTGAATTTAAGCCCCTGGGCCGTAACTAATCCATTTTGTGTACAGGCAGTTTTACCTCTTGAATCCTGTATGGATATGGAAGTTGGCATAAAATATTTAGAAAAATTTGATCTATGTCATTGTGGTATTCCATCAGCACCTTAGTTGGTCTCACGTTTCTGCCAGAGATGCCAAGTGCTTGATATCCCATGTAAATACAATACATTTCAAATTGTTTTTAATAGGAAATATAACATCAAACTCCTGCGCAACTCTGTATACGATCCCTTTGTACAGTCCATTGAAGACTAGTTTATGACGCGCGTGAACAAACCCTCTGAATTGATGCGTGGGAGGGGCAACACCGCAGTGCATAGTGCTGTTGGACTGTACCGAGGAGAATCAGCCATTGAAAACAAATAATCGTTACATACCTACATAAAGAGAAAGGATACGTATTTGGATGACACAACATCGATTATGATCATTGTTGGCTAGCTGATGGAAACGGACATCTTTAGAAATGTGCGCGAATGTCTTTGGCGCTTTGAAAAGGTGAGACATTTCATGCGCAGCTGGGAAGGTGGTGAGACATTGCTGGCGTCTGTTACATTGAAACAGAAACCTAGCAACTGACAGTTTTGAAAATACGTTTTGTCTGAGAGATAGGCCAGAGGCAGCACTGCAAGCCTATGTGGCGGTATGTGAGTTGGTGCATGCATTCTTTGCGGTGTCACTGTTGTTGTGTTCACTGCTATTTCTATCTCCTTTCGTCGGTAAGTAAATTATTAGATCGGCTGCTTACGATTACATAATGCTTAAAGCCCTCTGTAGTAGGCATGTAGTAACGTTACTGTAGATAGGCATGCAATGCAAAGTATTTGCTCACTGGTTTGCTGCGTTTGAAGAGGGACTGTTCTAGAACTCGTATTGGAGAATGGGTCTCTCAGACAATAAGCCTCACGGAGCATCACCTTACACCGGGGTTCCCCAACTGGTGATTTTATTTGCCCCCCCCCCCCCCCCCCCCAAAGTTTTCTGAGCCAAATTCTTTTCATTTTGTTCCATTGTTGGACATAAAATACTAAAAACACCAGCAAATCAGCTCAAAGTTACTTACATTTAGGAAAGTTTTACCACGCATAATAGAGAAATGGATGAGATCGTATACAAACGTAAGTAAGGTTTGAAACGATTGTTTTAATCAAATGTTATATCTGTTTGAGCTTCCTGCGGTCAATTTGAAGTCTACAAATTATTTGTAATTATGTTCCGGCCACCTGACCATCCGCTCCCCCAAAAATTGTCCCGCAGCTGAATTTAGTTGATCCCTGCCTTACACAGCTCAATTCTAGACGACAGGTATGAATGTATTGATGACCTGGGTCTAAGATATGTAGACATATTAGCCATGTTGGCAGCCCACAGAAGACTTCAAGTTTGATCTGTTTGCTCATATCTAGTTCTGTGTCGGGCAATTTTTGATTTGTAAACTGTTGGCCTCACAGGTAGCCTAAGCCGTGCCCCATTGTGGCCAGAAAAGGGGCATTTGCCGGTGGCATCCTGGTTTGGAGACCTTTCCAGAGACTCAGAATGTGGTCATAACAATGTTTGTCCCTTCCTGATAGGCTACCTCTCTCTGGCATACAGAGTGAGGTTACATATCTGGGAGGTTTGACTAGCCTTTCGGGTTTAATTTATTACTCATCCTAAACTGACAGCAAAATGAAATGTATGCTGTTTTATTCAATGCAACTCATGTAGAGTTACATTAACTCATCTAGTTGTCGATTTGTGTGGATTCGGCCCATGGTTGTCACCATGCTTTTAGGTAGTACAATAGCAGCACAGTATTATTTGTGATGGTCTTTCATACTACTGTGTCTGGTTATATTCATTCAAAAGACAACAAGTAGCCTAGTGCCTGTCTCTCTCCTGAGGCCTGTTCTGGAAAAATGAAATCATTTTGTCTTTCATTTCTCGTTTAGCCCTCAGAAATACCTGTTGTCCTTTCTGTGTCAAACCATTTCAATTCAGCAAGCCATGACACCCACCATCTCACATTATTCTCAAATCGTTTCTGTAGTTAAACAGATAAGATTCCTACAACATTATTTTGTAGAAATGTAATTTGATCTCTGATTAAAAAAAATTGCACCCAAAATGACCATTTTAATTTATAGGATTCATACAGTATTCAGTAAATATAGTACCTAACATCTTATTTTGACCAAACTTTTTTTTCTAACAATGTGTAAGAAAGTGGTGATCAGCCCAGTCATTCTGGATGGAGGCTAACGGTTTAATCTAAATTACACTATAGTGCCTGGAAATACAATGGCATTGCAAAAGTAGTCATATTTAGTAGGAAATAACTTCATCAGCATTATCATGTCGCCAAATTTACTTTAGACAGATGGTAATGTTGTCATTAGCTATTAAAGTTTGTCAAACATAGCTAACAATGCTAACTTTAGCCGGCTAAAATCCAGTGGCCTCCCCTCAATCTTAGCTAGCTAATGTTCTACTGCATCTAAAGTCAATATGTTGACCTCAAAATGATGACAAAAGGTTTTCCGACTAATTATTTGCCTCCTTTTGAATTTCATTGTATTTCCAAGCCACTAATGCACTTTTGATTAAATCTTCATCAGCACTCATTGACGATGCATTGAGTAGAATGCTCAGTCGGCTATCAGTCCAAAACGAATGTTCAAAACAATATTTTGACAAAACATGCAACCCATGAATTGATAAGGTATGACATCAACCCATGCTTTGGTTTTGTTGGCCACTGTTTCAAATGCTAACTTTTAAGCATTTGTGCCACAAATCCAATTCAAGTCAATGGTACCTATATTAGCATTTTCACGCTTCATGTTTGCCACAAATGCAAAAAAGTTAGCATTTGAAACAGTGGCCAGGTAAACAAAACAAAATAATGGGTTGCTGTCAGACATTGTCCATAGACTGCTTACATGGTAAGGAAACCAATATGTCATTTGGGTGAACTATCCCTTAAACATTGAGGGGTTCTTAAAAAAAATCACTTAATAGCAGGAACAGCACCATTTAGTGGTCAGAACCTGGTATTATCAGGATGTGGGATGGGACATAAACCTAACAACATCAATGACTAATTGAACAGGGAAAAACAAACAAAAACAAATTCACTGAGAATACATTACATCGGCTGAAGAAACAATACTCCAAGCTGCAGCTCCATACTACTTGTCAAACACAGAGAAATGATACTGTATAGTCATTGTTGGGTTGGGATTGGTGTGGGGGTTCGTGGGAGGCTTTGGACAATTTCTTTGGATTCCTAATGTCTTACTCAACGTTAGAAAAAAAAGGTTTGGTCCAAATCAAATGTTAGTTCCTATATTTATTGAATATAATACAAATCCTATAAATTAAAATGGCCAATTTGAATGCTAATCTTATCTGTTACTAGCAACAAAATAGATTTCAGAACAATCGTGTGGCGTGTAGGAGAATACTATAAGCCCTAGGCCTATATTGTCTCAACTGACTTTTTCCAATGGCTCTCCTTTAGAGGTTGACCGATTTATGATTTTTCAACGCCGATACCGATTATTGGAGGACCCCAAAAAATCCGATACCGATTAGTCGGCCGATTTAAATAAAAAAAATAATATATATATATTTTTGGGGGGGGATTTATTTATTTGTAATAATGACAATTACAACAATACTGAATGAACACTTATTTTAACTTAATATAATACATCAATAAAATCAATTTAGCCTCAAATAAATAATGAAACATGTTCAATTTGGTTTAAATAATGCAAAAACAAAGTGTTGGAGAAGAAAGTAAAAGTGCAATATGTGCCATGTAAAAAAGCTAACGTTTAAGTTCCTTGCTCAAACCATGAGAACATATGAAAGCTGGTGGTTCCTTTTAACATGAGTCTTCAATATTCCCAGGTAAGATGTTTTAGGTTGTAGTTATTATTGGACTATTTCTCTATACGATTTGTATTCCATATACCTTTGACTATTGGATGTTCTTATAGGCACTTTATTATTGCCAGTGTAGCAATATAGCTTCTGTCCCTCTCCTCGCTCCTACCTGGACTCGAACCAGGAACACATCGACAACAGCCACCCTCGAAGCATCGTTACCCATGTAGAGGAAGGGAAAAAACTACTCCAAGTGTCAGAGCGAGTGACGTTTGAAACGCTATTAACGCGCACCCCGCCAACTAGCTAGCCATTTCACATCGGTTACACCAGCCTAATCTTGGGAGTTGACAGGCTTGAAGTCATAAACAGCTCAATGCATTGCGAAGGGCTGCTGGCAAAACGCACAAAAGTGCTATTTTGAATGAATGCTTACGAGCCTGCTGGTGCCTACCATCGTTCAGTCAGACTGCTCTATCAAATCATAGACTTAATTATAACATAATAACACACAGAAACACGAGCCTTAGGTCATTAATATGGCCGAATCCGGAAACTATCATCTCAAACAAAACGTCATTCCTGTTACATTGCACAACCTTCAGTGTTATGTCATAATTACGTACAATTCTGGCAAATTAGTTCGCAACGAGCCAGGCGGCCCAAACTGTTGCATATACCCTGACTGCGTGCAATGAACGCAAAATGACACAATTTCACCTGGTTAATATTGCCTGCTAACCTGGATTTCTTTTAGCTAAATATGCAGGTTTAAAAATATATACTTCTGTGTATTGATTTTAAGAAAGGCATTGATGTTTATGGTTAGGTACAGTCGTGCAACGATTGTGCTTTTTTCGCAAATGCGCTTTTGTTAAATCATCCCAGTTTGGTGAAGTCGGCTGTCTTTGTTAGGAAGAAAGTGTCTTCACAGTTCGCAACGAGCCAGGCGGCCCAAACTGCTGCATATACCCTGACTCTGTTTGCAAGAGAAGTGACACATTTTCCCTAGTTTAAAGAAATTCATGTTAGCAGGCAATATTAACTAAATATGCAGGTTTAAAAATATATACTTGTGTATTGATTTTAAGAAAGGCATTGATGTTTATGGTTGGAGCAACGTGTACCTAAGCGATTATATGCAACGCAGGACAGGCTAGATAAACTAGTAATATCATCAACCATGTGTAGTTAACTAGTGATTATGATTGATTGATTGTTTTTTATAAAATAACTTTAATGCTAGCTAGCAACTTACCTTAGCTTCTTACTGCATTCGCGTAACCTCGTGGAGTGCAATGTAAAGCAGGTGGTTAGAGTGTTGGACTAGTTAACCGTAAGGTTGCAAGTTTGAATCCCTGAGCTGACAAGGTAAAAATCTGTCGTTCTGCCCCTGAACAAGGCAGTTAACCCACCGTTCCTAGGCCGTCATTGAAAATAAGAATGTGTTCTTAACTGACTTGCCTAGTTAAATAAAGGTCTAAAAAAAAATAAAAAATAAAATGTTTTACTACAAAATAAAAAATTGTCCAAATTGGCGTCCAAAAATACCGATTTCCGATTGTTATGAAAACTTGAAATCGGCCCTAATTAATCGCCCACTCTGATTAATCGGTCGACCTCTACTCTTCTTAGACAATACTACATATAGACTATAGTCAAAACCTATGTAACACTGACATTATTTGAGGCTTTTCATTTGGGTTTATTATCTGAGTGGTATTGCAATGTAACCAATAGACATGTTTTCCTCGGGACTGTCTAAATATGGTTTAAATGGACCCTAGTAATCCCATAATGACTGCCAAATCGGCGCTCTCTCACCATAATCCCCGTTTGGAAAAATCCCTCATATGGTGAACAACAGTGATACACTGTCTCTTTAAGAATGAGAAGAATGACCTGTCTATTGTGACATTACAGACACATCACTTAAATAGCAGCAGAGGAACCGCCTGCAAATACAATATTTTGAGAGCCTCTCAATCTGCGGTGTCTGGATGCCGATGGTGCAGAATTTAGGCTACTGGTGTGTTCTTCTGAGCCAGCTTGATCTTATTCATTGAGTTTTCCCTCTGGAGTTTTTGTAAGTAGTGTTGTTGACTATTTTATACAATTAAGGAAACAGTCATCTTTGAGTGAGAGGAATTAGTTCTGTTGGGTGTCATTTTCAGTCCGCTCAGACGTTCCCTAAAGAATGTAACTCAATTATGGTTATTTCAGACCTGGGGAGTAAAACGGCATTGTTGTCGCTGCAGTAATCAGATGTAGTTCAGTGGCGTTCATTAGACAGCCTTGGACATAAACTGAAATAGTAGCCAACACTGTGTCTGGAGCTGTAGCCTACTTTCAGTAAGGAGTTTAATGATTGTCATGCTAGTGTTATAATTGAATGTTTTAATTAATTTATTGCCTGTTTTTAGGACATGCCTGCATAATTCTTGTTGGTTAAACGGTCACACTAACAAATTGGTATTGTACTTTGATCAAGTGCATCAAGTTCATTTAAACCTCCAGTAACTATTTGTTCTTTGAGGTAAGAACAGGGTACAAAAGCGTCTTGTTCACGCTTGTTTTTATTTTGGGTGGAGCTTGGAAAACCGCAGGCAGCTTAGGTCAACATTACATAATGGAAACAAGAACACCTGGCCTAACATACGGAATTGGACAAGCCTCATACTGATAAGCTTATTTTTTTCTTCACATTTTCCTATTTTAAAGTTGAACAACTGATTGAAAAAATATGACATTTTAGAGAGTGTAGATTTTGCCTATGAATGTGTTTAGTTGTGAACTTTTGTTATTGCATTTGTGCTGTGCCTGTTTTGCAGCTTGTTTGGAAAGCCCTTTGATGGTGGAAAGAGGATGGACCATGGCAGCCAGCAGCAGCACCCAGCCATGATACGACTCTATGAGGTCCAGCGGGAGGTCCAGTCTCTGGGCCCTCAGGTGTGCACCTTCAGTGGGTTGAAGAACGAGCGGGAGTATCGACGGCTGGAGCGCGAGCTGACCCGGCTGCTCCTGGAGGTGGACCAGGTGGACACGGAGGGCAGGGCAGACCTACAGGGGGCACGCAAGAGAGCAGCCCAGGAGGTGGAGGGGCTGCTGCGCTACCTTGAGGAGAACGCCACCCACCCGTCCCGCCTGGCCATCGAGGAGCTGAGCCGGGAGGCCCAGAGGCTGGTGGAGCAGGGGGTGGTGGAACCGCAGCGGGCCGGGGGCACAGCAGAGATCAGTGATGAGCTGGTGGATGCCGTGCAGGAGCTGATACTGAGGCTTACCCAGGTGAAGACAGGAGGAAGTGTACCCCTCCGTAAGGCTCGCTATCGGGCCCTGACACGACTGTGTGCCGTGCAGGACGTGATCGAGGGGCGCACGCGCCAGCAGACCCTCCCCCTGTCAGAAGACACGCACGTGGCCGTGCAGAGGATCAACCAGGTGATGGTGCAGGTGAGTGGGGCGCGCAGCCAGCTGGTGGCACTGCTGATGGGGCTGAGTGGGAGGGATAGCTGTGCCCACCTGTCCCGCGTGCTCACTGAGCTCCTGGTGGAGCTGGACGCCCTGGATGTGTCGGGGAACGCAGCGGTCCGGAACTACCGCAAACAGGTGGTGGAGGAGATCAACGGCCTGCTCAAACACCTGGACCTGGAGGGAGAGGGAGACGACACCCGCAGGTACACAGCTTTACTACAATTACAAATAATAGTACAGAAAGGAAATACAGTATGCATGTGTGTATACATGCTTTCAGGTAGATCTTGGCTCAGAAATGTGATGTTGTATACATCTTTTTCTTTTTTCAGGTATGACTTGGCGCAGAATGACTCAATCCGTCAGATTGAGGCGGTGCGGGGTCGGGTGGGCCAGCTGCGCGGGGAGGTCCTGCGACACTGTGGGGTGGGCGACCTCTTCAGGCCCAAGCCTGAGCTCCAGAGTCTCCTCACACACCTGGACCAGGTGGACACGGCCCGTAACCCCTGTATCCGTGAGGCCCGCCGACGCGCTGTGCTAGAGGTCCAGGCTGTCATCACCTTCCTGGACCTCCGTGAGGCCCTGATCTGCCGCCAGCCCGGCTCCAACGAGCCCCCACAACACAGGGCTGTGTGGATGGTCCTGGGCAGCCTGTCAGACCTCCAGGCCCAGGTACTCTGCTTCAACGGCAAGCGGGCCGACAAGAGCTACATATTGCTTGAGGAGCTTCTAACTAAACAGCTGCTGGCCCTGGATGCAGTTGACCCACAGGGTGATGAGATGACCAAAGTGGCCCGCAAGCAGGCAGTCAAGTTTGCCCAGAACATCCTCAGCTATCTGGACATGAAGACAGACGAGTGGGAATACTAATCCACTGGAAAAGACTATACATAGCTGAAGTATGCGTCCGCCGACCTATTAAATTGTATATATACACTGGTGTATCATCACTCTAAGAGTTGGGGTCTGTACATTTTGACTAAATCCCAGAATTCACTGCAGCAGCGCTTTTGGTCTCTTTGTTGTCATTGTCACTGGCCTGTGGGTAAAAAAACCAACCCAAGAACATTTTTGTGAAATACAATTTGGAGAAAAGTGTTATGACGTGCTTTTGAAAGTTTATTGAGCATCTTTTTTAAATCTACTGTATGTGTATGAGTTTTGATCAGTGTTGTTGTGTGGTTGTAAAGCCTGCGGCCAAAAGCACTGAAGCCTGTTATGGTGGTGGTCAGAGTAGTTAAGATCCAATCACGTCATCTGTTTTTCAAAAGCAGGAGTGGGACTAGAGTAATTACATCTCAATGGTATCCATGTTTTGCTTGACTACTTTGGAGGTCAGTTGTAAATTAACCCAAACGATGTCTGTGATGTCTCAAAATACTTCTTTACCGAGATGAACAGAGAGTGTACATCAGCACTGTGAGACAAGATCTTCACCTGTTCATTTTGCTTCTCCTCTGCTCCCTTTCTTCCTTTAATCAACACTTCTGAGGCAAACTCCCCTAACCATGGCTGGACACACCAGTCTCTGGCAACTGTTCAGATGACAAATGAAAAGGAGAGCTTATTCATGGCTTTACCCACTGGCCTACAATAATGAAGATGGGCATGGAACTCAGTGAAGTTAAACGGCCTGTGAGATCCTTTGTCAACTTGGAGGGTTAGTTAAAGGCCTAGTTGTAAAGACTGAATATTTGTAGACATGATAAATTACTATGTTTGTCTGTAATTTGTAGCTAAATGTTGATTGTGACTTGTGTGTTTGTGAGGCTATATCCTGTCTGCATTGAATTTAGTGAAGGGGAAAAACAGTGTGGAGGTGGTTTTGTTTTTGTCTGTGACTTTTCTATTGTCAGAGGAGTGTGTCTGGGAGCCCTGGTGAGGGTCACTGATTTTACGTTACTATTATTATAGCTGTTGACAGTGATCACAGTGGACAGGGCAGTCTAAAACCGCTTCAGCAGAGGTAGGAAGCTATTAGTAAAAAAAATCTGTGTCTTTCCTTTCACCCCCCTTCTGGTGTTTTTATCCCAAACAAAGCAGCCCCCACCATACTCCACAGACAAGCTAGGGAGGGACTGGCTGCTACCTTTTACAAAAGAATCCTGAATGCACAAAGACAAGAAAAAGCACTAAATGGGTGACTGAGGAGCACCTAGGAAATTGTCACCGTGAGAAATTTGCACTTTTTACACATTTTCAGCATTATACCTCAGCTGTTAATAAATGGACCCCTGCATGCCTGGTAGATAGCCCTAAGTACTAACAGAGCATAAACAGTCCTCAGTTAACTCCCACAGAACTCCCAGACTCTCAACACGACAGGGGTTATTCAACCCTTCCCCTGCTGCTGTTGAAAAACATATGGCACAAAAACAGTGAAATCCAGCTACACGGTCATGGGATGTCTGACTCATAAGTGAGATAATGATTCGATTAGACAGTGTTCAGTGTGGCCTTCATGTAATGGGTGTTTGTTCACACAGCAAACCTAATGCTGTCTCAAATTAACCAACCCTGCCAGATCAGAGGCTAACACTAGCTACTGTTATAATTCTCCTCTTGATCTGCTCACGTACCAGTAGGTGTGATTATCAACGCACAGTTGCACACAACCTTGCAAAAATAGAACAAACCTCTTATCTGAAAGCAATGCAAGGTGTTCTATCTGAACTATGTATGCATCAGTTGCATCCCGTGTTTGAAAATGCATTGAACATTTTAGGGGTAGAATGTATCATTTTGTCAGTGAAGAATGTTATAAGTTTGTTTTATTTTTCCAAGTACCAAAGCTGATTTATTTTAAGGAAACTTTTTATGTTCCTTACTCTGTGGTGGACCTTTTGGTTTGCTTACTTTGCAAATGGCAGGAATGTGTCTGTGGGGTACAGTATTAAATGTTTTAATTTGACGATCTGTTTCTCCAGTCGCCTTTGACTAAGTGGATTGTGACAGGCTTTGCTGTGTTTCTCATACAAGATGCACGTGTACAAACGCACACTGAGGTTTAAATGATGTGTGAATGCTTCAATAATAGGTTTGTTAGACTTTTTATTCCGACTCCAAAATAAAAAAGGTGTGTTCCGGATCTAGTTGTGTAAAGACCTTTTTATTTTTTTATTCCTGGTTTTGCCATTCCCATGACAACACTATCATATGAGTAGACAGGTTACAAAACTCCATGTATAAAAACAACTACAATTTGTTAACCTTCAAAATATCAATACTATATTTAAAGACTTTCCATTGGGAGTAGTATATCTAGCTAGATTTGTACTGCCAATGTACTTTTTGTCTGCTACAGATTTGAAAGGCCACCCAAATGAAGCCCAATGTATCACCCATTTATGTATGTACATACACTACCGTTCCAAAGTTTGGGGTCACTTAGAAATGTGACCCCAAATGGTTTTTTTTGTTTTTTTTTGTCCATTTAAAATAACATCAAATTGATCAGAAATACAGTGTAGACATTGTTAATGTTGTAAATGACTGTTGTAGCTGGAAACGGCTGATGGAATATCTACATAGGCGTACAGAGGCCCATTATCAGCAACCATCACTCCTGTGTTCCAATGGCACATTGTGTTAGCTAATCCAAGTTTATCATTTTAAAAGGCTAATTGATCATTAGAAAACCATTTTGCAATTATGTTAGCACAACTGAAAACTGTTGTTCTGATTAAAGAAGTGATAAAACTGTCCGCCTTTAGACTAGTTGAGTATCTGGAGCATCAGCATTTGTGGGTTCGATTACAGGCTCAAAATGGCCAGAAACAAAGGAACTGTCTTCTGAAACTCGTCAGTCTATTCTTGTTCTGAGAAATGAAGGCTATTCCATTTTATACAACGATGTGTACTACTCCCTTCACAAAACAGCACAAACTGGCTCTAACCAGAATAGAAAGAGGAGTGGGAGGCCCCGGTGCACAACTGAGCAAGAGGACAAGTACATTAGAGTGTCTAGTTTGAGAAACGGACGCCTCACAAGTCCTCAACTGGCAGCTTCATTAAATAGTACCCGCAAAACACCGGTGTCAATGTCAACAGTGAAGAGGCGATTCCGGGATTCTGGCCTTCTAGGCAGATTTCCTCTGTCCAGTGTCGGTGTTCTTTTGCCCATCTTAATCTTTTATTGGCCAATCTGAGATATGGCTTTTTCTTTGCAACTCTGCCTAGAAGGTCAGCATCCCGGAGTTGCCTCTTCACTGTTGAACTTTTAACTGTTGAACCCCAAACTTTTGAAAGGTAGTGTATATGGTCACATTCCATCAGTTTATAGTATAGCTTTGCATAAGGACAGATAGGAACTAAGGGTACACCTGCATTGCTTCTACACATGCATTGCTTGCTGTTTGGGGTTTTAGGCTGGGTTTCTGTAAAGCACTTTGTGACATCAGCTGATGTAAGAAGGGCTTTATAAATACATTTGATTGATTGATTGGGTAAAGAAGCTTGAGTTGAGGTGTAGACTGTTAACTGGTATGAGTTTTGGGGCACTAAAGTGCCTGTTGCCCAGCCTTGACCTCTACCTGAACCCAAAGTATCCAATCAACCATAGTCCGAGATTCCTCCCAACGCCCACACTTCATAAAGACGTCAGTGACCTTGGCCTCAACACACACACATACACAGAGGCTGACTGGTGGATTTCAGAAAAGCTCCCAGCGTTCTACATTAAAAGTCCATCATATAAAGGCTTTTCAGAGCATTAGCTCAGAAGCAGAACTGTGGGAGGGACAGGGCGACTGGCCACACGGAACACATCCAAATGTAAACCCCATGTGTGGGGTCATGACCTTTCACACGACAGAGTGTCTCAGCACGGGCTCACTTCCGCTCCATCACCTGCAACTCTGTACAGTATCACTATAGCATTATTACAGTATCAGTTTAGAGTGCCTGCCAACTTAAACACTGGGTCATTTTATAGGTACTGTGCCAAGATATTTTTTGTCTCTATTTTTCTTTCTCCCATAGGGCACAATTGTTCCTACTTATGGCCACTAGAGAGAGCCAGATAACAGGCCACGCAAACACCCAGTGACAATGTCAACGTCCAGAGAGAGGGTGTGTGTGCTGTTAATCAGGGCGAGGCCCACTCACACATATGGACTGCACCCTGCAGCGTGTTTAAACTTGGTGTCGCTATGAGGACTGCATTAGTGTGTCGCATTAACTTGAAAACATGCCAAGCGTTTCGGTTCCTCACAACATGGTTCAGTGCTGCTACACGGTAACGCTATGTGCAACAACCTGTCAATGATGCTTAGTCAAATCAATCCCCCTGCCTGCCTCCCTCCCTCCACCCACCCACCCAATCCCCCCCCAGATCAGTGCTCCCGTAGCAGTGGGTTCTTTGTATGCAAGTTACGTAACATTCTTCCCTTCTGCATCTGCACCATTACTCTGGCTAAAATAGAAACCCTGCTGGATGACATAACCATCCACACATAAACACATTGTCCTCCCCCCTTCATCACTGTTTATGTTTCAGCTCTTCTTCTCCCCATCTTTTTCTATTCAAGTTTCAAGTGTTAATGTCACATGCACCAGTACAGTGAAATGCCTTTCTTACAAACTCAAAACCCCACAATGCAATAATCAATAACAATGAAAAAAACTAGAAATAAGAAGAAATATAACAAAAACAATAAGTAAGTAAGTAAGCATACTATATACAGGGTCAGTTCCAATACCATATTTACAATGTGCAGGGATACTGGAGTGATGGAGGTACTGTAGATATATATAGGGGTAAGGTGACTAGGCAACAGAGTATAAGATAAACAGTAGCAGCAGCTTGTATGTGAGTGGGTGTGCGTGTGTGTAGAGTCAGTATAAATGTATGCGTATATTATGTGTGAGTGAACAGGTGATGGAGTGAGTGTGTGTGTGAGTGTGTAGGAACCTGTGAGTGCTCATAGAGACAGTGCCAAAATAAAAGGTTAACTCAGATAGTCCGTGTAGCTATTTTGTTAGCTATTTATCCGGTATTTTTGCTTGGGGATAGAAGCTTTTCTGGAGTCTGTTGGTGCCAGACTTGCACCGGTACCGATACTGCTTGCTTTGCAGGAGCAGAAAGAATAGTCTATGGCTTGGGTGGTTGGAGTCTAATGATTTTCCTTCCTACCACACCGCCTGATTTAGATCTTGGAGAGCTTGGCCCCACTTGAGTGAATAGTGTAGTGTGTGGGTGCTCTTGTTTGCTATGTGTGTTTATAAACAGTTTGGAGCATTCTATACTGTATTTTGTGACTCATGTCATGTAATGTGTCGCTAGAATAGTTACATACATGAAATGTATTATAATTCTATATAGAAAGACAGGGTAACGTGAGGTCCCATGATCATCCAGTGGATTCTCTTCATTGGCCGGGTCCGAGCCCCATCTGTCTGTAAGTAGGTTATTGTGAATTGAGTTTGCGCCAAACCTCGGCAAATAAACACGTAACTCAAGGACGACAGCTGTGGAATTAATCCCCCCCCACCCACCCACCCACATGGTCCCTGTGAGAAATTCTGTGGGTTTCCAGAAATGATTACACCGCCAGCGGTGAGGTCACAGCAAACAGACTGGAGGAGAGTCAGCCAGTCAGAGGGAAGATATTCTGCTCTAATGTACATAACTTATCCAGCTGCAGGGCAGCCAGAAACTATCTGGAGCAACAAGGACTGCTGACGTCTGTTATATCCCGGTTCAATTCACTGAACTGGGATAATCTCAGGACAGAGCTGCAAGGCTCATAAATGATGGGAGTAGAGTAGCAGTTGGCTGGTTGCCGCAGCAACAGGAATTACTCACTCCTCCACGGAAACTGGCCCTTGTTTGCACTGTGGATGTTGTTCTGTTTTTCCACTCCCACAAATGTACTGCTGCCCATCCCTCACCCCAACCTCAGGGACTCAGAGTACACACATGCAGACATACACAGATCCTAAAGATAGGGTAAGGCATCTCCACATATTTACTGTTGTCATTAAATCCCCCTCAAAACAGAGCAAAGCATTATTCCATTGGACAAGAGAGCTCAGCTCTACAACAACATAACTGTCTTCTGAGTGGACTCTTCAGTGGCTCTACACAGGCTGTCTTGTTTCTACTGCATATTTTGCTGTGTTTACACTCTCTGGTGAGCATCAATCTATGTTTGAAACCTTTGTAAACAGATCCCTTCTGCAGCAAGCTCAAAACCAAGTCCTACATTCTCAGTTCCCTTAAAAGCCATGCTTAAGGCTGAGAACACATATACAACACATGCCACATCTATTTACACTGTATCTGGCATCGGGTAGTGTCTAATCTTAGAGGTTGGCACATCTTCATTCATGCTCCAGGGGGCACTCGATCATTGTGGCATCCCTACCACAGCCAGGCCAGGGCTAACATTTCACCTTGGACAGTGGGCTTTGGAATGGAGAAAGCAACACAGCGTCTTGATGTGTTAGCTACTGTATTTCAGGGGCCACTGTTCCCCCAACCTGAAGTGTTCTCATTCGTCTCAAAGGATCTGTCCAGGTTTCAGATTCTCCTTCTCTCTACAGTGTTCACCTGCCCTTCAGCACGTTCTGTTGGACACTGGCATAGCCTACTGTCTGTCTATGAATACTAAGAGGAATGTGACACACCTTGGTCTCTGTTCAAATGGAGAAATGCTAAAATGGAGTTAGAAAATAGAACCCCACACCCCAACTCTCACCACTACCCGTGCTAAACAAATAGTGGTTCTATTCTTAGCAGGGGGTTAGCTGTCTCAGTGTGGAATCTGTCGGACAAACCTACCAAGTTGGAACTTCAGCGACTATGCTGTTCTCAGAATAAAGGAAACACAGAGACAAACAATGACTCAGTGACTGCATTCATGTCTACATAGCTGTCTGTCTCTGATGACATGTGGAAGGCTGGATGGACCACACTGGCTACTTCACTAACTGGAGGAAGCAGTATTTAGAACAGTTACGTGCAGTTTGACAGGTGCCCTTCAGACTTCACCAGTGGTAGACTTCCTCATAAACGCAGTGGCAAGGGAGGAGCTGCCTGGAGCAAATGGCATATTAAAACAGCAGGCTAAAGTCCACCAACCACTGCCTTACCATATCAACAGATCTTGTGCCAGCCTGGAGTTGTGGGTATGGGGACAAGACAATAAACAGATACATTTTTCTTCTCCAAGGTCCCTGGTAAAAAAACTTTTGTACCCATTAAACCAGTACACAGCATCCATCACGGAGGTACCAAAGGGGCTGCCACACCCTTTGGTACCTCCGGGA
This sequence comes from Salmo salar, assembly GCF_965601325.2. NCBI lineage: Eukaryota > Metazoa > Chordata > Actinopteri > Salmoniformes > Salmonidae > Salmo > Salmo salar. The sequence goes on from NC_138291.1 coordinate 31,668,875, forward strand.
GTATAGAACAGTACCAACGTCCTAACACAAGAATCATAATAGATTAAGATTTTGGGAAGATTTGGTTTTAGGTCCAATTTCATCTCATGGATACGTCTGCTCTATTCTGATACTACGGCTAGTGTACACACCAACTCTCAACATTCAAAATACTTCCCCCTCTCCAGAGGGACCCGTCAAGGGTGCCCTTTGTCCCCGCTCCTTTTTGCACTTGCGATAGAACCGCTTTCCTTGGCCTTAAAATGATCATTATCATTCATTGGAATCCACTGAGCTGGTGAAGAACACAAAGTGTCACTGTATGCAGATGATCTTGTAACGAGTGCGCTGAGAGTCAGGAAGCAAGTACAGGAAGTGAGTGCTTCAATAAATAAACAAAACAATAAAAACAAAACACAAACAAACACACCGACATGAAACAGAGTCAATAACATCTGAGGAAAGAACCAAGGGGAGTGACAGATATAGGGAAGATAATCAAGGAGGTGATGGAGTCGCTTGACGATGGTGACAGGTGTGCGGGATAATCAGCAGCCTGATGACCTAGAGGCCGGAGAGGGAGTACACGTGACAGATCTAATATTATATATCACTAACCCTGTGAACTCTGTCGATAACATACTGCATATTTTAAACACATTTGGATCATTCACGGGTTACAAATTGAACATTCAGAAAAGTTAACATTTTCCGATCAACCCCGCTGCCAAGCAAATTCCCCATTGGAGCCCTGCATTTCCGTCTGTCTCCCTCTGGTTTTTCCTATTTAGGTGTGAATATAACACATTCTCTGGCTACCCTCCATAAAACTAATTTTGCAAGTCTAGTCACACAAGATGAAGCAGACTTACAACGCTGGGAGAGTTTGCCTCTCTCCTTAGCTGGCAGAATCCAATCTGTTAAAATCTAAATTTTACCTAGGTTTCTATACCTTTTTCTAATGTCTTCCAATCTTTATGCCCAAAATCATTTTTTACCACGTTGGATAGGCTCATCAGTCATTTTATCTGGGCAGGCAAATCACTTAGGTTACATAGAGCAATAGTTCAAAGAAGGAGACAAGATAGAGGATTGGCACTTCCAAATGTACTGCTTTCCTAATGGGTAGCCAATATTCAAAAGATTATGGACTGGTGTAATGCTTCAAGTACGAACTGGTGCTCAATAGAAGCACACTCCTGCCAATCATACTCCCTTTCTGCTCTTACTAATGCCCCACTGTCCTTGAGTCATTCAAAGTATACTGGAAACCCCATTGTGCTCTCTGCTTTGAAGATCTGGAGACAATTTCGTCAACATGTTAGACTTTCTGCCCTTTCTCTTCTAAGCCCTATCTGTAACAATCATCTATTTTTACCCTCCAAACTCCACCAGGCTTTTGTTTTGTGGCGAGAGAGAGGTTTGGCATGTTTCAAATATGTATTTTTAGAAGGGAAGTTTGACAGTTTTAATGATCTCGTAGCTAAATGTAATCTGGCTCATTCTAATATTTTCTGCTATTTTCTTTGTTTGCTCTCATTTTCCCACCTTTCCTCAACTACCTCCCAAGACATTGCTAGAAGAGATGTAACCTGATTTCTAGATTATATTACATCATACTTTCCTCTGAACCCTCTCCAATAAACAAAATTAAGACAGACTGGGGTCGTGAACTTGACCTTACAGATGACTGGTGGGAGAAGGCCCTTCTTAGGATTAACTCCACACCCTCATGTGCTCGGTTAAGTTTAATTCAGTTCAAGGACTTGCACAGAATTCACTACACTAAATAAAAACGTAGTAAATTCCTCCCAGACACAAATGAGACGTGATAGATGTTCAATCACTCCAGCAGCCCACACCCATATGTTTTATTTATGTTCTAAGCTGTCTGAGTATTGGTCATCCTTTTTTAATCCTCTCTCTAACATTCTCGATATTGACCTGTAGCCTTGTCCTTTGATAGCTATATTTGGAGTTCCATCTTTGTTTCCTAGTCTCACTAAAAGTAAAACAGACGTTGCAGCGTTTGCTTCCCTCATAGCCCGCCGGCAGATCTTGTTTAATTGGAAATCCTCCAAACCTCCCACTGTATCAGCCTGGTTGAAAGATCTAATGTCTTTTCTACACTTAGAAAAAATTAAATACACTTTGAGAGGTTGCACTGATTACGTTTTCTTGAGATGGCAGCCTTTAATTTCCTTTTCTGAACAGTTGCCTTCTATTGATCAGGAGTAATACTTTTGGCCAACAGGGGATATGAGAGAGTGTGGGAGGATAGTATGGTATGTATAGTATGTTGTGATATTTTTGTATGTATGTGTGTGTGTGTGTGTGTGTGTGTATGTATGTATGTATGTATGTATGTATGTATGTATGTATGTATGTATGTATGTATGTATGTATGTATGTATGTATGTGTGTATGTATGTATGTATGTATGTATACATGTGCATATATATGTATATTTATATATTATTATTTCCAATTGTATGTTTTAATTGATTTAATTTTTGTGTGTATGCTGCTTTTGTTGTTAAGGGGAGGTACTTAATTATGTATAAGCGGATAAAAGGATGTATCTGTTCAATTTATAATTTGTATTTCTTTATATGTCCAATAAAAATATATATGAAAAAATATATTTACAAAAATAATCATCATAGACCATACACATGTAATGAGTCTCATAGCCACAGAACTAAAAAGGTGAGCCTTTTCATGTTATGAGGGCAAACTTAAATGCCCTTTTATAAGGGCCAGTGGTGAGCACAGTGGTGTTGTCACAAGGTTGGTCACATTCAAACAAGTCCTTTAAGACCTTGTGATTAGGCTGATAGTGAGCAGGCATGTGTGACACAAGGCTCATGTTTGATATAAACTTTATGGCTTTTCCTCCTGAAAAGTACAATGTTCAACCATAATTCCTATTACATCATTCGCAGCAAATTTGCCTGACATAATTACTTTATAACAACGTATCTTCCCTTTTTATGTGTAATAGTGAAACCTGTCTTGTAAAACACTGACCTAGGAACCAAAGGAAAAATACACTGGTAATATCTTATCTGTACAAACTGCATGACTGGGTAGCCTGTACGTCCAGGCAGCCAGTGTACATATAACAACAGATATGGTTGTCCAACACAGGGCACCATAATCTTTATAGGTCTACTCAATGAATTGTTTTGCTATTTTTATTAGCACTCATTGAGATTGTGAATGCCCACAAGTCCTCGGAAGAAGAGCTCCTCTGTGTGACCTGTTTATACTTCAAATCTATCACGTTAGTTCTAAAATGGTTGTGGTGGACAAATGTTTCATATGACTCATGGCGAAAATAAGTCATACAGCGTTCTATTTTAGTGGTAGGGAACCAGGCAGTGTGTGGGCATTTTGTGGAGTGTTCTTGGACAACCTAAGTAAAATGGTGGGCCTTGGTCAGCTGTTTTCAGTTATTACAGTAACGTAGGGATAGTTTAAATAAAAAGGAAAGGTTTGGTGCTATTCAGATCCACAGTAAATGTGTACTCTATATTGCACTGGGCACAGTTGGGCAACGTTCCAGTTGTGGAGAATAAATGTGACATTTTCAGAGTAGATAACAGTCTCAGCACCCTCCTGCTCAGCTACCAGACTAGCCATGACGTCTGTGCCAGAGAGAACAAAGCATCGACGCTGACCCCGAAAGAAGTGACTAATGATAAAACACACAGACATCTCTGTCTCCATTCACATCTAAAGACATGGCAATTTCCCCTCTCAAATCTGTGTGTGCGTGTGGTGCTTCAAAAGTGAAGGGTAGGGAGTGGCAAGGGGGTGCTCCTGATACTGCAGAGAACTGGTAGCCTTCACTGTCACTAGAACACAGGGATCACCTGGGACAGGAGTCATGGATCACACCCCCACCTCACCCCTCTTCCCTCCTGCTGCAGAGCCAGGATCTTATCACAGCTCGCCCAGCAGGTGCCCATCCCTGATCATTGAGCCAATGTAATGCAGCTCTGCGTATTAACCCAGCACATTAACCCTGTGCAACCCTGCTTGGAAGTGTGCCCTAGAGGCCTCAGAACCATCAGATGGAAGACTGCCTTGAATTTAAGCTCTGAGAGGACTATCAGCATTCAGCTGCATGATCAAAGTATAATAATAAAGTATTTTGGGTAAAGTATCTTGAATCTTGCCATGACGTCTCTCTCGCTTTCTTTATCTCAGCAGGTTACCAGCTGACTAAGCTATGCTGATAACAGCAGCATCCAACCCTGATGCCCTGCTGTGTGTAGCAGTGCTTGACATGCATGGAGGAGCTGAGATGTTTAATGGACGTGTGATGATTTTACTGAACTGACGCTGTGTTAGGGAATCGGTACAGGACACTTGTAGTAGCTACAAAAAACTATTTGCTATTACAGCTCTTATGTAGGCAGCCAGAACTCACCATGGTGACTTTGTGTCAATAAAGATGGAACTTCAGTCTGGGAAAGCAGTAGTGCACTATGTTTACACTTACTGGTAAGATTAAAACTAAGATAATAGGGATGGAAAGAGAAATAGCAATGAGGAGGGCTGAAAGGAATAAAAGGAGAGGGTATGAAAGCATGTCAGGGGATGTTTTACAACAGAGATACAGAAATAGTTTCTACTGTACCTGTTTGGCTCTCATCCTTGGTTTAGAATAATCTCAACACAGCCTGTGTGAAGTGGGCCCTAGCCTTCAGGCAGGGGTAAACAGACATGGGCTTTTCATCACAAAACCAATCAATTTGGAAATCAATCTCTTTCCAAAACCAAAATGACCTCACATACAAAATATGGATGTACAGAGGACAAATGTTTACCTGTTGGGATAACCAATCAGCAGAAAGAATAATGCAGCACTGTAGAATAATCAGGCGTGTCTAATCCAGTGACCAGGAGTATTGACCTCAACCTGACAGACCACACACTAATCACCTCTGATTGGTAGTGCGGTTCAATGTAAACATGTAGTTCAAAATGGGATTGTGTGGGAGGGAGATTTACAATTTAAATCATATTTCACATTTAGAAATAATGTCGCTCATGATCTATGGATTTGACAGGCACCCACTGTAAGTAAGTAGTAGTAAGAGTAGGACACTTACTAATTGCCTTGTGAGATGAGACAGTGACCAAGCAGTTCCTACTTTTTTATTTTGTTTGGAACGTCTCTATGACCAATGACCCTGATGCCTGTGGACCATTATCTATGGGAAAAGGCTGCTCCACAATCATGTTCCATTTCCCCTCTGGCAGTACCTACAAAAATAGACCCTAAAGCAACCCCCTATCTCTCCCGCACCAAAGGCCTCAATAATTATGTTGTTTTTGTGTGCAGTATTGTAATGCAAAAGATTCAGCTTTTTATGGAGAGGTGTCCACCGTCTTAATTTGCTGAACTACTTGTCAGATATGATTATCAGACTGTGTATTATGACCATAGAACTATGCTGAACAAAAATATAAACATAACATGCAACAATTTCAAAGATTTTACTGAGTTACAGTTCATAGAAGGAAATCAGTCAATTGAAATAAATTCATTAGGCCCTAATCTATGGATTTCACGACAGGGCAGGGGCCCACCCACATGGGAGCCAGGCCCAGACAATCAGAATGAGTTTTTCCCCACAAAAGGGCTTTATTATTTTATTATTTTTTCTTGTCGTGTCCCGTGTATATATATATATTTACATATTTTCTTCGCATATCTTTTTATATATTTTTTTTTCTAAAAACTCAACCTCAAAACACTCTCCTGCAACCTGCCTCACCAATAAATAAAAAAAAAAAGTATTATTTACCTCAAATCTGAAATCCACAACAGAAGCTAGCCAGAGGTTAGCCAGAGGCTGGCCAGTTCACTGGCTAACGTTGGAGTTCAGCTAGCCACGGTTGGCGGTCATCAGCTATCCCTTAGCTCGAAAAGCTATCGCCAGTTTTGTACAGCGCGACTCAGACCAGAGCATACCAGACCTATTTTTCTCTCCATATCTCTGGATTTCTACTGCAAGCTCTGGACATTTACACCTGGATCTTGCAGCTAGCTAGCTGCTACCCAAGTGACTATTGGCTAACGTCGGTTCCGGCGCTAACATCAATTATTCCGGAGCTAGCCAGCTGAAGAGTTCCATCAGCCACTCCTGGGTTACAATCACCTATCCGGACCCATTTTACTGCCGATGCGGAGCCCCATCGGGCCTTCACGAATGGACTACCGACGTTATTTGCCCGAGGGAGTTATCCAACTGGCCCCTCCGTCGCGATGTAACCTGAACACCCATCTGCGGCCAGCTAATCGTAAGCTGTCTTATCGGCTGCTATCTTAATAGGTCTATCGGACAATTTTCTTGGGCCACTATAACTATAACTATTTTGCCAATTGGATTGGTCCCCTCTACCACACGGAACCCCACTAATCTACCAACGGAAACGCACGAGGTGGCTAAAAACAGACCTCCCTCCATCTTCTGCCAACTTGCTACCTATGGCCCGGCTAGCTGTCTGAATCTCACTTGGACATTTGTGATCACTCGGCTAAGCATGCCTCTCCTTAATGTCAATATGCCTTGTCCATTGCTCTTCTGGTTAGTGTTTATTGGCTTATTTCACTGTAGAGCCTCTAGCCCTGCTCCTTATACCTTATCCAATCTTTCAGTTCCACCACCCACACATGCTATGACATCTTCTGGTTTCAATGATGTTTCTAGAGACAATATCTCACTCATCATCACTCAATGCCTAGGTTTACCTCCACTGAATTCACATCCTACCATACCTTTGTCTGTACATTATACTTTGAAGCTATTTTATCGCCCCCAGAAACCTGCTCCTTTTACTCTCTATTCCGGACGTCATAAACGGCCAATTCTCATAGCTTTTAGCCGTACCCTTATCCTACTCCTCCTCTGTTCCTCTGGTGATGTAGAGGTGAATCCAGGCCCTGCAGTGCCTAGCTCCACTCCTATTCCCCAGGCGCTCTCTTTTGATGACTTCTGTAACCATAATAGCCTTGGTTTCATGCATGTTAACATTAGAAGCCTCCTCCCTAAGTATGTTTTATTCACTGCTTTAGCACACTCTGCCAACCCGGATGTCCTAGCCGTGTCTCTACCAAAAACTCTGAAATCCTCATCCCTAACTACAACATTTTCAGACAAGATAGAACGGCCAAAGGGGGCGGTGTTGCAATCTACTGCAGAGATAGCCTGCAGAGTTCTGTCCTACTATCCAGGTCTGTACCAAAACAATTTGAACTTCTACTTTAAAAAATCAACCTCTCTAAAAACAAGTCTCTCACCGTTGCCGCCTGCTATAGACCACCCTCTGCCCCCAGCTGTGCTCTGGACACCATATGTGAACTGATTGCCCCCCATCTATCTTCAGAGCTTGTGCTGCTAGGTGACCTAAACTGGGACATGCTTAACACCCCAGCCATCCTACAATCTAAGCATGATGCCCTCAATCTCACACAAATTATCAATGAACCTACCAGGTACCATCCCAAAGCCGTAAACACGGGCACCCTCATAGATTCATCCTAACCAACTTGCCCTCTGCTGTTTTCAACCAAGATCTCAGCGATCACTGCCTCATTGCCTGCATCCGTAATAGGTCAGCGGTCAAACGACCTCCACTCATCACTGTCAAACGCTCCGTGAAACATTTCAGTGAGCAAGCCTTTCTAATCGACCTGGCCCGGGTATCCTGGAAGGATATTGACCTCATCCCGTCAGCATTTTTAAATGCCTTCCTCACCATCTTATATAAGCATGCCCCATTCAAGAAATTTAGAACCAGGAACAGATATAGCCCTTGGTTCTCTCCAGACCAGACTGCCCTTTACCAACACAAAAACATCCTGTGGCGTTCTGCATTATCATCGAACAGCCCCCGTGATATGCAACTTTTCAGGGAAGTTAGAAACCAATATACACAGGCTAGCTTTTTCAAGCAGAAATTTGCTTCCTGCAACACAAACTCAAAAAAGTTCCGGGACACTGTAAAGTCCATGGAGAATAAGAACACCTCCTCCCAGCTGCCCACTGCACTGAGGATAGGAAACTCTGTCACCTCTGATAAATCCACTATAATTGAGAATTTCAATAAGCATTTTTCAACGGCTGGCCATGCTTTCCACCTACCCCTACCGCGGTCAACAGTACTGCACCCCCCACAGCTACTCGCCCAAAGGAGGGGACACTCTTGACCCAAACTGCTACAGACCTATATCTATCCTACCCTGCCTTTCTAAGGTCTTTGAAAGCCAAGTCAACAAACAGATTACCGACCATTTCGAATCCCACCGCACCTTCTCCGCTATGCAATCTGGTTATGGGTGCACCTCAGCCACGCTCAAGGTCCTAAACGATATCGTAACCGCCATCGATAAGAAACAATACTGTGCTGCCGTATTCATTGACCTGGCCAAGGCTTTCGACTCTGTCAATCACCACATCCTCATCGGCAGACTCAATAGCCTTGGTTTCTCAAATGACTGCCTCGCCTGGTTCACCAACTACTTCTCTGACAGAGTTCAGTGTGTCAAATCGGAGGGACTGTTGTCCAGACCTCTGGCAGTCTCCATGGGGGTGCCACAGGGTTCAATTCTCAGGCCGACTCTTTTCTCTGTATACATCAATGATGTCGCTCTTGCTGCTGGTGATTCTCTGATCCACCTCTACGCAGACGATACCATTCTGTATACTTCTGGACCTTCGTTGGACACTGTGTTAACTAACCTCCAGACAAGCTTCAATGCCATACAACTCTCCTTCCGTGGCCTCCAACTGCTCTTAAATGCAAGGAAAACTAAATGCATGCTCTTCAACCGATCGCTGCCCACACCTGCCCGCCCGCCCAGCATCACTACTCTGGACTGTTCTGACTTAGAATATGTGGACAACTACAAATACCTAGGTGTCTGGTTAGACTGTAAACTCTCCTTCCAGACTCACATCAAACATCTCCAATCCAAAGTTAAATCTAGAATTGGCTTCCTATTTCGCAACAAAGCATCCTTCACTCATGCTGCCAAACATACCCTCGTAAAACTGACCATACTTCCGATCCTCGACTTCGACGATGTCATTTACAAAATAGCCTCCAATACCCTACTCAATAAACTGGATGCAGTCTATCACAGTGACATCCGTTTTGTCACCAAAGCCCCATATACTACCCACCACTGCGACCTGTACGCTCTCGTTGGCTGGCCCTCGCTTCATACTCGTCGCCAAACCCACTGGCTCCAGGTCATCTACAAGACCCTGCTAGGTAAAGTCCCCCCTTATCTCCGCTCACTGGTCACCATAGCTTATTTTTCTACTGTATTATTGACTGTATGTTTGTTTTACTTCATGTGTAACTCTGTGTTGTTGTATGTGTCGAACTGCTTTGCTTTTTCTTGGCCAGGTCGAAATTGTAAATGAGAAATTTTTCTCAACTTGCCTACCTGGTTAAATAAAGGTGAAATAAAATAAAACAATTAAAGACAGAAATACTCCTCAGCACCCCCCTCCCCATCCCTCCTTTAACAAGCCGCAGGTGAAGAAGCCGGATGTGGAGGTCCTGCGGTCGTGAGGCCGGTTGGATGTACTGCCAAATTCTCTAAAACAACGCTGGAGGCCGCTTATGGCGGAGAAATGAACATTCAATTCTCATGCAACAGCTCTGTTGGACATTCCTGCAGTCAGCATACCAATTGCACGCTCCCTCAAAACTTGAGACATCTGTGGCATTGTGTTGTGACACAAAACTGCACATTTTAGATTTGCCTTTTGTCCCCAGTACAAGGTGCACCTGTGTAATGACCATGCTGTTTAATCAGCTTCTTGATATGCCACACCTGCATATGGAACATTTCTGGGATATTTTATTTCAGCAAATGAAAGCTGGGACCAACACTTAACATGTTGCGGTCATTTTTGTTCAGTATAATTTGCAGCTCAGTTTACAGGAGATAGCTTGCTATGTGTGACACATAGAAACATGACTGGTCTCTACTGACATTGCTTGAGTTGAAGAAGCAAACCCTGTGACAGAGGTAGGGGCACTTAGTGTCGCTGATATGGGATGGTTGTCCTAACCCAGAGCAGCTTCAGTAAGAGGGTTAATAGCCACAATACCGACAAGAAGACACAGCTTTACCCTGAGTCGATTTTCCTCTATAATCTCAACAATGCTACATAATTGCATTTATTTTTTTAAAGCACCAAGCCGCACCAGATCATGGGGTTTAAACTCCCAGTGCGGAGAGGGGACAGAGGAGAAAGAAGAGATACAGAGATGTGGTGCAAGAGAGAGATGGGATCTGTTTACAGTCGACAATCATCAGTTCAAAGTGGTTGGATCATTTGTAGTCTTTGTCCGGACAGCTGGATGGACTCAGAAACACATTTGGGATGTCCTTGAAGATCAGAGGATAAATATAAATCATAGATTCCATCACATACACATTCCAACACTAGCTCAACATCAAAGAAAAGAACAGTGGCCAAAACACTATTTTCTGTGCTTGGACCCCACAAACACTCATCCCTGGTCTTCACAGTGGGTAAACCCTCTTTTTAACCATTAGTGGACGCTGGACGCACCCTCTCTTCCATCCGAGGTCCGTCCTAGGTTCCATCCTAATGACTGCTTTCGCAAGCCTGCCTGTCAGTGCTCTGTGATTTGTGCCTGTGCCATATCTCAGCTCAGGAGGGCAGATGACAAGCTGATTAGGAGTGGAATTTCCAGGGGCTCAGAGTTGCTATTCCCAGCCTCCATCCTCTAGATTAGACCCTTTCTAGCTGGGGACAGGCTGATGACACCTGGGCTACAGGTGAGACTGTTATATCTCATAACAACAGGGTCAGCTTCGACACAACCTGACCACACAGGGCTGTTTATAACCCACACAAATGCCAGGATTACATCATTAACTCCCCAACCCATATACACACAAATACACTTTCTAAACATGGTTGGGGGCTTAATTCTAAACATGGTTGGGGGCTTTATTCTAAACATGGTAGGGGGCTTTATTTAAAGAACATAAAACTTCCAAGTAAAAAAAAAGTGTTGATAGGGGACAGAATGCAGTCAGACGATCAAATAATCGGCATATACGGTGCATTTGGAAAGTATTCAGACCCCTTGACTTTTTCCATATTTTGTTACGTTACAGCCTTATTCTAAAATGTATTAAATTGTTTTGTTTTCCCCTCATCAAATCTACACACAATACCCCATAAGGACAAATCAAAAACAGGTTTTTAGAAAATCTTAGCCGTATTCATCGACCTGGCCAAGGCTTTCGACTCTGTCAATCACCACATTCTTATCCGCAGACTCAACAGCCTTGGTTTCTCAAATGACTGCCTCGCCTGGTTCACCAACTACTTCTCTGACAGAGTTCAGTGTGTCAAATCGGAGGGACTGTTGTCCGGACCTCTGGCAGTCTCCATGGGGGTGCCACAGGGTTCAATTCTCGGGCCGACTCTTTTCTCTGTATACATCAATGATGTCGCTCTTGCTGCTGGTGATTCTCTGATCCACCTCTACGCAGACGATACCATTCTGTATACTTCTGGACCTTCGTTGGACACTGTGTTAACTAACCTCCAGACAAGCTTCAATGCCATGCAACTCTCCTTCCGTGGCCTCCAACTGCTCTTAAATGCAAGGAAAACTAAATGCATGCTCTTCAACCGATCGCTGCCCACACCTGCCCGCCCGCCCAGCATCACTACTCTGGACTGTTCTGACTTAGAATATGTGGACAACTACAAATACCTAGGTGTCTGGTTAGACTGTAAACTCTCCTTCCAGACTTACATTAAGCATCTCTAATCCAAAATTATATCTAGAATCGGCTTCCTATTTCGCAACAAAGAATACTTCACTCATGCTGCCAAACATACCCTCGTAAAATTGACCATCCTACCGATCCTCGACTTCAGCGATGTAATTTACAAAATGACTCAACAAATTGGATGCAGTTGGATGTATACTACCCACCACTGCGACCTGTACACTCTCGTTGGCTGGCCCTCGCTTCACACTCGTCGCCAAACCCACTGGCCTCAGGTCATCTACAAATCTCTGATAGGTAAGGCCCCGCCTTATCTCAGTTCACTGGTCACCATTGCAGCACCCACCCGTAGCACGCGCTCCAGCAGGTATATCTCTCTAGTCACCCCCAAAGCCAATTCCTCCTTTGGCTGCCTTTCCTTCCAGTTCTCTGCTGCCAATAACTGGAATGAATTGCAAAAATCACTGAAGCTGGAGACTCTTACCTCCATCACTAGCTTTAAGCAGCAGCTGTCTGAGCAGCTCACAGATCACTGCACCTGTACATAGCCCATCTGTAAATAGCCCATCCAACTACCTCATCCCCATACTGTATTATTATTATCTTGCTCCTTTGCACCCCTGTATCACTACTTGCACATTCATCTTCTGCACATCAATCACTCTAGTGTCTAATTGGTATATTGTAATTACTTCGCCACCATGGCCTATTTATTGCCTTACCTCCCTTTTCTTACCTCATTTGCACACAATGTATATAGATTTTCTTCAACTGTATTATTGACTATGTTTTGTTTATTCCATGTGTAACTCTGTGTTGTTGTATGTGTCGAACTGCTTTGCTTTATTCTTGGCCATGTCGCAGTTGTAAATGAGAACTTGTCCTCAACTTGCCTACCTGGCTAAATAAAGGTGAAATACATTTTTTTAAAGGGTCTCATTATTCTGGTTAGAGCCAGTTTGCGCTGTTATGTGGAAGTAGTACACAGCGTTGTACGAGATCTTCAGTTTCTTGGCAATTTGTCACATGGAATAGCCTTCATTTCTCAGAACAAGAATAGACTGACGAATTTCAGAAGAAAGGCCTTTGTTTCTTGCCAGTTTGAGCCTATAATCGAACCCACAAATGCTGATGCTCCAGATACTCAACTAGTCTAAAGAAGGCCAGTTTTATTGCTTCTTTAATCAGATAAACAGTTTTCAGCTGTGCTAACATAATTGCAAAAGGGTTTTCTAATGATCAAACTTGGATTAGCTAACACAACGTGCAATTGGAACACAGGAGTGATGGTTGCTGATAATTGGCCTCTGTAGACCTTTGTAGATATTCCATAAAAATTACAAAAAATAAATAAATAATAAAATCGGCTGTTTCCAGCTACAATAGTCATTTACAACATTAACAATGTCTACACTGTATTTCTGATCAATTTGATGTTATTTTAAATGGACAAAAAATGTTATTTTCTTTCAAAAACATTTCTAAGTGACGCCAAACTTTTGAACGGTAGTGTATATCAAAACTTTTCTGATGTACCCAGAGGACTGTTACTAGCATGTTTTAACCACTCCTATGAAAATGGTTGATCAGATACTCAACAAAAAGCTCTGATTTCACCATTACTGAAACAAGTAAATATAAAGATCCAGTCCATGGCCCTGTGGTCTAAGGCACTGCATCTCAGCGCTAGAGGCGTCACTACAGACCCTGAATTGATTCCAGGCTGGAACACAACTGGCTGTGATTGGGAGTCCCATATGACGACGCACAGTGTCGTTAGGGTTTGGCCGTCACTGTAAATAACAATTTGTTCTTAACTGACTTGCCTAGTTACATAAAAGTAAAATAAACATTTGAGTTCCCTTACACTTCAGTGTAGTGATGCAAAATGCATAGCGCAAAGAATTAAAAAAGGTATTGTCGATATTATTCATTCAAATCAGTTTTGGAGATAAGGTAATCATAGCTAACTTTGAAAAGGCTTATGATAAAGTACGACTGGAATTTATATAAATATCTCAATTTTGGAGAGTCTCTTATACAATGGGTTAAAATGATGTATAGTAACTCTAGGTGTAAAATCGTAAATAATGGCTACTTCTCAGAAAGTATTAAACTGTCTATTTATTATGGCCATTGAAACGTTAGCCATTGAAATGAGATCCAATAACAATAATATCAAGGTGCAAGAAACCCAGGGCTTAAAAACAAAATGTGTCATTGTATGCTGATGAGTCGTATTTATTTTAAACACACAATTTGGATCTCTCCACAGATTACAAAACTATGATAAGTGTACTATATTATTGTTCACTCAAAAATAAAACTTTTACCTTACTGTGAAATTTACCTATAAAATGGTCTGACAGTGGACATACTCAGTATTCATATCCCTAAAGAAATGATATCACTGCAATACATTTTAAGAGAAAGTTACCAAAAATAAGACCTTGCTACCATGGAATGGAAAATACCTGTCTATTTATGGAAAAAAAAAAAATCTGCCTGATTAATTCTTTAGTTATATCCCAGTTTACACATTTGCTTATGACCCTGCCTACACCTAACAACTTGTTAATTATTCAATTTTATTTGGAAATGCAAGCCAGAAAAAAAATAAAAACAGGCCGATTTATATAATATGAATTTGAAGGGCAGAAATGATTAAATATTAAAGCATTAGACCTCTCACTAAAGGCCACAAATATTATGGTTAAACTCAAATATACTAATTGATAAAAAAAAAAGCTATAATCTTTGAAAATTGTGTCATAAATACGACTGGAAATATATGGAAATGTCTGCTCTATCCAAAACTACAACCAGTTAATTGGAGCATTACCGCAAAAATGGAAGAGGCAAGTGGAAGAGGGAGAAAGTAAGGAACTTGTCTGTCGGCCCTGCATTAAAGACCTAAATTGGTTCAAGAGAATTGTGATCAATAAAAAAAGTATACCAGTTTCATTTAAGGACAAACACATATACAGCTGTGCCATACAGCTTGCAAAATAGTTGTGAAGAGATTTGATATACCGATTCCATGGCACATGATACACAATGACACTGGATTCAAAACCGTCCCAGCTCTGCAGATGTTGCTGCAAAGTGACAGAATCATTCGATAATTTGTTTTGGTGCTGTCCATATGTAGGTTGTTTTTAGTTACAGGTTCTGGAATGGCTGAAGAATTTAAACATTTACCTGGAGCTAACTCTGCAAATAGCACTGCTGGGTGATTTGAAAAGTCCTAGTCAAATCGATCAATAATACTCTTAGCAAAAATGTTCATCTTTAATTTACAATCTGTAGAAACTATGAAAACAGAAAGGTTCAGAAGTTTTGTGAAACATCACAGCACAGTTGAAACACATGGCAAATACAAATAAAACTGGATGGTCTTCAGAGATATATGGGAGGGGTTGAGGGTAGCTGAAGGATGGGACTAAAAACAAAAGATAACTAATGTAAAATATACTGTGTCTGCAAAATGTATATAGTATGTATAAGCTGCAAATAGAAGCCTAAGTGTTGTTGTCCATTAGTTTACTCCAATTAGGATAGGGGTGGTAGGATTAGGGGAAAAATAATTAATAAAAGTGTTAAACCCTAGGTTCTCCCACTGATATATATATTTTTTTACATTTGCAGACCTGTACAAACTCATTGGTCATGTGTGAGGAGTACAGACAATGTACAAAATAATTGGGCAGAGGTTGTGTTCCATTGTGTAATGGTCTGTTTCTTCTACAGTAAAATGTTTACAGTCCCTCACACAGAGGAAGAGAGGGCAGTAGAGCACATCTGCACCTCCTCCCAGCCTGAACAGCTGCCATTCCTCTGCCTTTTTTGGTCTGGAGCCACAGCTCTGTCCAGTAATGAAGATAATAGCACACCGTAAGTTAAAGAAAACATATCACAGTACAAGCAAGGCAGTAGGAAAGGTAGTAAGGTGTTTATTTTGCAGAGGGTGATGCTGTAATGAGGCTGAGACAAAACACCATCTCCCAAACACAAAGTGCAAAACAAATATAAAAATATGTTTAGAAACAAACTGAAGAGAGAAACTGGGTAGTAATGGGACATTGTAACCATCAATTGGAAATAAGGTAGTATTATTTCAATCCTGAATGATGCAAGAAGATATCGGTGGCATGATAAGAGTGATTGTACATGACAGACTAAGAGCAAATCTCTCAGACAGCTCTCCACAGCCCTGTGTGGAGACCCTCGGCAATCAGCTGCCTATTAATAAAATCCCACTTAGCTTTCTCTTCCCTCCCTCTGTGAGAGTGTTTGAGTATGTGTGGGTACGTGTGTATGCACGCATTCATCAAAGTCCACGGAAGACTAAAACAGCAGCAATTTCTCAATCGCGTCTCTCCCGAAGAGGATGTCGACTGTGAAATGTAGAGTTTTAGCTGAGCAGGGGAGCGGAAGAAAAATACAGTAAATCAGTCTGTGAGCAGAGGTTTTCCACCCAGGTCAAGTTAGGACCCAAGTCACCAGCACTGCATTAAATCTTGGAGTTCCCCTGACATAGCCTCCTAGACTAACAGTATCTACAACCTCCAGCAGTCAGTCCTCTACACCCGGGGTTTGGTGGCAAAGGTGAGGTAGCCTGTGTGCACTGCCATCTCCACGGGGGGCATAGTTGTCTTAGAGAACAGAGGTGTTGCTAGGGACTGGGGTGTCGGTGGGGATCTCCAGGGGCCGGTCAGTACCAAAGTCTGGTAGGGGGAGCATGATGGTGCGCACGCATGCACCTTCAGCAGAAACTCCAGAGTGCTGATCGCCTCGAAACCGTCATCAGCCAGCGCCTCATGTCTTCTGCACCTGCTCAATACATGGGGAGAAGGAGCACACACACGTCCCCCTGCAGAGGGAGAGAGAGAATGAGACAGGGGGATTACAGGATGGAGACAAAGGGTAAATAAGGGTAAAAAACAAAAACACACACTTACTTCTAGGCAATTTCTATGTAAACGTCCTGAGTTTGGTATATTCATCCCTAATGGAGAATCTTCTAGCTATGTTTAAGAGATTCAGAAAACAGGTTTAGAGACCAGAAACACTCAGCTCCTGACTTGGATTCCAATGTTGGAATTATATATATATATAATATATATATATATATATATATATTTAGATTTTTTTTTACATCCTTCCACAACAATGTAATCTCAGTTAAGTCTTGCATAATTGGTCAGCTGTTCGATTAAGTTCTGGGTCCACACGTATTAAGAGAAGAGATAAAGATGCTATAATGAGGAGCGGAAATGTAACGAGGAGCTCCACCCTCGCTCTTTGCAAGTTATGGGCCAGCCTATGGGCCGAATGTCCCCTCACAAAATTCTAAAGACGAGATACACCTGCGAAAAAAAGGGCCTTGTCCAAATAACCAGTGACGAAATACCCAAGCACCGGAACTATTGCTGCTTGTTATCTATCGGTGCCCATAGTATAAAGACAGATCTTATGATGGCGCCGACAGAGATGGTCACTTCGCGTTCTTAGGAAACTATGCAGTATTTCATTTTTTTTATGTATTATTTCTTACACTGTTACCCCAGGAAATCTTAAAACTTCATCGGGGTAGGGGCAGTATTTTGACGTCCGGATGAAAAGCGTGCCCGTAGTAAACTGCCTGCTACTCAGGCCCAGAAGGTAGGATATGCATATTATTAGTAGATTTGGATAGAAAACACTGAAGTTTCTAAAACTGTTTGAATGATGTCTGTGAGTATAACAGAACTCATATGGCAGGCAAAAGCCTGAGAAAAAATCCAACCAGGAAGTGTGGAAATCTGAGGTTTGTAGTTTTTAAAGTGATTGCCTATCTAATACACAGTGTCTGTGGGGTCATTTTGCACTTCCTAAGGCTTCCACTAGATGTCAAGTCTTTAGAACGTTGTTTCATGCTTATACTGTGAATGGGGAGAGAATAAGAGCATATGGAGTCAGATGACTGAGAAAATGACATGAGCTCAATCTCGGGCGCTCCCGTGAGAGGTGTGTTCCTTTTCATTTCTGAAGACAAAGGAATCGTCCGGTTGGAATATTATGGAAGATTTATGATAAAAACATCCTAAAGATTGATTCGATACATCGTTTGACCTGTTTCTATGAACTGTAATATAACTTTTTTGACTTTGTCTGAACTGCGCGAGCACAGTGCATTTGGATTACTCCACTGAACGCGCAAACAAAAAGGAGGTATTTGAACATAAACTTTATCAAACAAAACAAACATTTATTCTGGAACTGGGATTCCTGGGAGTGCATTCCAATGAAGAACAAAGGTAAGTGAATATTTATAATGTTATTTGTGACTTCTGTTGACTCCAAAATGACGGGTATCTGTATGGCTTGTTTTGACATCTGAGCGCTGTACTCAGATTATTGCAAAGTTTGCTTTCGCTGTAAAGCTTTTTTGAAATCTGACAGTGGTTGCATTAAGGAGAAGTGTCTATCTATAATTCTTTGAATAACCGTTGTATATTTTATCAACGTTTATGATGAGTATTTCTGTAAATTGATGTGCTCATTCACCAGAAGTTTTGGGAGGCAAAACATTTCTGAACATTACACACCAATGTAAAATGTTTTTTTTTGGATATAAATATAAACTTTATCGAGCAAAACATGCATGTATTGTGTAACATGAAGTCCTATGATTGCCATCTGATGAAGATCATCAAAAGGTTAGTGATTAATTTTAGCTGTATTTCTGGTTTTTGTGAGGCCTCTCCTTGCTTGGAAAATGGTTGTGTGGTTTTTCTTGTCTAGGCGCTGTCCTAACATAATCTAATGTTATGTTTTTGCCGTAAAGCCTTTTTGAAATCGGACAGTGTGGTTGGATTAACGAGAAGTGTATCTTTAAAATGGGATATAACAGTTGTATGTTTGAGAAATTTGAATTATGAGATTGTTGTTTTGAATTTGTCACCCTGCTATTTCACTGGCTGTTGGCGAGTGTGTCCCGCAGCGTCCCACCTACCTCAGAGAGGTTAAGTCTTATTACATACAGCCGGGAAGAACTATTGGATATAAGAGCAACGTCAACTTACCAACTTTACGACCAGGAATACAACTTTCCTGAAGCGGATCCTCTGTTTGGACCACCACCCAGGACAATGGATCGGATCCCAGTAGGCGACCCAAAACAATGGCGTCGCAGAAGGAGCGGTCTTCTGGTCAGGCTCCATAGACGGGCACATCGCTCACGAGTATACTACTCGCTAATGTCCAGTCTCTTGACAATAAGGTAGACGAAATTCGAGTCAGGTTTGCCTTCCAGAGAGACATTAGAGATACAGCCCCGTCGCGGACACCGATGTCTTGCTCCCAGACAAACTAAACAACTTCTTTGCTCGCTTTGAGGACAATACAGTGCAACTGACACGGCCCGCTACCAAAACGTGCAGGCTCTCCTTCACCGCAGTCAACGGGAGCAAAACATTTAAACGTGTTAAACCTCGCAAGGCTGCCAGCCCAGACGGCATCCCTAGCCGCGTCCTCAGAGAATGCGCAGACCAGCTGGCTGGTGTGTTTACGGACATATTCAATCAATCCCTATCCCAGTCTGCTGTTCCCACATGCTTCAAGAGGGCCACCATTGTTCCTGTTCCCAAGAAAGCTAAGGTAACTGAGCTAAACGACTATCGCCCCGTAGCACTCACTTCCGTCATCATGAAGTGCTTTGAGAGACTAGTCAAGGATCATATCACATTCACCCTACCTGACACCCTAGACCCACTCCAATTTGCTTACCGACCCAATAGGTCCACAGACGACGCAGTCACACTGCCCTAACCCATCTGGACAAGAGGAATACCTATGTAAGAATGCTGTTCATCGACTACAGCTCAGCATTTAACACCATAGCACCCTCCAAACTCGTCATTAAGCTCGAGACCCTGGGTCTCAACCCCTCCCTGTGCAACTGGGTCTTGGACTTCCTGACAGGCCGCCCCCAGGTGGTGAGGGTAGGAAACAACATCTCCACCCCGCTGACCCTCAACACTGGGGCCCCACAAGGGTGCGTTCTCAGCCCTCTCCTGTACTCCCTGTTCACCCATGACTGTGTGGCCATGCACGACTCCAACTCATTCATGAAGTTCAGACGACACTACAGTGGTAGGCTTGATTACCAACAACGATGAGACGGCCTACAGGGAGGAGGTGAGGGCCCTCGGAGTGTGGTGTCAGGAAAATAACCTCACACTCAACGTCAACAAAACAAAGGAGATGATTGTGGACTTCAGGAAACAGCAGAGGCAGCACCCCACTATCCACGGGACAGTAGTAGAGAAGGTGGAAAGTTAAGTTCCTCAGCGTACACATCACGGACAAACTGAAATTGTCCACCCACACAGACAGCGTATTGAAGAAGGCGCAACAGTGTAGCTATAGCACCTCTTCAACCTCAGGAGGCTGAAGAAATTTGGCTTGTCACCAAAAACACTCAAACATTTACAGATGCACAATCGAGAGCATCCTGTCGGGCTGTATCACCGCCTGGTACGGCAACTGCGCCGCCACAACCGTAAGGCTCTCCAGAGGGTAGTGAGGTCTGCACAACGCATCACTGGGGGCAAACTACCTGCCCTCCAGGACACCTACCCCACCCGATGTCACAGGAAGGCCAAAAAGATCATCAAGGACAACAACCACCTGAGCCACTGCCTGTTCACCCCACTATCATCCAGAAGGCGAGGTCAGTACAGGTTAGAGGTCGACCGATTGATCATTCACAGCAATCGGTAATTGGAATTTTTGGACACCAATTGTGGACATTGTACTCCACGATGAGCCTGCGTGGCAGGCTGACTACCTGTTACACGAGTGCAGCAAGGAGCCAAGGTAAGTTGCTAGCTAGCATTGAACTTATTTTATAAAAACAATCAAAACATAATCACTAGTTAACTACACATGGTTGATGATATTATTAGTTTATCTAGCTTGTCCTGCGTTGCATATAATCGATGTGGTGCCTGTTAATTTCTCATCGAATCACAGCCTCCTTCGCCAAACGGATGATGATTTAACAAGCGCATTCGCGAAAAAAAGCACTGTCGTGGCACCAATATGTACCTAACCATAAACATCAATGCCTTGCTTTAAAATCAATACACAAGTATATATTTTTAATCCTGCATATTTAGTTAATATTGCCTGCTAACATGAATCTCTTAACTAGGGAAATTGTGTCACTTCTCTTGCGTTCCGTGCAAGCAGTCAGGGTATATGTAGCAGTTTGGGCCGCCTGGCTCATTGCGAACTGTGTGAAGACCATTTATTCCTAACAAAGACCGTAATTAATTTGCCAGAATTGTACATAATTATGACATAACATTTAAGGTTGTACAATGTAACAGCAATATTTAGACTTAGGGATGCCACCCGTTAGATAAAATACAGATCGGTTCCGTATTTCACTGAAAGAATAAACGGATTTGACCATATTAATGACCTAAGGCTCGTATTTCTGTGTGTTATAATTAAGTCTATGATTTGATAGAGCAGTCTAACTTAATGGTGGTAGGCAGCAGCAGGCTCGTAAGCATTCATTCAAACAGCACTTTCGTGCGTTTGCCAGCAGCTCTTCGCTCTGCTTCAAGCATTGAGCTGTTTATGACTTCAAGCCTATCAACTCCCAAGATTAGGCTGGTGTAACCGATTTGAAATGGCTAGCTAGTTAGCGGGGTGCGTTTCAATCGGTGATGTCACTCGCTCTGAGACCTTGAAGTAGTTGTTCCCCTTGCTCGGCAAGGGCCACGGCTTTTGTGGAGTGCATGCAGATGCACTCACACCTGCCTGCTGCCATTCCTGAGAAAGCTCTGTACTGGTGGTGCCCCGATCCCGCAGCTGAATCAACTTTAGGAGACGGTCCTGGCGCTTGCTGGACTTCCTGGGGCGTCCTGAAGCCATCTTCACAACAATTGAACCGCTCTCCCTGAAGTTCTTGATGATCCAATAAATGGTTGATTTAGGTGCAATCTTACTGGCAGCAATATCCTTGCCTGTGAAGCCCTTTTTGTGCAAAGCAATGACGGCACGTGTTTCCTTGCAGGTAACCATGGTTGACAGAGGAATAACAATGATTCCAAGCACCACCCTCCTTTTGAAGCTTCCAGTCTGTTATTCGAACTCAATCAGCATGACCGAGTGATCTCCTGCCTTGTCCTCGTCAACACTCACACCTGTGTTAACGAGAAAATCACTGACATGTCAGCTGGTCCTTTTGTGGCAGGGCTGAAATGCAGTGGAAATGTTTTTGGGGGATTCAGTTCATTTGCATGGCAGAGGGAGTTTGCAATTAATTGCAATTCATCTGCTCACTCTTCATAACATTATTGTGTATATGCAAATTGCCATCATACAAACTGAGGCAGCAGACTTTGAGACAAATATTAATTTCACATTCTCAAAACTTTTGGCCACGACTGTATATGCGGGACTCTATACCATCTACGGCATCTTGCCTATGCCGTTCGGCCATCGCTCATCCATATATTTATATGTACGTATTCATTCCTTTACACTTGTGTGTATAAGGTAGTTGTGAAATTGTTAGATATTACTGCACGGACGGAACTAGAAGCACAAGCATTTCGCTACACTCGCATTAACATCTGCTAACAATGTGTATGTTACCAATAAAATTTGAATTTATTTGATCTACGGTACCATTTGGGTCATTCCACGAAGAAAAGAGTTCCATCTTTGATATTTCAAGTTCAATGTTGTGCACCAATATTGAATTTTAATTATTAAAAGCCTGTTATATTAAATTAAGTGCTCTTTAATATAGACCACATGGAGAATTCAATAAATCAGATTTTTTAATTTTTATATAGGCTTGCTAAAGTGCTACAATTCAGCATTTTGACATGTCCCTCTGTCAATCTTGTGTTACCTCTAGGAAGATTAACCGACTTAAACCCAACATTTCTCCAAGTTTCTCCATTATTGTAAAGCCCTAGTTATTTTGTTGCTTTGACAGTCATTTCTGAAGATTTTTTATTTCATGTGATTAGTGACTTATTTACATCTTTCCCTCAACTGAACTCGTTTTAATATGGTGAAACTTGTTTTTTTCCCCAGAAGAAACATTGAACATCTAACAGTCAAATAGAGTAAAAGCAGGTGAAAACGGTTCTACTCTTTTTGGCCATTTTCTAGTGTTTTGTGGTAGAAAACTGAGCAGGTCGAGTATAACAGTTTAGCCTGGAAAGGCAGTGTAGGCCCATCTAAATCTTTTCTTTGTATTGGCCAGTCTGAGATATGGCTTTTTCTTTGCAACTCTGCCTAGAAGGCCAGCATCCCGGAGTCGCCTCTTCACTGTTGACGTTGAGACTGGTGTTTTGCGGGTACTATTTAATGAAGCTGCCAATTAGACTTGATGCGTCTGTTTCTCAAACTAGACACTCTAATGTACTTGTCCTCTTGCTCAGTTGTGCACCGGGGCCTCCCACTCTTTCTATTTTGGTTAAAGCCAGTTTGAAGTGTTCTGTAAAGGGAGTAGTACACGGCAATTTCTCACATGGAATAGCCTTCATTTCTCAGAACAAGAATAGACTGACGAGTTTCAGAAGACAGTTCCTTTGTTTCTGGCCCTTTTGAGCCTGTAATCAAACCCACAAATGCTGATGCTCCAGATACTCAACTACTAGTCTAAAGAAGGCCAGTTTTATTGCTTCTTTAAAAATCAGCACAACCGTTTTCAGCTGTGCTAACATAATTGCAAAAGGGTTTACTAAATTATCAATTTGCCTTTTAAAATTATAAACTTGGATTAGCTAACACAATGTGCCACTGGAACATAGGAGTGATGGTTGCTGTTAATGGGCCTCTGAATGCCTATGTAGATATTCCATTAAAAAAAAGCTGTTTCCAGCAACAATAGTCATTTACAACATTAACAATGTCTACACTGTATTTCTTATCAATTTTAAAATTGACAATTTCTTTGGCTTTTCCTTTCAAAAACAAGGACATTTCTAAGTAACCCCAAACTTTTGAACGGTAGTGTTTCTATAATTCTCATTGAAAGCAGGTCTTAGAAGTGATAGTGTAAAAAAAAGAAGACAAAAAAGGTCCATCTTCAAAACAGATGAAAGTACAAACATTTTGGTTATGGAAAATATATTTCACAGCACTTTAGACGGTACAATGATTCTCTACACTATACTTGCTGGTTGTCACATACTCAAATTAAGTGAACTATTAGAATTTTAGCAACCAGGAAATGGCGGCGCAATTTCTGAAAAGTGCATCTTTAATAGGCACTTAATATTTTTTTTTAAATTTAACCTCGAGATGGGAAAGCGTGTTTATGGAATTGAACATGTGCTCTTATGAAATAATGTTAAAATTAGGTGAAATAAATTTATATTTTTTAAGGCACCAAATTGATGTAATGACCCATTTGTTTACATAAACTCTTGTGTGCAGACTAACAAGATATTGACCCAATCATAAACATTTCATTGTTCTTGTGTGTTATGTTGAACAGAACAGCAAGTCAATCATTTTAAAATGCTAATGATATAACATCAGTGTTTAGTAACAGAAGAACACATTGCAATTTTTCACTGGTTGCTCAAGAAGCATTGTAATTGCTATGATGATGACCCTTGTTGACCCGTGGTTGATTGAGAGAAGCAGAAGAGGTGGAGCTAGTGAAGATCAGGCTGTCAACAACACTGATCCAGGGAGTGTGTGAAAGCTATTGTTCAAGGTATTTGACAACTAACTAGTCAAAATATATCTGGGGCCAGGCAGCCATGCATACTGACAATGCAGAGAGAGGTCAGTAACACAAACACGGTTGGGCCAATTGTCTCATCTTCAAGTAGGGACATTGTGTGTGTGTGTGTGTGTGTGTGTGTGTGTGCGCGTGTTGTGTGGCCAGGTCTAAAATCAGGTTAAGAGGGTTGTGTAGGGACACAGATGGAGTAAAAGGGGTTGGAGCAGAACAAGTGCAGTGGGGGAGAGAGAGAGGGACAGGTCTGCCACTCATGAGCAGTAGTGTAAAGTACTTAAGTAAAAAAAACGTTTTTGGGGGGGGGGGGGGTAATCTGTACTTTACAATTTATTTTTGACTACTTTTACTTCACTACATATTGTACTTTTTAACTCTACATTTTCATTGACACCAAAAATAACTCGTTACAATTTGAATGCTTAGCAGGACAGGAAAAATAGTCCAATTCACACACCTGGTCATCCCTCCTGCCTCTGATCTGGCGGACTCACTAAACCGACATGCTTTGTTTGTAAATGATGAAGTGTGAACACATCTTTCAGTAAATGTAAAAAACGGTACTATCTGGTTTGCTTAATAAGGAATTCGAAATGTTTTATACTTCAGTACATTTTGGCAATTCTATTTACTTTTGATACTTAAGCATATTTTAAACCAAATACTTTTAGACTTTTATTCAAGTAGAATTTTACTGGGTGACTTTTACTTGAGTCATTTTCTACTAAGGTATCTTTACTTTTACTCAAGTATGACAGTTGGGTACTTTTTCCACCACTGCTCATGAGTTTAGTTTACCAGGATCACAGCAGATCCACTTAACCCAGGATCACCTCCTCCTCTGGCCAAAACCTGGACGTGCAACACTCAGGCTCCAGGGAGAAGAATGTGTGTGTGTTTCTATGGTGACAAAGAATCAGTGACAGGACCAGTATTGAACTTCACAGAACTGAAAGAGCCGAGGCAGAACGTGTGTACAAATACATGAGTAGAATCAAACGCACAAGACTATGCATGCGTTTCCACTGAGATAATGCATCCAGAGAAATCCTACGCACATCATTAACTAACATCCAAGAATGTGTGCACACTGCAAAGAATCTCCCTCTACTAAATACAAGCCGCACAGCAGGGGATGAGAGCAGCTTGCCAAGATATCTTCATTAACCTGGAGAGACTGAGTAAAGCATGCAGCCTAAATCACACACCTATTACAGAAGCCCAGGTCTCACTGTGAGGAGACTTGATTGTAGATTTAACAGTGTAGGAACAGTGGTGGCTTTTTAGCCTTACAAGTCCAACAAGCAACACAAGCAGACATGTACTGGTAAGTGCCAAACCCACACCAAAGTAGAAGAAAAGTAAAATACTAGACAAGCACTCACACAAAAAACAATGTCTAATCTTGGAAATGGGGGGGGGGGGGGAATTGGTCTGTGCCAGGATACAGAGTCTTCGGAGCACAGCTTCTCTAAATAAAAAGGGGCAGGCCACTGGCCAATTTTTTTAAAGAATTACAGTGAGAAAAAAAAAAGAAATTCTCCACATTCTGCCCCTTACCCTGGTTCTCAGATAGCATGACCAAATTTAAAGCAGGGAAAGGAAAACACACTTATTATTAATGGTTATACAAGCTCTGTGCAGGAGCATGTGAAGCTCACAGGGGCAGTATAATTGACTGGTCAACTGCTGGATACCCTCGGCTGAAGCACAGAGACACAGCTCCATAGTGTTCAGTCCTCTAGAGGAGTGAACGAGAGCGAGATGGGAAAAGGGGGATACCTAGTCAGTTATACAACTGAATGCATTCAACTGAAATGTGTCTTCCGCATTTAACCCAACCCTTTTGAATGAAAGAGGTGCGGGGGGCTGCCTTAATCGACATCAACGGCACCCGGGGAACAATGGGTTAACTGCCTTTGCTCATCGGCAGAATGACATATTCTTACCTTGTCAGCGCGGGGATTCGATCCAGCAACCTTTCGGTTACAGGCTCAACGCTCCTACCCGTCAGGCTACTGGCGGGACTCAAGTCTATAAGACTGGAACAGAGGGAAATAAATTGTGCCTTGCCTAAAGGAGACTCATGCAACCTCTCCCTACAGCACATAACCCTGTATGGTCATGGGACTGATTCTATATCCAGATATCTGGCTGTGTGCGCGCGTGTGTGTGTGTGTAAGGGGGAGTCGGATAGCTAAAGAGGAATATGCAGAAGTGAAACCATAAAAGGGAGGAGTGAAACATCTACCGCGGGAGAAAATGTAGGAAAGGGTGCTGGAGTCTTTGCATTGCTGCTAGTCCATGTGCCACATTCCATTTCTTATGGAGGCTTCCGTTTAATAAGATTATCAGTTTATGGGCCTCAGGATTATAAAAATCACCTCAATCTTTTACAAAGCAGTTTATAAACCAGTGATCCAAAGTAAGTAACTGTACTAGGCTAGGGTTATGTGAATAATAGCCCTGATGTATTCTACCCATGTCCCACCTTTAGCCCACGAACACACGCTCGCACAGAGACTGACCACCCAACTAAGCCACCAACTTGTCCAGGCTTGCCCCCACTGCACCAGGGGCCCTGGTCTCCACGGAGAACACTGCATGCTCTTTAATCAGGTCACTTTATTCTGCGTCCGTGTGACAAGGAAGAAACAAACAGGGAGGAACACATGCGAGCCAAGGACACATTTAATAACCGCTCTGCTGATCCAGATCAATACCCAATATGGAAGAGTGCACTGCACTGCCAGGGAACAAAGGCTTGCTGGGATTTCAGAGTGGACAGGCCAAAGTCATGTTATTGGGACCAAGTTTTTGGATTTCGCCACACACACCCTCGTGTCTTACCCTGCCTCTTCATGGCAATCTTGGCATGTTGGACAGCCTCCCAGGGAGAGGGGATGCCACCCTCCATGCAGATGTCCTGGTTACGGACGGTAGCCTACGCTCCCTGAACTCCTCCGCCACCTTCTCAGCATGCTGCTGGTGGAACCCGTGTGCAGGTGGCCCGTGGGCGCAGGATGGCGTGGGACAGAGACCTGCTGCCCGTACCTACAACCACAACAAAACAAACAGGGAATGGGTTAAGAGGGTATGCGACTAGTGGCAATGGTAGTGTCATAGATGGCTGGCGTTTTCACAACGGGAAAAATGTCAAAAACAGATCAATACCATTTTCATGTCATATTCCATCAACGTGTCTGATGTACAGTACATGTTAGAGAGTTTGTGTAGTTGTGCAAACATAAAAATAGTAATCAAATATTGGACTGTACATCATACTATATGACCACAACAATACTTTGTTGTCTGATTGCATCTGAAGCGATCTTGTGACACGTGGTTAGTGCAGGGGGACATGGTGATGGGCTACAGTGACCCTTTCTCCTCCCCCTCCTCACATTGCATCACTGCTGCTTTTGTTCTCATGGCAACAATGGGTGCAATGTTTACCCCAGAGCGGGACATTGACTTGCTAAACGCAGGGGCACAGACAAGTGCCTGGTAACTACTTACTGCATGTAATCTGATGCTGTGTGTGGGTAGTGTTACTGCATGGTAAACCATTTCCCAGGCTTTGTAGTTTACTCCCCAATTTCATTCACAACTCTGCTCAAGTGTGTGTGATGTTCTACTATGACAATCCTTAAGCAATATGGGGATAGCTTCAAACCGCAAGTATCCAAAACATCCAGTCACCTTCCATGGTAATATCAAGCAAGAACATTCCCTCAGGGTACACGTGAAGGCCTAAGCATGGAGTGCACGGAGGAGACATTACTTACATATTCCACTGTAAAAAAATATTAATTTTTAAATAGCATATTTTATCAAACACACACCGGTCAAAAGTTTTAGGACACCTAATCATTCAAGAGTTACTTTCTTTTTATATCCCAGGACAAATGAGTTAGCTAGCTAAATTGCCATGAATGTTTAATGCTTTTCGACCGCGCTCCCAGTCTAGTCAGCATGTAATCCTGGCAGCAGGATGGAGCCTGGTCAGCGGGCAGCAAAGAGGGAAGAAATTAAACATGAGAAAAAGCAGAATATAACAGGAGACCTTGTGCTTGCGCTAGCCTGCTGAACTTCAGTGCAATCTAGCCGCAAGGTGACTCTAGTGACTGAATTCTCCCTACAACACATGGTGCACTCAGAACAGCCAATTGATAATCACCTATCATTGCCTGTTTATATTGGTCACTCCCAAAGTCACTCAAGACAAAATAAGTCACCCCTGATATTAGTAAGTGCTTATCGGCAGATGGCTCACTGCAACACTGCAGGACATGTTGCGGCTCTCCATTATGCCAGGGAGGGCGAGTGGGAGCTGATCAAACCGTTTGTTCATCGATACGCCGTCTTGAGTCGGCACACACGGTTACCGATGTTCCATCAATATCCTGCCCGACTGGGAAGGAACAGAACAGCAGTAAAGCATGATAAAGCACTGCAGCAAGAGCAGCCGTCTGCCTCCAGACACTCCTAGCCAGGCACGTACACATGGCCAAGGCTGCATCAGCCATCCACTAACCACCCACACACAATCACTTTACTTCTGAAATGAATTCAATCGGTGGACACTCCTTACTGGGGGAGATTTCTAGATGGTACTACTGTGGTGTTCCATCTCACGTCTAGTTCAGGTCATTCTCATAACTGACCACTTAACTGAATTTGTCAAGAGAGAAAGTTGAAGTACAATTTGACACCTGTGGGCACTCCAAGTCTAAGAAATGGGATGTAAAACTCCACACGGTGTGTCCCAGTGAAAACAGCATCAACGGCTTTCTTCAAAGGTAGATAATCATGACAACTTGACATGCGTCATCACAGGTCTTCCCTGTGGCTCAGTTGGTAGAGCATGGTGTTTGCAACACCAGCATGGTGTGCGCAACGCCAGGGTTGTGGGTTCGATTCCCACGGGGGGAGGGACAACAACAACAAAAAAGTATGAAATGTATGCATTCACTACTGTAAGTCGCTCTGGATAAGAGCATCTGCTAAATGACTAAAATGTAAAAGCCAAGTGTGATCTTGTCCCCTCCACTTAGCTCTTGAGTGAGAGCTTTCACTAACTGGCCACTCTGTTACAAGAATCATTGGTGTCACATTTAGCCTTTTGTTGTTGAGTGCGTGTTTCCCACTAGTCTATGACACATTCCTCCTCCAGGTCTTCTCTCTGTGACCCTCTCCTACAGGGACACGAAACATGCAATCCATACTGTATGCGTGTGTCGTATGCTAAGTAGTTATTCTGTGAAAACGGTGACGTTTGGGAAAGTTTCAAATTATTCATGTCCTCAGATAAAGTAGCTTACACAAAGTTGGAAATCAGCAGGTTTTGTCCCTCTCACCGGATTCACAGACAGAGCCAGGCTTGAGCTCCAGCATCATGGTAATGTTAGCAATGTCTGTTGTGTAGAGTATCTGGGTGCGGTGGGGCAGGTTGAGGGTCCACAGCTCAGGGGTGGGGTGCAGCACATAGACCAGGTGACCATTGTGCCAAAGCGCTGGCCTATCAGGTCCTTGGAGTGGCAAATGACTCCATGCATGTCTGTTTGGGAACCCTGCTACACCTTGACTGGCATCACTGAGTCATGACCAAGGAAGATAATGGCAACATCACCCTCCTGGATAAACTCTGAATACTCATATCTTCTATTACAGGGTCTACAAGGGGGAACCAAGGTAAAGAGTTCCAGATGTTATCACCACAAAAGACCATCAAAAAGAGCGTAAACTAGTGAACAGTTCCCCCATGACAAACATAACACTTTTCACAAATGCATAAAAATACAAGTTTGCGAAATGTATTGGGCGACATAGCTGTGTTTAGCTAAAATCAGTTCTGCCTCCTGAAGTTAGGTGGTCCGAACATCAAAATCCCTCCAAAATGAGTTTGTTTATTTTCATACTCATTGGAATACTTGCACGTGCGAGTTGTATATTTTGTTTTAAATACAAGTATCATTTAAATCTTAAACGGCCGCTGTTTATTTTCGAATTAGAACAGTGGAGAAACTTTACTTCAGTTATTTGAGTGCCTCCACCTAAAAACAGCCACAACCATGGAGAAAATGTAAGTGAAAAACAGTTTGTTCATTTTAAAATAGGAAATGAACAAATCTAGTTAAATGCAATTTAGCAACCTTTCATCGTTAGCTAGCTTGGTTCGACAACAAATGTAATATTGCTTTTCCAAGTACACTATTCGGCAACTTCACTGTGCAAAACTTCAATGTTATGAGGGGGGTGCAATCTAACGCCATTCATTAGTTAGCTAGCTAGATAACATTAGCTAAAGTTAGGCAACGAACGTTTGACCCGCCATAAACGTAGCTACTTGGAAGTAACTCTAGTAACGTTACTGTATAAAAGCGATGTAAAGATCATATTCGAAGTGATTTATATGTCGAAAGGTTAATGATTCAGCCTTGTTAGCTAACTTACTTGCTGTTCACATGCTCTTGCAGATCTCACATGTGGATTTGTTAGATACCACTGACCAGACGAGACTTCGGTTCATTCGCAGTAATCCACTGAATCGTGCAATGAATGAGGCAATTCAGATGGTATATAAATCTGCGAAAAGGCGCAAACACTGTGCTTTTTAAATGCTCTTCAACAGCTGAGCTGTGCAGCCTCAAGTTGATGACGTATAGGATTTCGTAAAAAGGCAGAACAAGCTATTAAGTGAATCATAATTGACTTTCAGCATTTTTCACATGACAGTCCTATATTTGTTAATGAATCCCTAGGGATTGCAAACTGTAGGCCTAACAGTTAGTTAGGCCTATTTACATGGGCCGCAGAAGGTCAGTTCATAGCTTTTGGGACAACATCTGTGTATTGAGTGGACTCTTGGAACCACTCAGGGAGTCCAACCAATACACTGACTCTCGATGTTGTGTCCCAAAGCTAGTCAGTTCATATAATTTTACATTGGGTAAAAACAGAGAATCATAGAGGCCACTGGGGGAAAAAAGGCAGTTTTAGCAGGGGCAGCGCCAGATTAAGGAAGCATCGGCCCAGGGCTTTGTCTTTTTTTTAATGACAAAGCAAATTAAAAAAATTCAACAGATATATTACATTTACATAAGTATTCAGACCCTTTACTCAGTACTTTGTTGAAGCACCTTTGGCAGCGATTACAGCAGCGAGTCTTCATGGGTATGATGCTACAAGCTTGGCACACCTGTATTTGGGGAGTTTCTCCCATTCTTCTCTGCAGATCCTCTCAAGCTCTGTCAGGTTGGATGGGGCTGCACAGCTATTTTCAGGTCTCTCCAGAGATGTTCGATCCGGTTCAAGTCCGGGCTCTGGCTGGGCCACTCAAAGACATTCAGAGACTTGTCCCGAAGCCACTCCTGCGTTGTCTTGGCAGTGTGCTTGTCCTGTTGGAAGGCGAACCTTCGCCCCAGTCTGAGGTCCTGAGCGCTCTGGAGCAGGTTTTCATTAAGGATCTCTCTGTACTTTGCTCTGTTAATCATTTCCTCAATCCTAACTAGTCTCCCAGTCCCTGCCTCTGAAAAACAGCCCCCCAGCATGATGCTGCTACCATCATGCTTCACCGTAGGGATGGTGCCAGGTTTCCTCCAGACGTGACGCTTGGTATTCAGACCAAAGAGTTCAATCTTGGTTTCATCAGACCAGAGAATCTTGTTTCTCATGGTCTGAGAGTCTTTAGGTAGCTTTTGGCAAACTCCAAGCAGGCTGTCATGTGCCTTTTACTGTGGAGTGGCTTCCGTCTGGCCACTCTACCATAAAAGCCTGACTGGTGGAGTGCTGCAGAGATGGTTGTTCTTCTGGAAGGTTCTCACATCTCCACAGATGAACTCTGGAGCTCTGTCAGAGTGACCATCACGTTCTTGATCACCTCCCTGACCAAGGCCCATCTAAAATCCATTTTAGATTAAGACTGTAACAAAATGTGGGGAAAGTCAAGGGGTCTGAATACTTTCCGAAGGCACTGTATATTATTATGCTGTAAAAACTTTTTATTTTTTTAAATAATCAGTTACCCAATCAAGGCAGGGCCAGTTACCCAATCATGGCAGGCCTCCCCCATCTGAAGATTAGCAGAGCGGCAGCAGCAGGCTGTCTAAACTCATTGTGAGCGGGCTCCTGAATCTTCCTGTGGTTGGCGGTTGCAGTAAAAAAAGATACACATATACATATATATATTTATATTACTGTATACATTTCCTTTATTTATTTTATTTTAGCTGCCTCTTGCGCCCTTCAGCCCCAGTAAGCCCCTGCATTAACCTGGCCTTGGGCAGTGATATTGAGAGCTTCCACCATGCTTATTCATTTCAAAGTAGTCAACTGGGTGGGGATTCATATGGGTTGTAACCTCAATGTGTCACGTCCTGACCATAGAAAGCTGTTATTTTCTATGGTAGAGTAGGTCAGGGCGTGACAGGGGGGTTTTCTATGTTGTTATGATATTCTAGTTTTGTATTTCTATGTTGGGTTTTGTTTGGGATGAACTCCAATTAGAGGCAGCTGGTCATCGTTGTCTCTAATTGGAGATCATACTTAAGTAGGTGTTTTCCCACCTGGGTTTGTGGGAGATTGTTTTTTGAGTTAGTGTATGTTTCACCTCTGCGTCACGGTTTGTTGTTTTTTGTTCTTTAGTTTATGTGTATGTATTGCATAGTTTCATAGTGAAAATAAAATGTGGAACGACACACACGCTGCACTTTGGTCCGCTTCATCCTACGACAACCGTGACAGAATCTCCTGCCACCAAAGGACCAAGCAGCGTGCCCAGGAGAAACAGGAATGGACCTGGGAGGAAATTCTGGATGGGAAAGGACCCTGGAGTCAGGCTGGGGTGTATCGCCGTCCTAAAGAGGAGATTGAGGCAGCGAAAGCGGAGCGGCGAAATTACGAGGCACTATACCAACCACGAGGCAAGTGCGAGAGGCAGCCCCCAAAATGTTTTTTGGGGGGGCACACAGGGAGATTGGCAGAGTCAGGGTGGAGACCTGAGGCAACTCCCCGTGCTTACCGTGGGGAGCGAGTGACGAAGCAAGCACCGTGTTATGCGGTGATGCGCACTGTGTCGCCAGTGCGCATTCACAGCCCGGTGCGATCTGTGCCCGCGCCCCGCATTTGTTGAGCTAGGTTGAGCACTCAGCCAGGAAGGGTGGTGCCAGCTCAGCGCTCCTGGTCTCCAG
The DNA here is from genome assembly GCF_965601325.2 of Salmo salar. Lineage (NCBI taxonomy): Eukaryota > Metazoa > Chordata > Actinopteri > Salmoniformes > Salmonidae > Salmo > Salmo salar. The sequence continues at coordinate 31,702,626 of NC_138291.1, forward strand.
TTCGCCTTCTCGGTCCAGGATATCCTGCGCCGGCTCTGCGCACTGTGTCACCAGTTCGTATTCACAGCCCAGTGCGTCCTGTGCCAGCACCCCGCGTTTTCCGGGCGAACGTAAGCATCCAGCCAGGACGGGTTGTGCCAGCTCTATGCTCGGGACCTCCAGTGCGCCTCCATGGCCCAGTATATCCTGTGCCTGCCCCACGTACCCGGCCTCCAGTGAGTCTATCCAGCCTGGTACGCCCTGTGCCTGCTCCTCACACTTGCCCAGAGGTGCGTGTCACCAGTCTAGCGCCACCTGTGCCAGCCCCACGCATCAGGCCTCCAGTGCACCTGCCCAGTCCGGGGTGTCCTGTTCCTGCTTCCCGCACTCGCCCTGAGGTGCGTGTTACCAGTCTGGCGCCACCTGTGCCAGCCCCACGCATCAGGCCTCCAGTGCACATTCCCAGTCCAGAGCTTCCGGCGACGGCTCCCATTCCAGAGCTTCCGGCGACGGTTTACAGCAAGAACCTCCTGAGACGGCCCGCAGCCCGGAACCACCTGAGACGGCCCGCAGCCTGGGACCTCCTGAGACGGCCCGCAGCCCGGGACCTCCTGAGACGGCCCGCAGCCCGGGACCTCCTGAGACGGTCCGCAGTCCAGAACCTCTGGTGATGATCCATGGTCCGGGTCCTTCGGCGACGATCCAGGGTCCGGTGACACAAAAGCGGAGGGATCAGCGGGCGGAGCGGGGGTTATGCCCCAAACTGAAGCCGCCTCCTCTGCTGGAGGATCCGCGGGATGAGAGGGTTCTGCGTACCGCACCAGAGCCGCCATAGACATTAGTCACCCTACCTAACCCTCCCTTTTTTTGTTTTGTTTTTTTGTTGTTGTTTAGGTGCGTTTGGAGTCCGCACCTTTGGGGGGGGGGGGGGGGGGGGGGGTACTGTCACGTCCTGACCATAGAAAGTTGTTATTTTCTATGGTAGAGTAGGTCAGGGTGTGACGGGGGTTTTCTAGTTTAGTTTTTCTATGTTATGTTCTAGTTTTGTATTTCTATGTTGGGTTTTGTTTGGGATGATCTCCAATTAGAGGCAGCTGGTCATCGTTGTCTCTAATTGGAGATCATACTTAAGTAGGTGTTTTCCCATCTGGGTTTGTGGGAGATTGTTTTTTGAGTTAGTGTATGTTTCCCCTCTGCGTCACAGTTTGTTTTTTGTTCTTTAGTTTATGTGTATGTATTGCATAGTTTCACAGTGAAAATAAAATGTGGAACGACACACACGCTGCACTTTGGTCCGCTTCATCCTACGACAACTGTGACACAATGGCACTGCCCATGGTGTCACAGACGCTACAATGGCATAGATATACAGAAAAGTCCTATTTTTCTCTATGGTTAAAAATCACATTTTTACATTGTTATATCATATGTATAACCGTTAAAGGTCCAATGCAGCCATTTTTATCACAATATTAAATCATTTCTGGATAACAATTAAGTATTTTACTGTGATTGTTTTCAACTAAAATGGTCAAAAAGAAGAAGAAAAAATTGCTTCTTAGCAAAGATCAATTTCTCAAGCAAGAATTTCACTAGGACTGTCTGGGAGTGGTCTGAGTGGGGAGGGGCTAGCTGTTATTGGCAGAGAGGTTTGGAACTCTTTTTTTTATTGGTCCCTTAACTCATTTACCACCTGGTGATGTCATCTCACCAAAAACAGGCTGAAATTTCAGGTGGTCTTTTCAAACAGCTCTTACACTAAAAGGGCATTATCATTTTCACACTTTCACATTATCCCAACCTCATAGTATGGAAATACATATTTAAACAGAGGAAAATCACACTTTTGACTGCACTCGGCCTTTAAACCTCTTAGATGTAAAGTCCCCTGTTTTGGGGACCTGCGTGGTTCTGGTACCTGTTCCGACGGACATTTTTCGCTTATAAATCATTATGTGGACACCATAGATTGAGCAGCAGCCCTGATTCTCATGGACACATGTCTCTTCTGCCTGTATGAAGCAAGATGTGAAATCTGACACCACTTGAAGCTGGGTTGTCCCTCCTACAATTTAATTCACTTTTCCAAGTGTCTATCAACTCCTGGCTGAACCCTAGGTCACAGCCACTAACAATGCATATGTCTGGAATCCTTACATCGTAACGAGATGTTCACAGCGATGGGAGCAGACGTTTTGATCTAGAGAGACCTTCAGAAGATATGCACATTTTCTCTAACAGTAAATAGACAAATGTATTTTACATTTGTAAGGAAGATTAAATCTTATAGTTAGTCATTTTAGAAATTGATTATACTATATTTAGACAAAATATAATTAATTTAAATTATTATTCATACAGTTTTGTTGAATAGGAAATACATCATATTTCATATTTTTATCATATTTATACTGTGTACCTGAGTTGTTTCCTCAAAAGTGACTACACTTTAAAAACCTTTCTTGTAGTATGCAAATTACCTTTTGGGATTAAGTAGATTACATTTTCGATTACATGTAGTTACATATAAAAGGTTTCAAGAGAAAAGTGCGAAGGCCAAGGTAAGGGAACATCTAAAAACTGCAATCTGGTATAGTACCAGTAGGTATTAGATGGAGCTTCCTGGCCCCACCCACCTGTGGGTAAAACAACCTATGGTTACCTAGGTTACTAAATTGGCTCACAGCAAAAACGTTCAAATGCAGTTTTCTTTTTGTTTGCTTGTTTTAATCAATTACAAAGTGCATTCAAGAAAAGTACATGTCTAAATGACTTTTCAACATTGCTTGCTCCCTAAAATTCTCACTACTTAGAAAAACGTAATATTGTAGGGCTTCTCTCCACTAGCGGTTCTGGGGGAGGGCCAGGGGGGGCCAGTACCCTTTGACAATTTTGGACCCCCTTGTGGCCCCCCTAAATGTGGAGTATGAAATAATTTTTAAGTATCTAATTTTTGCTATCGTTCTTTTTTTTACATCCGTTATTAGACAGTGGCAACGCGGAACACTAATTTAACCCAACATTTTCTATAGGGGCGGATCGTACCACATGCAAAACGATATGACCACAATAACGTCTAATATAACTGGCCCCTCTAACAGTACAACTGGCCACAGCTTGGCCCCCCCAGTTGAAATGGTCTAGAACCGCCACTGCTTCTCTCGTGCCCTTTTCTTGACAGTGCTAGCAGCCATGTGAGTGAGTACTAGCTAGTTACCAACCTGACTATAAAGCTACAAGTAGTGAGTGGAGTTACAAACGGACTAAACAAGTTAAATGTCTTACCTGTGATTAAACGTTTTCAACATGTACAGCTAGCTATGTGTAGCCTACTTGGACACCTGGTCCCAACATTTCCCAGTCTTCCACACAGAATAGCCTGAAGTCACATCCCTAGGTGGGAGCATTTTTTTTACCTTGTTACATGTACATTGAATAACACAGCAGCATTTCGGCATGTTTTGTTATTTATGTATAACTATAAATAGACTACGAAGTTGCCTCTTTTAAATTGGGGGTCAATTGGAAAGAATGTTTGTATTTGTGGCCGCATCGAGGGGAATTCCTTATTTTTACGTGAATATCAACTCGGCGTATAGCCTAGTGTTCGACCAATAGAATGAATGGAATACAAACACTGACCAATGGGAGCCGAGTTCGCCTACTATAAAGAACCATCTCTAAGACCATTTTCTTCTACTGGAGAACCAAATAACGTTGGTGATTGCGCGTCACGGTCGGAAAAATAGGGATCTTTGTGTCTTCCCCCAGTAGTAGTGACCAGCCTCGGCAGCAGGTAGGACCCCTATTTCTACTCACTCGAGGATGATCAGAATGGCATCAGTCGTTTTAACCCGAAATCAACACATTAGTGACTCATTAGCAAATACTTACAAATATATATATATTTAGCAGAGGATATATTTAAAACGATATCCATTCATATATTTTACATATTTCGGCGAAATATCGATAACAATAGACAACGCAAAAAAGTAATCTGTAGCCGTGATCGAGCAGGAGACCTCGTCATGTTGATAGTCTAGTGTGCCGCAACTGTTACTGTCTCGCATAACCTACCCTACCTTATTGTTCTGAGCGACTTGGATTTCACAAGCAAAAACCACTCTAGACTAGAGCTCTATAAAATAGTTACTTGGATTGGAATGACACTGCTGCGCAATCTTTAGCATTTGACATGCATTCCATCACTCCGCCTCTAGAGTAAAGGTCTCTTTATTTTATTAACTTTCTGTCGACATTTTCCTCGAGCCTATATAATCGTGACTGTCGTTCGCTTACTGCACAATGCGCATATTGAGCCATGCAGTTGCATAATAAAAACCTAGTATTTGAGAGTTATGTTGTACTATTTAAGCTCACATTCACCATTTTTTTTCCTCCACTCCGTGTTGCGTCCAGGGATCAGTCATGCCTTTCGGAAACACCCACAACCTGCTAAAGCTGAAGTACGCTTCTAGTGAGGAGTACCCAGATCTCAGCCAGCACAATAATCATATGGCTAAGATCTTGACTCCTGCCATCTACGAGCGTCTAAGGAGCAAACAAACGCCCAGTGGATTTACATTGGATGATGTCATTCAAACCGGGATTGATAACCCAGGTAAAGATCCATGCAGCGTTCAACCATCAAGCCATGTGTTCTGCCTCTTAAAAGTGCGTTTAGTGAGGGCGTCCAGTACAGAATGTTCACAAGTCTGAGGTAGAGGTCAAGTCTCAAGTCCCTTTTGGCAATGGCTTTCTGCCTGCTGTGGGTTAGGTCTATTAACCTTGTAAATGATTTGAAGTAAATTATTTCCTACATAATTTTTTGGACAATTTCAAACATTTAGTTAGTTGCCAAACACTGTCAAAATTATGTAATTTACAGCATATTATTTAAATGACATGATTTCACATACTGATACACAATAGTTCACTTTTGCTTGTTTTAACAAGCTTTACTTAAGACAAACAATAGCTTAACTTTTGCTTGTTCCTATCTACATAGTAATAGCATACACAATGTCCGCTCAATCCAAAGGACAAAGTGCAAATATGAGTAATTACTATCCTCCCATTGAAATAGATACGTCCTTGAATGCATATTTTTTTTTTGCGGAACGCAGACATTCTAGAACAATTTTCAGCCCTCTGTCTCGAACTACTTTCTCTGTTAATGCAGCCTGTTCCATGTTATCTGACAGAATGCACAACAAACTTATCCCAGTACTGACTTCCATTGATCACGAGTTGCTCATCTAGAGTCCAGGTCAATTGATCATGAGTCTAAGTCAAGTCGGAAGTCATTTTCTTTGCGACTCGAGTCTGAGTCTCAGACTCGAGTTTCCATCTCTGATCCAGTATCACATCTAGGGAGGCGCTCATACCCTTTTGTTCTGCACAGTGACCTTGTTGATGGGTTATATAACTCTATACGAGTGTAATCAATAGGAAGAAGGATGTGTGTATTCCATTGGCCTGCATCCATACCAAATGCCCAAAGCACAATGGTTCAATGATTAGTTTCAGATAACCTTTCAAATTCTGCTGGGAATAATGCTTGTTGGTCTAGCATACCATAAGAATGTATCAATACGGAAACCATCATAGAATGTCACTGCAATAAGTGACAATCTGGTGACTCCATATGAACTAAAATAGTATAGCCAACCCTTTTTGAGGGGAACTGAGACACTAAGTAGATAGTCCAAATGCATTTTTAAGCATAGCAGGTGGCTTACCCTGTAGAATGTGTTTGTTATTGTTCAGCAATGATAAAATGGCTAAACTGACCATCAAGAGGCTGTCACCTGAGGAGGAGTTCCCTGACCTAAGCCAGCACAACAACCACATGGCCAAGGTCTTAACCCAGGACATGTACACCAAACTCCGAGACCGTGCCACCCCCAACGGCTTCACCATAGATGGTGTCATTCAGACGGGGATTGATAATCCTGGTAAAACGAACCCATCCGGAGTCTGTCGACTCCACCTTTGGATTCTGATGAAATGCTAACTATTATTTATTGAGGTTGTTAATGTTTGTCATGCTCTACAATTTGTCTCCTAATTGACTCCTCTGTTTTCTTTTACCCCAGGCCATCCCTTCATCATGACTGTGGGATGTGTGGCTGGAGATGAGGAGACATACGAGGTCTTCAAGGAGCTGCTGGATCCCATCATTGAGGACAGACATGGGGGATACAAGCCTACAGACAAGCACAAGACTGACCTCAACCCAGACAACCTGAAGGTACTGCCCTCTAAATGGGTACCTGGTTGACTGTGGTCTAAGGCAAATGTTCAACTGTGTACCCTGCAGGAAAGTAGACCAGTGTTGTCAAGTTACAGCTAACTGTAGGCTAATTTTTATAATTTTTTTAATTGATAAAAAAATGTACAGGGTGGAGATGACCTGGACCCCAACTATGTCATTAGCTCCCGTGTCCGAACAGGCAGGAGCATCCGTGGGTTCTGCCTGCCCCCACACTGCAGCCGTGGAGAGCGAAGGGGTGTTGAGAAAATGTCAGTCGAAGGTAATTACTTAAACCCACCCCAAAAAATTATCAAGATGGACAGAATGTATTTTCTAAATGTTTTTACCCAATAAATTGCAAAGATGGGAAGTGTAGAAACAATATCTTGAGGGGTTGGGATGGTGTGTTTAATGCATGGTAGAATTGCAGACAGATTAACTAGAATGGTGTTTGAACTGTGTGGTGGAGCGGCGCAGAGATTGGCAATCCAGTACTGCAGTAGGGTCTGGGGCATCATTCTGCCAGCCTAGAATGATGCCAGTTCCCTCTTGCAACATTACTGTGTAGAGGGTCCCCTCTAGTGGTGAACTATGTGAATTTATTTGTCTGTTACTTACAAAGGATCGTTTCAGACCAAGGGTATTCATAGACCAGGGGTATTTATTTAAAAAACATTTGTACACTTATATATTTTTTTTCCAGAGGTAGTGCAGGGGATCTGTGAAAAAAATATTAAAATGTATATAAAATTAAAGTGAATGTTTTATGAATTTTACTAGCAACAAGACTAGACACATTTTGAATTGCATACCTACAATGGAAAAGAGGTGAATAATCATCTTTCTAATGATGTCAACTTTATTTCTCAACTCCTAATATTGAGCAAATTGTGTTCAATGGAGTATCTGACAGGCTTTGACTGATAATCACAGGTGCTTTTTTTCATGGCAAGTGATGCTGGCTGCTGGTAAGCTTTCTTGACTTGGACATTTTTGCACATGGCAAACCTTTGTTTAAACAGCTGCTAATAGCGACCGTGTTTGGCATAGAGCTGGCACAATTATCGTATAGTCTTAATATAAACATTTTTTTGGGGGGGGGGGTAAAATGTATATTCAAGTGTAGATAGTTTCCCTAATTCATTTCCAAAAGTTGCAATTTGTCAAACATTTGTTTTTGAGAAAGGAGTGTCACCAAAGCTGTGTTGTATGAATTGGGTAGGTCTATGTTGTATTTGAAAGGGGGATACCTAGTCAGTTGTACAACTGAAATGTGTCTTCTGCATTTAGGTATGTCTTAATGATGCATACAAGCTCAAAACACTTCAACAAAAATGACAATTATTACTATCTATGGTCATTTGCACAACAATCGTTACCCAAAATTTCAGAATTGTCACAGCCCTAATTGGAGTTACCTTTCTAGCTAATGTTAGTTGACACTACTGCCAATTATAATGTGGGGATGTCAAAATAATAGTGTTTTATCTACCAAACCTATTCATTTTAAAATGTTGACTATACTTGTCCTTTCCATTATTATTCACTGGATGACAAGGTGTGGGGGGAAGAAACACATTTTGCTAACATGATCTGGGTCCCTGGGCAAGGAAATGTTCAAGATCCCTGCTTTAGACTGGAGATCACTGTCTGGACATATTTATATACATTGAATTGATCCTTTCTTCCTTAAGGTAATTTCTGGTTGTAACACAACCAGATTGATAGCCACGTAATGAAGACTGCACATTCACTCATACATTGGCTCTGTGCGAGCTTACTGGATCTGGCACATCTGATTTTGTTCCGCTGCAGCTCTGGACTCCCTGTCCGGTGACCTGAAGGGGAAGTACTATGCCCTGAAGAACATGTCAGATGCTGAGCAGCAGCAGCTAATTGATGACCACTTCCTGTTTGACAAGCCTGTGTCTCCTCTGCTGCTGGCCTCTGGCATGGCCCGGGACTGGCCTGATGGCAGGGGTATCTGGTGAGGACAGGGTTTTTCATTCTCACACTTCTAGGTTTCCTCAAAGGTATTAGAATTTGGTTTTGTTCTAACTCACCTGTCATTCTTACTTTCTCACTTCTCCAACCTTACTTTATTCAAGTAAATGACTGCGGGAAGGGATAGGAAATTCTCAGATGCCCTCTAACTAGATGTACCTTAATCTCTGCTAAGTCAGAGGGTAAATATTCATAATAGTTTATACGCTGGTGGTGGCATAAGCCATTGTCCATGACCTTGTAAGCGGACCATATAACATCTATTTATTCTAATCTGTCAAGGCACAATGATACCAAGACCTTTCTGGTCTGGGTCAATGAGGAGGACCACCTGCGTGTCATCTCTATGCAAAAGGGTGGCAACATGAAGGAGGTGTTCAACCGTTTCTGCACTGGCCTCACAAAGGTGAGTGAATAAGGAATACTTTCAAGGTTTTGAGAATTTAAATAAGGATAATTTTCTGTTGCCATATAAAAATTGCTCGTTGTAAAAACATGCGGGCAATGATCAATCGATGGCGTTTGTATTCCTTTCCTTGTTAAAATTTGACACTTTTCCTCAGATTGAAACCCTGTTCAAAGATAAGGGCACTTCATTCATGTGGAATGAGCACTTGGGCTACGTTCTTACCTGCCCATCCAACCTGGGCACAGGGCTACGTGCTGGAGTCCACGTCAAGATCCCCAACATGAGCAAGCATGCCAAATTTGAGGAAGTGCTCAAGAGGCTAAGGCTCCAGAAACGTGGAACCGGTAAAACATTTATCCGTCACAGAACCAGATATCTACTTTTGTTTGCTCAGGGTAACTTACAAGCACATTAAGGTGGTAGAATAAATAACACTGGCAATAGTTCTAGCATTAAAGCTGGAATTTCTCTGAAAGGAGTTTTGTAGCTGTTAATTCCATCTTCTGACGTTGTCTCCATTCCAGGTGGGGTGGACACCGCAGCTGTGGGTGGCACCTTCGACATCTCCAACGCAGACCGCCTGGGCTTCTCTGAGGTGGAGCTTGTGCAAATGGTTGTGGATGGTGTTAAGCTGCTGGTTGAGATGGAGAAGAAGCTGGAGAAGGGCCAGTCTATTGATGACCTCATGCCTGCCCAGAAGTGAAACTCATGATTGCCTCCTCCTTGTCATCTGAATGAATGTGACATTATCCTGGAATGCACTCTGTAATAAACAGCACTTACTCTCTCATACAAGGTCCTCTTTCAATGTGAGTGGATATGAAAATAAAAACTGTTTCTTCCATGTTTGATTCTTTCTTTCCCCATCCTCATTTAGAACTAAAATATACCGAGTCAAGTAGACATTTTTATTGACACTGGTGTTCTTACCTAATGAGCATTTACATAAATTCCACCTAAATTCAAACAATATATAAAACAAACGGAGTATAACAATGTGTAGCTGTCTTGAAAGTAAGAACCTTGTTTTCAGTGTAAATAATGAAATAAATAAAGACAAAGCTTTGTCCATTTTCACAGCATGACCAACTATATTCAATTTGTTATGATGGTCTAACATGACCAGAGTATATACTGTAGCTATTAGTAATTCAGTGATTATTGTATAGAGGAATGCTTTTGGCATTTTATCATTCAATACATACTGTATTTTGTGTCGACAAATGGAAACTGCTACTTTAATGATTGTACAGCTTAAATACTTTCTAGACATAGTTTGCCCTTTCGTTCATAGCTTTAACTCGTTGGCGACTTTGGATGCAATGTTTTTAAAAGTGATGGATGAGCCTGATATCCTCTTGAATCTCACGCCATTGAGGGAGAGGCGGGGCAGCTTGCACACCTCCATCTCCCATTGGACAAGGTTCTCAGCATGTCCATCACCATGGACACAGAGCAGCAGGAAACACTCTTGCTGTTCATAATCGCAGTTGTTGGCGTTGAGCACCTTGCGTATCTCTTCCATGATGTCGCAAGGCTCCATGGAGCTGGTGGTCCTCATACTCCAAGTGAATCTGAGGGAGCGGGGTTTACCGTCTTTATTTTCCCCTTTCTGATCCCCAGGTACATTGCGACTGATAAGGGGGAGATAAAGAGAAGTTGAATTAACTAAAGCTCTGCATTTTCCCCTAGGTTTAGTCATTTTCATATCTGTTTATGGCTCGGTATCGTGAATAGACAAAATAATGCAAGGTGTTGATCAAAGGGTCAATTAGCAAAGCATACAGTAAACGGATGGTCATGCAGCACACTAGGAGGAGCACAACACTCAATGAGGAAACCACAATGAACTAAAATAACCACACCCTTCATCACATACAGAGACCACTTCCATGGGGAAAAGGTGAGGGAGAAGGACCCTATGGATAGACAGATGGGAATACTGGTTGACTGACAGAATGGAGAACAGCTGGGAGTGAAGTGATATCTCTGTCATCACAGGAATATCAGGTTGAGAAAGCAACATACACCTCACCTTGAGCCCTCAAATCTCCCGTTTCTCTCAAACTCGGTTGAGACTCTGACAGTTGTAGAGGGAGCAGAGCAAGATTAGGAAAAAGAGAAAAAACACAAAATGTGGACTTCCAAAGAGAGTGTTTTGTCATTTCAAGGATGACAGAGAACACTGTACTGTGAATATACATTGAGAGATATAACATACAGTGAGCTCCAAAAGTATTGGGACAGTGACACATTGTTTTAGCTCTGTACTCCAGCACTTTGGATTTGAAATGACACAATGACTACTTTAATTTGAAGGTATTTTCATCCATATCGGGTGAACCGTTCAGAAATTACAGCACGTTTTGTACATAGTCCTCCCCACCCCATTATAGGGGACTAAACGTATGGGAACAAATTCACTTATATGTATATTAAAGTAGTAAATTAGTTAAGTAATTGTTCCCAAATTCATAACACGCAAAGCTTGACTCTATACATTTGTTGGATGCATTTCAGATGATTTTGTAACCAATAGAAATTAATTGTAAATGTATTGTGTGTCATTTTGGAGTCACTTTTATTGTAAATAAGAATATATGTTTTTAAACACTTCTACATTAATGTGGATGCTACCATGAATACGGATAATCCTGCATGAATAATGAGTGAGAAAGTTATAGACTCAAAAATCATACTTCCAAGCATTTTTTTTGGGGGGGGGGGGGGGTGATATCTGTGTGTCTAACTTTCGGCTCTCATCATTATTCACGATTAATTTAGGATTATCCGTAATCATGGTAGCATCCACATTAATGTAGAAGTGTTTAGAAACAAGAAAGCCACCACCAAATAACTATAACCTCATTATGGAAGTGTTGACATGAAACCTGTGCAGAATCAATGGAAAAAGAGACTTTGAACTGGTCACACTGATCAGTCTCGCTGGTGTTCAAACTAACAAAAGTGCTTCAACAGACCACATAGAGCAAGGGGATACAGGAATGGAAATGTGTTGAGTGACGGTATGACAGTTTGGATACATTTGTTGACATGAAGAGATTCACCCAAACAAGACAAAAACAAAACCATACAGTGGAACTACAGTCCACACACCCACACCTCTAATACACACATTGTGTATTAGGGTCAGTGCATGCAGACTGGGGCTGTTGTGGGAGCTCTCATGCAGTCTATTCTCGAGGTTGACAGACAGCAGGACAGAGGTCCTCTAGACGTCCTCTAACATGTCCCATGTTTCTTCCCTCTATGTGACACTGGTTATGTTTAGAGGAGAGGGGGTTGGCTTGAAAGACAATTAGGCAAGCAGTTACAGGGCCATTGTAGGACTGCATACCATGTCCACAGACCGTAATGAGTTTTGTGCTGTAGACAAGCTTTGAAATGAGTCTACAGGAGGGTAGAGAAAGTTTGATTCCTGGAGGGTTTAGTTAGTGGGCAAGATAGCAGCCTCTAGCCAGGGGGATGAGGGACAAGAGAAGTACTGAGACTGTATCTGGGGCTGGGAGTGTCACATACACATTCTAGAGAGAAGGTAATGTGACCATGTTGTATACGAGTTTGTTCTCTCCACACAGAACTCTGACATACAGAGTTGAGCCTAACTCTTGTGGGGACATAAGGGTTGAAATGATCCCTTACTTTAGGTCTCCATCTGCGACTTCCTACAACTTCCTATATCTTCCGCTCTTGAAAGCGTGTATTTTTTACGGATACATGAAAAGAGAGTAAGAAAAAATGACATGATCACAGGCCGATAATGCCAGGATGACAAGGAGGAAGAGGAAGGGGGAGAAGAGGAGAGATGAGTGGACAGAAGACTTACTAAGAGTCTTTGCTCCCTGGGAAGAAGGGATGGCAGGCCCTGATTTGGCCGTCTGCCGTTTGGCCGGGTCAATACTGACCCTGAGGGGAGGAAGAGCAGTGAAAGGTCCAAGGTTAAAGGGCACAGAAAGGTCAGGGAGACATTGGATCACAGCAATACACAAGTGAGGAGAAGTGTGAAGGGAGGGCAAAGCGCATTGCCTACTACTGAGACAAGAGACTCCCTGCTAAGACTTCCTTCCTTATAGTTCAACCAATCGTTTCTAAGATGCTGTTACTCTGTGCAGAAATAAGAATCACTCGACAGAGAAATGAAATGAGTGACAAGGACATGGTGAAGGAAGAAAGATGGGAGGGTTGCAAATGTGACGGAACTTCCTGAGATGTAGAACTCCTGGTCGCCACTAAAGGCCTTTTCACACTGCATTGTTCTTAGCCCGGGGCTATCTTAGCCCCAGACTAAGACTGGCCCTGTGCTATCTTATCCTGTGTTCACACAATCATTTGTTCACCCAGGGCTATTGGGCTAAGCTTCAGCCCTGGGCTAAGGATTCACACTTGTATTCCAAAGCCCTGGGATAAAGGGGTCTACACAGAATATGCAAACGCGGCCGACGGAGCGTAGCGCAGTGTTGCACTGTTGTTTTGCATCACAAAAGGGGATGGCTCCTTGTTGTGCGCTCTGACATTCGATGTACTCCTGTGCCACATGAAATTGTAACACGCTGTATCGTTCCTTCTGTAGCCGTGGGGGCAGTGTTGTGTGAAGTGCTTGACTTGAAATGAAATAGGTGCCGGTAGTCATTTTGGGTACCAGTGCTGTTTATATTTAGGTGCAGGAGCTCCACAATACTTTCGAGCTAATATTTTATAAGAGGAACAGGAGCTCAAGCAGTAGAACATTTTAGGTGTTGGTACTCAGCTCCAGTGAGCTCCTGCACAGTTTGTGTAGGCAATGAAGCTTGCTTGGTTCCTTGATCTATAGCCTATAGGCCCCTCAAACTCAACTCGACCTCAAAGACAGTTCCACTGCATTTTTTTATTGTTCCCCTCTAATCAGGGACTGATTTAGACCTGTTAAACCAGGTGTGTGCAATTAATTATCAGGTAGAACAGAAAACCAGCACGCTCCGCACCTCGTAGGGTAAGAGTTGAGTACCTTGCTATAGGCTATGCATCAAAGTAGCCTATTTTACATTGATAAGAAAATAATAATCTCAGTGACTGTAAATAAACTAACTAAAAAAACATTGTAGCCTTTTTAGAATCTCCCCAAAATGTATTTTGTTTAGATGTAATAACTAGGGACTCCAGGCTACTGGTAAAAACCAGGGGTGTAAAGTACTTAAGTAGTACTTTAAAGTATTTTTTACTTAAGTAGTGTTTTGGGGTATCTGTACTTTACTATTTATATTTTTGACTACATTCCTAAAGAAAACAATGTACTTTTTACTCCATACATTTTCCCTGACACCCAAAAGTACTTACATTTTGAATGCTTAGCAGGACAGGAAATGTGTCAAATTCACACATGCTTCGTTTGTAAATTATGTCTGAGTGTTGGAGTGTGCCCCTGTCTATCCGTAAATTAAAAAAAAAACAAGAAAATGGTGCTGTCTGGTTTGCTTAATATAAGGAATTTGAAATGATTTAGACTTTTATTTTTGATACTTAAGTATATTTTAGCAATTACATTTACTTTTGATACTTATTAAGTATATTTAAAACCAAATACTTTTAGACTTTTACTCAAGTAGTATTTTACTGGGTGCCACTTTTACTTGAGTCATTTTCTATTAAGGTATCTTTACTTTTACTCAAGTATTACAATTGGGTACTTTTTCCAACACTGGTAAAAACAGCTGCGAGATATATGCTTTTTCTCCACCACCAAAACATGACATTCTATTTTATCTGATATGGGAGTGAATACATTCAAGCAACATATCAAACTGGGACAATGTTCTAGGTCACACGGGCAAGTATAAGAATATTTGCCCGATATTTTAATTATAAATCTGATTATTAGGGAAGCTAAAAAAAACTAGCTCGCTTGCTATGTTTTTAGCTGCCAGCTTGCTACTACTAGCAAGGGAAGGAGACTCTTCCTTGTTTTCACTAAATACAAAAATTCAAAAGATAATACATTGTTATCGCCCCCTTGTGAATATGAGTGGGACCGGCGAGGATATTGTGCTACCAAAAGGTGTCCGCTACTCCAAAAATCCCACTCCACCCACATGCACGCATGTAGATCAACGGAGTGGGGCTTGTGGTAACCTTAACAGACAAACACAACATGCGAACAACAACCTCTCTGCTAAGTAAGACATTTATTAACACATTATGTATTCTTGCTTCCAGCCTTTGTAAACCTTGCTGTCTGCCTGTCTGACCTCAAAAACAATGTTTCACTCATACAGATCCTATTACATTTCTAGAGGGGCTATACCATAAACCCTCAAAGTTACATAATGGCACCAAAATGGCAGCCATCTTGGTCAGGGAGGAAAATATAAGGAAGGCATGTGATGTATCAGAAATTAATGTAATGGAATAATTATAGTCAATGGAAAATATTGTCATATAATTATAATCTGAGACATTTTCTGTATAAACAGCCTCTAAAGCATATGTAAACAGACCATAAATGTCTCAGATTTTATTTTCTTGGAAAGCTGTGAGTGCTATAATATGACAAAATATCAGTACTTGTTGCATTTACAACTTGTCCAAGTCCTATCATCAACTGTTTGCGCCAGTGT
Organism: Salmo salar; assembly: GCF_965601325.2. Lineage (NCBI taxonomy): Eukaryota > Metazoa > Chordata > Actinopteri > Salmoniformes > Salmonidae > Salmo > Salmo salar. The sequence continues at coordinate 31,717,888 of NC_138291.1, forward strand.
ATGGCTGCGGATTGAATGCATTGTTTGAATGGAATGTTTCCATATTGGCAGTTAAATGTTTCTAATTATGGAATAATTATTCTAAAACTGTCTGCCTAGCTAGCTAACACAAATACAGTGCAGATCAATTCTTCACATTCATTGTTTTACACAATATCTTATCACAGCACTGGCAAACCATGGTTGACCAACTCCCTGACTAACATGGCTGACCTTTGGACCATCATAAGAAGGTTCATTCTAGTATTCTAAATACAAATTCTATAGTTTCACTATTGAAATGTGATCTTGCCCTGTACAGAGAATGCATAGACGAGACACATTTTTCTGCTCCAGGCAAAAAGAATGCAACAATATTATTATCATTGATCTAATTAAATGTCAATAGAAAAGCTATGAAAACAGTCGAAAGTTAGGACACACCTACACATTCAAGGGTTTTTCTTTATTTTTACTATTTTCTACATCAAATATATTTTGATTTAACACTTTTTTAGTTATAACATAATTCCATATGTGTTGTTTCATAGTTTTGATGTCTTCACTGTTAGTCTACAATGTAGAAAATAGTAAAAATAAAGAAAAACCCTGGAACGAGTAGGTGTGTCCAAACCTTTGACAAGTACTGAATATGTACAGTATATGATGGGATGCATTGACATTATGGACAGTATGTGGATAGAATATTTAGTATATCTGTAGAATACGTAGGATAGAATGGTATATACTGTATTCAGCAATGGTTGAATAGGATGGCATTGACTAGAATACAGTATATACAGCGGCTTGCGAAAGTATTCACCCCCTTGGCGTTTTTCCTATTTTGTTGCCTTACAACCTGGAATGAAAATTTATTTTGGGGGGGTTTGTATCATTTTATTTACACAACATGCCTACCACTTTGAAGATGCAAACTATTTTTCATTGTGATACAAACAAGAAATAAGACAAAAAAACTGAAAACTTGAGCGTGCATAACTATTCACCCCCCCAAAGTCAATACTTTGTAGAGGCACCTTTTGCTGCAAGTCCCTTGGGGTATGTCTCTATAAGCTTGGCACATCTAGCCACTGGGATTATTGCCCATTCTTCAAGGTAAAACTGCTCCAGCTCCTTCAAGTTCGATGGGTTCCGTTGGTGTACAGCAATCTTTAAGTCATACCACCGATTCAATTGGATTGACTAGGCCAATCCAAGACATTTAAATGTTTCCCCTTAAACTACTCGAGTGTTGCTTTAGCAGTATGTTTAGGGTCATTGTCCTTTTGGAAGGTGAATTTCCGTCCCAGTCTCAAATCTCTGGAAGACTGAAACAGGTTTCCCTCAAGAACGTCCCTGTATTTAGCGGCATCCATCATTCCTTCAATTCTGACCAGTTTCCCAGTCCCTGACAATGAAAAACACCCCCACAGCAGGATGCTGCCACCACCATGCTTCACTGTGGGGATGGTATTCTCAAGGGTGATGAGAGGTGTTGGGTTTGCGCCAGACATTTTCCTTGATGGCCAAAAAGCTCAATTTTAGTCTCATCTGACCAAGGTACCTTCTTCCATATGTTTGGGGAGTCTCCCACATGCCTTTTGACGAGCACCAAACGTGTTTGCTTATTTTTTTCTTTAAGCAATGGCTTTTTTCTGGCCACTCTTCCATAAAGCCCAGCTCTGTGGAGTGTATGGCTTAAAGTGGTCCTATGGACAGATACGCCAATCTCCGCTGTGGAGCTTTGCAGCTCCTTCAGGGTTATCCTTGGTCTCTTTGTTGCCTCTCTGATTAATGCCATCCTTGCCTGGTCCGTGAATTTTGGTGGGCGGCCCTCTCTTGACAGGTTTGTTGTGGTGCCATATTCTTTCATTTTTTTTATAATGGATTTAATGGTGCTCAGTGGGATGTTCGAAGTTTTGGATATTTGTTTTATAACCCAACCCTGATATGTACTTCTCCACAACTTTGTCCCTGACCGGTTTGGAGAGCTCCTTGGTCTTCATGGTGCCGCTTGCTTGGTGGTGCCCCTTGCTTATTGGTGTTGCAGACTCTGGGGCCTTTCAGATCAGGTGTATATATACTGAGATCATGTGACAGATCATGTGACACTGATTGCACACAGGTGGGTGAATACTTTTGCAAGGCACTGTACGTATGAAATGATAACACAGTATGTAAACATTATTAAAGTGACCAGTGTTCCATTATTAAAGTGACCAGTGATTCAATGTCTATGTAAATAGGGCAGCAGCTACTAAGGTGCAAGGTTGAGTAACCGGGTGGTAGCCGGCTAGTGACAGTGACTAAGTTCAGGGCAAGGTACTGGGTGGACAGTCTGATGGACTTGCGATAGAAGCCGTTTTTCAGCCTCTCTGCCCCAGCTTTAAAATACTTACCTCGCCTTCTGGATGATAGCGGGGTGAACAGGCCGTGGCTCGGGGGGTTGATGACCTTGATGATTATTTTGGCCTTCCTGTGACAGTGGGTGCTGTAGGTGTCCTGGAGGGCAAGCAGTGTGCCCCTAGTGATGCGTTGGGCAGGCCGCACCACCCTCTGGAGAGCCCTGCGGTTGCGGGTGGTGCAGTTGCCGCACCAAGCGGTAATACAGCCCAACAGGATGCTCTCAATGGTGCATGTGTAAAAGTTTGAGGGTTTTAGGGGCCAAACAGAATTTCTTCAGCCTCCTGAGGTTGAAGAGGCGCTCTTCACCACACTGTCTGTGTGGGTGGACCATTTCAGACTGTTAGTGATGTGTACGTCGACGAACTTGCGGCCCCATCGATGTGGATGTGGGAGTGCTCCCTCTGCTGTCTCCTGAAGCTCCTTCATTTTGTTGACATTTCTGGCACCACTCTGCCAGGGCCCTCACCTCCTCCCTGTTGGCTGTCTTGTCATTGTTGGTAATCAGGCCTACTACTGTTGTGTCGTCTGCAAACTTGATGATCGAGGTGGAGGTGTGCATGGCCACGCAGTCATGGGTAAACAGGCAGTACAGGAGGGGGTTGAGCACGCAACCTTGTGGGGCCCCTGTGTTGAGGTTCAGCGTAGTGGAAGTGTTGTTTTCTACCTTCACCACCTGGGGCGGCCTGTCAGGAAGTCCAGGAACCAGTTGCACAGGGTGGGGTTCAGACCCAGGGCCCTGAGCTTAATGCCTCAATCACAGCAATAGCGTCATTGCGTAAAATGGTACGCAGCATCATCTGGATACGTGTGCAACAAAAGTTCAACATTCACCATCTGCTACCATTTCTGTCAAGCCGTCTACGGTAAATCCAACATACGCACCACACAGAACGCACTGCAACTGCCTCTGCAACACAATGCTGCAAGGCAAACGCAGCGTTCCATTGGAAATTAATGTACTTCTGGTGTACCAAAATGCAATGACCCTGTTTCACACTGGCTATTTTGGCACCGTGTTTCTTGGGCTAGCCCCGAAAAGTCATTTCTAACCTACTCCGGAGCAGGGCCAGCTAGCCCTGGGCTAAGGTTGGTGCTAGTCCAATTTAGAATGTGCAAGTATGAACACTCGCTTAGCCCAGGGCTAAGCAGGCTCTTAGCTCTGGGCTAAGGAGCAGTGTAAACACGCCTTGAATCAGCCTGAGGAACAGAAGGTTTTCTCTGAAGAGAAGGTATGGTGGGAGAGCTTTGTCTTTGTCTTCACTTCTAAAAAAAACTGCTCCTGAGCTGCCAGACCATCCGCTTGTAGATGTTCAGAAATTGATGTCTCAAGACATAATTCCCTTTGAATTTGTGAATTGCATCTGATCTTGTTCACAAAAAGCAACCCAATAATTTATTTCACAACCCTCTTGGTTCCCTAACAGTGTACATATGACTCCACAAACCAATATTCCACAAACTTCAGTTCCCAAAGCCTTATAAACAATAATTATCAGAATCATTTATATCAGGGTATTCAACTCTTAGTTGGAGGTCCGGAGCCTGCAGGTTCAGTTCTACTTGATAATTAAATTGCACCCACCTGGTGTCCCAGATCTAAAACCAGTGCCTGATTAGAGGGGAAGAATGAAAAAAGCAGTGGAACTGGCTTCCAGGTCCACAGTTGAATTTGAGGGATCTATATCATGCGTCACCACATCACAAAGTCGATCACATTGCTACAAGCCAGCCAAGTTATCACAGGGACTGTCGATCATAACCCATAAACGTACAACAAAATACAATACTGGACAGAGCACCAGAATCTGTCTACCTTTCAAACACATATCAGTCAACATAAAACACACAAACTTACCTGGAACAACAGTTCAATACTAACCAATCATTGCTTTGTGAAAAACAAACCAGTCAATAGCAACTACGTAAGCAGCCCCGTCCCCACCGCATGCATTGTAGATTGATTAGTGGCAAGCTTTCTGTTGGCTGTTGATGGATTTTTTTACTGACCGATCAAGAGGGCAACACTGCCCTTAGAATATACCGCATCTTTAACTCTAGAAGCCTGAGACCAATCACAAAGGTTCTAAGCAGTGTGTTAGTTTGTCACTTCCAGCTTATTATTGGTTAAAGAGAGTTTTAGTTGATTAATTGCACACACTGAAGGGAATAAGGGGTCCTACCTTTTGGTAAACCTGAATGACATGTTTCTACAACAGAATCAGGAAACACAAAGAAACATGAACATGAGGAAGGACAACTGAAGGAATATGACTGATTGGTTGAAATTAGTGAACAAAAGCACACTCAGCTGTCCCCATAGCAGAACCCTTTGAAGACCCAGCCGGGCCCTTTTGGTTCCAGGTAGAACCCTTTTGAGTTCAATGTAGAACCCTTTACACAGAGGATTCTATATGGAACCCAATAGAATTCTACCTGGAACCAAAAAGGGTTTTCCTATAGGGACAGCCGAAGAACCCTTTGGAACCCTTTTTTCTAAGAGTGCAGGGTGGTTGGAATCATCAATGGTGAGAAGGAGAAGGTTCAAAAGACAGATGTTGATTTCTATTCCTAATGTCAGGTTAGTCTTGGGACGTCCCTAAATTGTTGTCAGTAGCCTGGCTGCCCGCCTGAGATGTGTTAGTCAGTCTGGACAAAAACTCAATTGGGTTTTCCCTGCTGGTTTACACTTGAGGTAAATTTAATTATATGTATTTCTTAGGCTGGCACCCAGGCTACGTTATCAGTGCTTTTGGAACAATCTATTGTTAGTAGGACTGAACGTTCCACACAATGTGATTCAGGATGCTAAAAGGAATAGTGTTCAAAGGCCATTCAGAAGGATTAAAAACAAACCATATAAGTAAGAATTTCACTGTTAGTCCACACCTGTTGTTTTGATTTGATATACAGTAGCTCGATATAGTCAGAGTATATTTTAGGGGCTTGGACTCAGTTGAGTTGAGTGGCATGGAGCTGTAGTCCCTGACACCTACCTGCGTGTGAGTTTGGAGGTGAGTTTGGAGAAGAGGTTGCTGGAGCCGCGGCTACGAGTCTGGGTAAGGCGCGCGGCGTCGTCGGACAGCGTGGGTGAGGCTGGGGGCCCATTGTAGGTGGCCGTGCGGTGCTCCCTCAGCTGGCCGCCGTGGAAGGTGCTGCGGCTTGCCGTGCCTCGTGGGAAACGTAGTCTGTCGGGCGTGGTGGCGCTGGTGATGCTGTGGGTGGACACCACAGGGTTCCGCTGGCCAGGAGACACGGCCACACTACAGGGAGGACGGAGGGAAGAGATGATACAGAGAAGACAGACAAACACCTGGCAGTACATACCAGTTATAAACATAGTATCACCAGGTGGGCCATTTTCATATCACCAGAACCTTACCTTCAAGTCCTAAACTCTAAAATGAAATCTAATCTGTTAATTATGTTAATTTCGAATAATCCTAGTAGTTCCCTAAAGTGTTCTATTATTAAAGTGAGTTGAAGTCCTAATATCCAGTTAGAACTAAACAAAGAGAGGTTACATGAACAGTTTGGGAACATGGCTAGTGGGGAAACATGGAGTGACCGGCACAGTTTTGGATAGTCGAGGTAGAGGTGGGTGGTGGAGCTGCCAGTGCCAGACAGGGCCCGGTTTCCTGATAGCGATGGAATTTAGGCTTACGAGTGTTTTAACGATGCATCTTTCCTACAACGGCCAAAGACGTAACATGCGTTTCCCAAAACACCATGCAGAATGAACGGTCGCTAAGTGCATCGTTGGAGCATGTGTCGATACTGATAGGATCGAAAGAAAGGATGCAAGTTTGGATGCAAGTTTCTCAGACGTTCATTCATATGTTCGCTTTTTATGTATCGATCACTGGTTTTTATTTAATTTAGGTAATTTTATAAACTCAATACCGGGACGATGTTGTCTTTAGATTTCCTCTCGGGTCAGCTTTCTCCATTCAAATCTTACCTTAACATTAGAATAATTTCACAATACTGACGACGGATATGCTACTAGAGAGATATTACCACCTATGGCTGCAAATATTGAGGCGGTGTCACATTGTATAAATGATGGGAGACAGGCGCAGGAATTCATAATAGGGAGGTTTAATACCCAAAATATACAACATGCCATGAAAAGGCGCGGGGACGAAGCCCAAAACAAACACGTACAAAAACACAGGGATGTAACCCAAACAAAAGAGCGAGGTTAAACCTCTAATAAATACACGGGATGAGACCCGCAATACACTACACGGGGCGAGACCCGTAATAACAAGTGCACAATACACGCAAGCCAAAATACAGACCAACGGACATGGGAACAATAACCGACAAAACAATGGTGAACAGAGGGCACATATATACAATTACTAATCAGGGGGAATGGGAACCAGGTGTGCGTAATGAAACAGTTCAGTGATGCTGAAGGCCATTGTGACGTAGTCTCCAGAGCTGGTGCACAGAATGAGCAGCAGTACCGGGGGAATCCGTGACAGGCGGCTTATTCTAATGCTTACCCAATAAAAATGCACTAAATCACTGATTTGGCACATCATTGCACACGTTAGGTTACACACCATGAAATACAGTATATTGAGACAAATTAAAGACAGTAGCCTTTAGACAGTAGCAAAATAAACCACAATTTATTGAACATTAAATGTATTTCAATATGATTGAAATAGGCCTTTAACTTACTGTATTTATAATTTGATGCAGTCATCTCGGTTTGAAGCATCTTTTCATACATCGCTTGTTTGTATCAATTGCAAAGACATTGGCAACTTTGTTCTAAGTTATCTGTGGTCACAGCGAGAAAGATAAACCATGTGATTCTATGTTTAGCGGAGATCTTTTGTGTATAAAGTGACACAGGAGGGCAAAAAAAACATATAACGACGCACTTAGCTGTCCTACAAGTGGTCATAGGCAGGCGTTACATTACGAGCGTTTTCAAGTGCAACGTTAATGAAGATGCTTTTGGGAAACCGGGCCCAGTGCCATACCAGGGCAAGACCAGGGTCAGACCAAAGCTCCAAGGTCCAAGCAGAGGATGGAGAGATTAGGGAACAGAGTTGTGTGTATAATAAAGGGTGGGGCTGTCTCCTACAAGAGATTACAGAGAGGGAGAGATGTCGTCATCACAACGGTTAGAGATAGTCCATAAAAGGGATGGATGTCGATGTGGGGCCGTTGCGTGGGTTAGAGAGGGCCTGAGACAGTGAAATAGGTGGTCTACACGTGGTGTGGGAGAGGTCAAACAGACAGTTGGAGGCCCTGCCTGCAGTCTTACTTGGGCCTGTAGAAGTCCAGAGTGCAGTGGGAGTGGGGCAGCGTGGCCCAGTCTGAGGGGCAGGCAGAGAGAGGGCCAGAGGCCTGGTCCCTCAGCTGGACCGAGGTGGACGAGCCAGACAACACGGGGGCAAATCCAGAGAACGGACTACCCGTCACACAAGCAGACATCTCAGTTATACTGGGACACAACCAGACCAAGAGGTAACCAGAAAGATAGAAGAGAAGAAAAAGGGAGCCAAGAAAGACAAGTAAAAGAAGAGCAAGAAATTGATGATATTTCTCCCCTAAAGGCCTTGTTGTGTTTTTCTTTAATAACTTCTCTCAATAATAACAATATTACTACACATAGTTCTCTCCTCTGTGCCCTTGGGGAGATGGACAGTGAAGGTGCTGTGTTGAATGCTGATGCCATGTGGAGGGTTCCTGTGAAAGGGGCCACTAGGGGTTTAGTTCAGGCAGCCAGTGAACACAGTAACATTCCGGCCTGTTCCTTACCTTTTCTCCTTCCCATTGGGAATGACAGAGAGCCGGTCCGTAGCGTTCTTGTCGCTGCACACGTACGTGTTTCTCCTCGTCATCCCGCCAGAGCCAGTGTTATTCTGCAGGGTGGTACAGAAACGCTGATTCAGCACACATCATCAAATCAGAATGAGGGATTCCTCCCCACTTCAAGTGTCACAATATGTTATAGAATCAATCATTTCATGGAATAGCAGACACTCACGTTGGGGACGGGGGTAGCACCCTTCTTTCCATTGGGAATATCAGCCTTGTTGGGGTTGTTGGCGTTCCCCAAAAGGGGGCTGGAAGGGGGGACACTGCGCCCCCCGGGGGTGTTGGGTTTGCGGAGCTGCACCCCTCCCTCCTCTTTGATGTTGTTTTCGGCCGTGCTGGTCTGGCTCCTCTTGGGGTATCCGGACCCTTGGGGAACATTCTGACCCACTGGAGAAGAGAGAGAAAACGAGGAAGAAATAGTAAAAGGATATAGAAACATTACTGGCCTACATAGAACTGAATATCTTTAGTCTCACACTTGAGATGAAAAGCATGAGTCAAAGAGGAGAATTGCCTCTAAATGTTTGTGATAGTGTCTCACCCTGGTCACTGTAGCGTCTCTGTTTCTGGTTGGAGGAGACGCTCCGCTGGACTTTGAGGTGTGAGGGAGACTGGCCATTGAGCTCGCTGGTGGGCCGGGGCTTGGCCAGGGACAGGTTGCTACTGGAGGTTGACTCACTGGGCTCCAGCTAGGGGTCAAAGGTCACAAGAACACACGTTAAAAAGACTGGACTCTGGATATACTGTGTACTAGAACGAAGATATCAACAACTATCCATCGTGTTGCTCTGACCTCAGAAGACTTCCTCCCCAGCAGCAGGTAGGTGGCAGTGATCTCATCATACTTCATCTTGGCCAGAGACTCCTGGATCTCCTCTGGAGAGAAGCCCATCCCCACCATTACATCTGGAACAGTACAGAGACATGGGTTCACATACACAGCCCTCACCTCTACAACCATTGTCAACAACTTTCTCATTTTCAGGGACTATTCATTGAATGGAATTGACCCCAATCCTGCAACCCAAAATGTTACCAAACATAATACCAGAGAGATCTTTATTCGCAAGTGTCAGCAGCCAAAAACAGCCCACATCCTTAGTGTGTTCTACATAGTTAATACAAAATTCATAAGCAATTATGCACACTTTGTCCTCTGACTCATTTAAAGCAATGGTGTATTTATATCTTCCTATTCCACCATAACGACAAGAGCGAATCCACCACTTATTAAATGCAGCAGAAACCTCATCATGAGTGAGTCAGCATTGCATTCCAGCTCAGGTGTTATCACCCCTCCTCCCTCTCGCCCCATCCATCAGCAGAGGAGGAAAAGTGCCAGGGGGGAGGAATGGGGAACACTCAGGCCTCCCAACCAATCACTGCCAACCCCGCTGCCTTCCAACCAATCACTCCCCATCTTCCACTGCCTCCCGACCAATCACTTCCACCCCCGCTGTGCTGCTCGCATCACGTTGAGAGGAGCATGCCAGGTGGGGAAGATCCCAGAGCTGTAGTTCCATCATACATCAGCTCCTTTAATAGATCAGTTCCCTCTATCTATCTCTGCATCCTTCTCTCCTTCTATCCATCCTTCTCTCTTTCTATCCATCCTTCTCTCTTTCTCATCCATCCTTCTCTCTTTCTATCCCATCCTCTCTCTCTCCACCCCCTCTATCCATCCATCCTTCTCTCTTTCTATCATCCATCCTTCTCTCTTTCTATCATCCATCCTTCTCTCTTTCTATCCATCCTTCTCTCCTTCTATCCATCCTTCTCTCCTTCTATCCATCCTTCTCTCCTTCTATCCATCCTTCTCTCCTTCTATCCATCCTTCTCTCCTTCTATCCATCCTTCTCTCCATCTATCCATCCTTCTCTCCATCTATCCATCCAATTTGTTTTGGAAGATAAGGCTTCACTAAGCCCACTGAGGAGTTATTTGTTCCACTGGGTGAAAGAGATCGGAAGTCCCCTGAAACATGATCTCTCTCCACTAGAGTACAGAGCCCTCAGTGAAACATGTGATCTCTCTCCACTAGAGTACAGAGCCCTCAGTGAAACATGTGATCTCTCTCCACTAGACTACAGAGCCCTCAGTGAAACATGTGATCTCTCTCCACTAGAGTACAGAGCCCTCAGTGAAACATGTGATCTCTCTCCACTAGACTACAGAGCCCTCAGTGAAACATCTGATCTTTCTCCACTAGACTACAGAGCCCTCAGTGAAACATGTGATCTCTCTCCACTAGACTACAGAGCCCTCAGTGAAACATGTGATCTCTCTCCACTAGAGTACAGAGCCCTCAGTGAAACATGTGATCTTTCTCCACTAGACTACAGAGCCCTCAGTGAAACATGTGATCTCTCTCCACTAGACTACAGAGCCCTCAGTGAAACATGTGATCTCTCTCCACTAGACTACAGAGCCCTCAGTGAAACATGTGATCTCTCTCCACTAGACTACAGAGCCCTCAGTGAAACATGTGATCTCTCTCCACTAGACTACAGAACCCTCAGTGAAACATGTGCTCCATCCAATCTCTCTCCCCCCCTCTCTTTCTCTATGTGCGCTAGGTGACTGGCATCTCCCTCTAACACATGTGCTCTGACAGAGATCCCAGCTGCTATTATGCAATACCCCCACACTCCAGAGGACATCTTTCAGAGCATACGCCCTCTCTACCCCTCCCTCTCCCGCCGTAGTGCTTTTATCCAGGGCAGGATGTGGAGGCTCTCTCTGTCTCATGTGTCTCACCCTCTCTCAGGGGCTCTCGCAGAAACAGGGCTGCTTTTATGCTGCATCTCTTCTTTTTCTTTTCAAAGTGTTTAAATAGTGAGAGTGATTCTGTTGCAGTGTTGCTGCTGCTGCCTACACACTTGAGTTTCTGAAGCGCAATAACAAGAGCAGTTTTTCTCCTGTTTAGTACCTATTCTCTTCTGATCCGTGATGTCCTGTTCTGGTTCTACAAAAGGCTTAAGCTCGTCCTCCTCCGATCCCACGTTGATCCAGCGGTCCTTCATGATTTGCTGAAAGAAAAATAAATAGTCCTCATAATACAGCGCCCTTGTAATACAGGCCAGGGCCCTCTTAGTACAGGGTTTTAACATCATGATCAGTCATACGTATATACGGATACAGGGGGATGTGTGTAACATAAGGAACCCTCTTAAATTCACTTTCACATCATTGAACTCAAATAAAGTGAATTGTGGTTTCCTTGAAAAAGATTGGATAGAGATTTCGATTCGAAGCAACACTCTGCTGTTTGAAAGCAGAATCGCCATTTAAAGTCTGTATAATGTCATTTTCAAACAAACTCGCCAATCAACAGGACCGTCGTGTACGATGGGTTTACAAGATAATAGGAAACGCACAACCACGAGGCCGACACCGATTCTAAATTATATCTTTCAATACAAGGTTATAGCTAATCTGACCATCTGGTGACAAGAGGGATAATGATGAATTCTAGCACACACAATGTGAACACAGGAACTAAAACAACGTCTGTGTTGTTCTCAGAAACAAAAAGGATAAAAATAAGAGTGATCATGAATTATGTATTGTGCCAACAGTGGAGAGAGATAAAGAGAAGGGAGAATATGTAATCAGCACAAAAAGAGAGTGGTGGGAGGAGTGTCGAGCAGATGCCAGGCCGAGGAGTGGTGGATGGATGGAGTGGTGGATGGATGGAGAGATGGCGGGTGGAAAGAAATGCTCTGGAGTGCCATGGCGGAGTGAATAAAGAAGCGTAGAATATTTACATTTTCGCTGTCGTCCCTCACCTCGAAAGTCCCCCGCTTGGCCGGGTTGAGCACCAGGAAGCGCTTGAGGAGGTTCTCGCAGTCTGTGGACATGTAGAAGGGAATACGATATTTCCCCCTCAGAACCCGCTCCCTAAGCTCCTACAGAGAGACAGACAGGGCGAAAGAGTGAATGAGACAGGCAGTGAGGACATCTTTGAAATTGTGAGTTCTTGTTCATCTAAAATTTTACCCATATGTTTCATTGACTATGAATCTCCCAATGACAAAGGAACTGAGGATGGAAATATTTTTGCGATCGTATTTTTGCAGACCTTGAGGTTCTGCCCATCGAAGGGCAGCGAGCCGCTGACCAGTGTGTAAAGGATGACCCCTAGGCTCCAGACGTCCACCTCGGGCCCGTCGTACTTCTTCCCCTGAAACAGCTCTGGGGCGGCGTAGGGTGGGGAGCCACAGAACGTGTCCAGCTTGTTCCCCATGGTGAACTCATTACTGAAACCAAAGTCTGCTATCTTAATGTTCATGTCTGCATCCAGCAGCAGGTTCTCTGCCTAGAGACACGGGAGGGAAGGGAGAGAAGACGGAAGTAGGATGAGGTGAGAGATAGCAGTGAAATCGACTAGATATAGGTAACAGACCACCTGGGTCACAGGTAAAAGCAAATACTTGAATAACTTAAAGACTCATGATAACAGTAGAGTTCCAATAAGATATAGAGATGTCAGAGGCACAAAAAGATCAACTGATGCCTGAAGAGGGCCCTTTACAGAACCCCCCCCCCCCCCACAAAAACAAAGTGCTCTGCAAGTCAAAGTTAGTGTCGTGTTTAAAGTTTAACTGCGTTTCCTCCTCTCCCCAGTGACACAAACACACAGGGTGGAGATGGCTGCTCTCCGTTCTCACATCTCTGTCCTCATGGATCATTCATGAAGCTCTACAGAGGAAGCAGAGTGCAAACACGCGGCTGCCGCCAGAGGAGAGGAGATGGGAACTCTGAACAGAGTCACTCCCACCGAGGTCGACCCACTCACGCTAACCGAGATTAAAATACAGGAGCATCAATATTTATTCTACATGTGGTAGCATGTAGGCCCTCACTGGTTCCTTACCTTCAGGTCTCTATGGACAATGTGCTTCTGGTGGCAGTACTGCACAGCAGATACGATCTACATAGAAACAGACAGACAGTTACAGTCTTCCACCTGACAATGTTTTCACACCCCCCTCCCCTCCCCCCCCGGTGAAGGATGTGGTGAGGAGATGTGGTGTAGAGTGAGAAGATACAGCTAGCTGGGAGAAAACTGTGTCTCCTCTCTTCCTGTCTGCACCTGTTCTACATGTATCAGTGTATCAGTGCCCCCAGTGAAACTCTGCAGTAAGATGAACCTGCAGTGAGACCAGGGAAGTAGGAAGCTATAGCCTAGACATTTCTGAGTGTGCATGTCCTTCCACTGCAGAGCACTGTGTGTAGGCAGCACACCCCCAGTGTTTCACCATCAGTGACAGAGAGATAAGAGATGAGGGGAGCTCTGTGTTTTGTCAGTTCTTATAACTCCACAGCGACAGCAGTCTACCCTGGGTGGGTCAGGACACTGACTTGTGACGTATGGCAAGGCAGGCAGGGTGTGAATCCAGCACACTGCGGGAGAAGTCCTGTACTTACCTGTCTAAATTTAGCCCTGGCCTCTTTTTCTTTCATCCTTCCGTGTGCAACAAGGTAGTCAAAGACCTCTCCTGCAAGAGAAACACAAAAGTAAGGAGCTGAAATTAAAGGTTGAATATTTCAAAGGGAAAAAAAGTTTAAAAATGTAAACTTTCAGACAGTACATCAAATGAGGTAAATGTTTAAAAAAAAAAAAAATGTTTTTAAAAGTCAATAACTACTTTGAAAAAAGGTATGCGAGCCTAACTGTTCCTCATGCTTACAGAGAGACACAGAACTCTAATTAATATACTGTAGTTCTGTCCTGAAGGCACAAGCTTCTGAGTATGGCTACAACATCAGAGGCTTTCCTCCACCCACGCACCTGTGTGTTTGTGTGTGGGGGGAGGGCACCAGCATCAACACAACTCTCCCCATAAAACCTCTAGTTCTGCATCCTCAAAACCCTCCCACACACACTCAGTGTTGACCGGAGGCAGGGAGTAAGTGTGTGTGTCTCTCTTGGCTCTCCCACCCAGACCAAGCTCTTCTCTGTCCTGGCACCCCAATGGAAGAACCAGCTTCTCCCTGAAGCTAGCACAGCAGAGTCCCTGCCCATCTGAAATACTACCTCTTCAAACATCTTAAATAAATAATCCTCCTCACCTCGAACCCCCTCCCCCACACACACACACAAAAAAATTCTAAAAATAAGTAACTTCACCAGCACTTGATATGTATGACTCTTCACCAAGCCCTTTACCATCACAGCAGTTATGAGGGCTGAGAAGCCAAGGCGTAATACTGCTCACCTCCACTGGCATACTCCATCACCAGGTACAGTGTCCTCTCTGTCTCGATCACCTCAAACAACTTGACTGAGGGGGAAAGAGAAAGAAAACGATTGCCCACACGCAATAACAACTAATACATTGCATCTTTCTGGCTCAACTTTGTAAAATGCTTGTCCTGGATAGCGCACAGGGCATTCAAGATGGTTCTAGGGAGTTTCTGTTCCTCAGTATCAATAGCAAGCTGTCGTAACTTAAAGCAAGGAATCCAATAACTTACATTTTCCACTGCTGAAAGCCTTGAGGAGGCAGAGAAAACTGAAGACATTTCTAATTTCCTTTTGTGCATGCGTGCCTGTGTGTGGGACCCAGTCATACACTAACGCTTACCATATCTCATGTGTGCATATACTGTAGGCCACTCACACATGCTTACTGGGTATATACTGTAAAGTCGTCTTCCCTGCAGTGTTTTCTGTGAGCTGATCTAACAGTCTCTGGATGACGATTGGCTGAGCTCCAGGGCTATATATAGCAGAGGTGGGATGTAGAAGCGGTTCTTTCTCTCTTTTAGATGGTTATCATTGTGCATGTCATTATAATCAGGTTTGAGAAATCATGACATGCGTGGGGTACAAAATCAAACTAAATTAGCAGAGAATCCCGTCTCCTTCCCCAGCTGCAATTGTGTGTCTGCGTGTGTTCTGCTTACCTATATTTGGGTGGTTTAAAAGCTTCATTATTCTTACTTCTCTGAAGAGCTGGAAGGAGAGAAAAGAAATTAATTCATATTTCAGTGTTGGACTGGATGTGTCAGAGAAGAGAGACCGTAGGGAACCTTAGACTTTACCATTTTCAACTTAATTTGAGCAGGTTGTGCACGCACACACTAGACAAATGCTCCATAACCATTGCAGAGTTGTGTCAGAGCCATGTGCTGTTTTTGATTGAACTCCCTTTAACTATAGCTAGCTGTGCTCCCATCCCCCTTCCATCCATAAAATAATAAAAGTCATCCATCTTTAATGGAACAGGACACATGCCTGATGTTGTGCCATACTACTGTGCGGCTGGCATTATCCAAGACATAATAGTGCTGCAGTAGACATAAACAATGCATTAGAGGAGATACAGTATATCACCATGTCTGAAAGTTGCAGCTCAATAACATATCCTAACTGTTCACCCAAAGGTCCATTATTAAAAAAAACTATAAACTATCAGATACTCAGCAAGAAGGTCTAATTTCACTGTAACTGAAACAGGACCCAGGTGGCAAATATAACGATCCAGTCCACCTAAAAAAAAAACTGGAGGCCCCTTTCATTTCACATCAAATTCTAGAAAAATGTACAGCACTTAAAATTAAAAAGGTATTGTCAGATAATATTAATCCTAATCAAACCGTTTTTTTTTACATAGGTGATACATTGTAGATAATATAAGACAAGTACTTGACACAATAGAACACTACAAAAACAATCTGGGAAACCAGGCCTGGCATTAATAGCTGATTTTGAAAAGGCCTTGGATAAAGTACGACTAGAATTTATATATAATTTGACTATTTTAGTGTTGTACAATGGGTTCAAAGTTTTGTATAGTAACCCCATGTGATAAAATAGTAAATAATGGCTACTTCTCAGAAAGTATTAAAAATGGGCAAGAGGAGTAAAACAAGGTTATCCATTATCGGCATATCTATTTATTATGGCCATAGAAATGTTAGCTATTCAAATCAGATCCAACAGTAATATCAAGGGGCTAGAAATCTAGGGCTTAAAAACAAGGGTGTCATTGATCTGGGTACCAAAAAATGTCTGCAGCATTGAAGGTCCCCAAGAACACAGTGGCCTCCATCATTCTTAAATGGAAGAAGTTTGGAACCACCAAGACTCTTCCTTGAGCTGGCCGCCCGGCCAAACTGAGCAATCGGGGTTAGGGAGGCGTAAAGGGTCTGAATACTTATGTAAATGTATATTTCAGTTGTTGTTGTTGTTTTTTTATTTGCGAAAATGTCTAAAAACCTGTTTTTGTTTGTCATTATGGGGTATATTGTGTAGATTGATGAGGGAAAAAAACTAATGTAATTCATTTTAGAATAAGGCTGTAACGTAACAAAATGCGGATAAAGTCAAGGGGTCTGAATACTTTCCGAATGCACTGTATATGGGGGATAGGAAATTAAGTAAACAATTACATAGATAGATTGTGGGTTCTATCTGTAATATTAAAGCTGATCTGCCTGTTAAAAACATACAAAACTAACTGTTAAGTCATCAACAAACAGACAAAAAGACAGACAGACACAGGCCACACTCCGTACTGGCGAAGCCAGCCAGCCTGGAGGAGGATGAAGACCGGAATGGTTCAAATTTAAACTCACTTTTCCCATTACATCTCTCTACCCATTATTACATCCAAAATATTGTCATAGTCTGCATAAATATTGAGAAAAAAATCAAAGGCCATTTTCCATGTCATGGAAAGGCAGGCAGGCGTATCATTGTTTCCAATGAAAAAACTATGGGGGACAGATAACACTATATTACAGCAGTTAATGACAGGCTTATGGGGTGACAAAGAGCGGAACTGGTCAGTTCTCTCACTCTCACACACGCATGCAGACGTACGCACACACATGCACACACACACACGTTAGACTTCAGTCTACATCAAGAAACCTCCAGAGTGTGCGTAGAGGCATAGACACAGACCACATGGGAACTATCAGGCCAGGGCATTTAAGAACTCTGCCAAAACATCACAAGACACAACACTTCTAGATGTTGTTGCAATCAGTGCAGCTATACCAGAGCACTAATACATGGATCATTCATCTTTACTTGCGCAATGCTAATTGTCACAGCGGGTCACTTTCTAACAGGCAGTTCCACATTTACTGGTGAGCACTGCTTCTGCACTCATTAGCATATACTGAGACTAGTGCTGCTCTGTGGTGACTTGAGGAGAACAGAGCAGGAGAGCAGTAGAAGCAGATGCCACACCAACATTTGAGAACAATCGGTTTACCTTTAATCAAGGGCTTCCATAACCGTTGCCCTCTAACCTAGGCAACAACAGCCTGGTCTGGTCATGTGACCTCCAGTGAAGTAGGGGGGATGGCTAGGGATGGATCGAGGGAGGCGAAATAAAATCACAATAAGCTTGTGACAGATGTGAGCTGGGCCTCCTCTCTTCCAAACTAGGAAGAAAACAAAACTTCACATCCAACACCTCTAATTACATAACACAAAGGTCAAGGGCCAAGGTACACTGAGAAGAGGAGACTACAAATGCGGGTGGCTTCGGTTATTGGGTCAATAAATCAAAACAAGGACCGTGTCAGAGAGAGGTAGAGTTTCTATTGTTCACAAATCAAAGTCTCTGATAGCATTGTAAGACAAGGGGATTTCAACTGGCAAAGGGGCCATTTAAGCATGATATTTGTAGCTTTGCATTGCTATAAATGAGTTAAATCAACATGACTCCTCCTAGGGTTTATTTCTAAGGACCTACAAGAAGGTTGTCAACAGAAGAGTCATGCTTTGTGTGTTTCCAACAAGCCACCTCATGAAGAGCCCCTCATGGCTCTGATTGTTTCTGTTGGTTTAGCACAGTCTATGCTGAAGGGCCAGGCCTTAAATACAAAGCACAGAATCAATGGTGGGAAAAAAAGATGTAAACTGCAGCTAAGCAGTGAGTGAGAGAGATGCTTACCCTAAGTCTCAGAGCTGGGCAGGCAGAATACCAACGGCCACACAAGCTTCCCGGGTATGCCCGAGTCATGCTCTGCTTTCTGTCTACCAAAACCCTGCCTGCTACAGCACATCAATCAGATCAATAATGCCATCTGACTGGCAACAACCACAAGCAGGGCCAAAACTACAAAGGTCAGGGGTTGCACAGCCACACTCACAAATGATCAATTTTGTCACACCACCTCAATAAGTGAACTGTGAATCGTAGCCACACGGGGAGGATCCTTACCTTTTGAAGGCTGTTTGGGTTTAGTTGTGTCTTGTCGATGATCTTTATTGCCACCTAAGGAGAGAGCAAAAACAAGGTGTGTAAAAGATGAAATACCAGTATAAACAATTATCCTTTGAGGACGCTTGACTGGGATCAACACAGCACATACAGTTGAAGTCAGAAGTTTACATAACCTAGTTTTAATGACTCCAATCTAAGTGTTTCAACCACTCTACACATTTCATGTTAACAAACTATAGTTTTGGCAACTCGGTAAGGACATCTACATTGTACATAACACAAGCCAAGCTTCTTGCTTCCAATCTTCCAAGTTAATTGACATAATTTGAGTCAATTGGAGGTGTACCTGTGGATGTATTTCAAGGCCTACCTTCAAACTCAGTGCCTCTTTGGTTGACATCATGGGAAAATCAAAAGAAATCAGCCAAGACCTCGGGAAAAAAATAGTAAACTCCACAAGTCTGGTTCATCCTTGGGAGCAATTTCCAAATGCCTGAAGGTACCACGTTCATCTGTACAAACAATAGTACACAAGTATAAACACCATGGGACCACGCAGCCGTCATACTGCTCAGGAAGAAGACGCGTTCTGTCTCCTAGAGATGAACGTACTTTGGTGCGAAAAGTGCAAAT
Organism: Salmo salar; assembly: GCF_965601325.2. Classification (NCBI taxonomy): domain Eukaryota; kingdom Metazoa; phylum Chordata; class Actinopteri; order Salmoniformes; family Salmonidae; genus Salmo; species Salmo salar. Next base: position 31,736,943 of record NC_138291.1, read on the forward strand.
CAATCCCAGAACAACAGCAAAGGACCTCGTGAAGATGCTGGAGGAAACAGGTGGAAAAGTATCTATAGCCACAGTAAAATTAATCCTATATCAACCTAATCTGAAAGGCCGCTCAGCAAGGAAGATGCCACTGCTACAAAACAACCACAAAAAAATCCAGACTACGGTTTGCAACTGCACATGGGGACAAATATCGTACTTTTTGGAGAAATGTCCTCTGGTCTGATGAAACAAAAATAGAACTGTTTGGCCATAATGACCATCGTTATGTTTGGAGGAAAAAGAGGGATGCTTGCAAGCCGAAGAACAACATCCCAACTGTGAAGCACGGGGTGGCAGCATCATGTTGTGTGAGTGCTTTGCTGCAGGAGGGACTGGTGCACTTCACAAAATAGATGACATCATGAGGAAGCAAAATTATGTGGATATATTGAAGCAACATCTCAAGACATCAGTCAGGAAGTTAAAGCTTGGTCGCAAATGGGTCTTCCAAATGGACAATGACCCCAAGCATACTTCCAAAGTTGTGGCAAAATGGCTTAAGGACCACAAAGTCAAGGTATTGGAGTGGCCATCACAAAGCCCTGACCTCAATCCTATAGAAAATTTGTGGGCAGAACTGAAAAAGCGTGTGCGGGCAAGGAGGCCTACAAACCTGACTCAGTTACACCAGCTCTGTCAGAAGGAATGGGACAAAATTCACCCAACGTATTGTGGGAAGCTTGTGGAAGGGTGACCTAAGCAACTTTGAGCATGGTATGATCGTTGGTGCCAGGCGCGCAAGTTCCAGTATCTCAGAAATAGCCGGCCTCCCGGGCTTTTCACGCATGACAGTGTCTAGGGTTTACCGGAAATGGTGCGACAAACAAAAAACATCCAGCGGAAGTCCTGTGGGTGAAAGCAGCTCATCGTGCAAGCTAACAGGCGGGCCACAAACAGACAAATAAGAGCACAGTACAACAGTGGTATGCAGAACGGCATCTCAGAACGCACATCTCGTCAATCCTTGTCATGGACGGGCTATTGCAGCAGATGACCACATTGGGTTCCACTCATACCAGATAAAAACAAGAAGAAGCGGCTCCAGTGGGCACACGATCACCAACACTGGACAACTGAAGAGTGGGAAAAAATTGCCTAGTCCGACAAATACCAGTTCCTGTTCCTGTCATGCTGATGGCAGAGTCAGGATTTGGCGTAAGCAGCATGAGTCCATGCACCCATCCTGCCTGGTGTCAACGGTAAAGCTGTGGTGACAGTGGTGTACTGGTGTGGGGAATGTTTTCCTGGCACACATTAGGTCCCTTGATATAAACAAGCAACGATTGAACGCTACAGCGTATCTCAACATTGTTGCTGACCAAACCCAATAGAACATCTATGGGATGGGAGAGAACGTGATGAGAGAGAACGGGATGAGAGAGAACGGGATGAGATAGATGTGCGCAGCATGAATGTCCCGCCGTCCAATCTGCAGCAACTGTGTTATGCCATTGCGTCAGCATGGACCAACATACCTGTGGAATGTTTCTGACACCTTGCAGAATCCATGCCATGAAGAATTCAGGCTGTTCTAGAGGAAAGGGGGGGTCCTACCCAGTACTAGCTGGGTGTACCTAATAAACTAGCTGCTTCTTTTTTTTAATGTCACCTACTGATGAAAAAGATACAATTCATACTTGCACAACAAGAACAACGCTATTGAGAGGGGAAAGAAGAGTCTATTTTTTATACCTTTATAGGCAAGTCAGTTAAGAACACATTTTTATTTTCAATGACAGCCTAGGAACAGTGGGTTAATTGCCTTGTTCAGGGGCAGAACAAAAAAAACGTACCTCGTCAGTACAGGGATTCGATCTTGCAACCTTTCGGTTACTAGTCTAACTCTCTAACCACTAGGCTACCTGTCTGTGAAGCTAGGTAAACCAGAAAGGGGCTACAGCAGCCTGTCCTGCTGCAGGCCTGGTCTCTCCTCTCACCTCTCTGCCAGTGAGAATATGGCGGGCCAGCTTGACCTTGGCGAAGTTGCCCTTCCCAATGGTCTTCAGGAGCCGATAGTTCCCCACATGAGGCTGCTCGTCGGCACCAGAGTTTCGGGTGCGGACTCCCGAGCGAACGGAGCGTGTGGTGACCTCCTGGCGCCCATTGCTGTGAGACGTATGCTGTGGACAGACAGACGGACAGACATGAGTGAAACAGTGTGCTGTGGACAGACATACTGACAAGCGGACGGACAGACAGGAGTGGAACATCTCTGCACTAGCAGTGGCTCATGCTGGGGCATTCCATCCCCTGTCAGGATCCAAAACAACTCTCCTGTTTATTACATGTTTATTGAACAGATTAGGATCAAGCAAACCAAGAGGGTAAAGAAAGATTAGTGTAGGTTAGGGTTGCAAAATTTTGGGAACTTTCAATAAATTCCCTCGGAATGAAGAGGGAATAAGGAGGAAATCCGGAATCCTCCTACCAGGATTTCTGGAAAACCAGGGAATTTTGACACCCTAGTGTAGGTGACTCACTGTAGTGCAGTCTGACGATCCAGTGTATGTCCAGCATATTGATCCTCTGACCATGGTTAAAAGCCCACAACACCCCATCCCAAAATCAGATAGAGACTTTTCTGATGGTCAGTATCGACTCTCCACCCCCATTCAGCTCCCTCAACAGGGCCTGCTCTGTGCTCTCACTCCGCCCTAACAACCCCACCCCTAACCTGGGCATCAGTGGTTCCCTGGCCACACAGACAGCTTCAGTTGCGGGAGAAGATATACAGCGCTGAACTGGAAGAAAAGGAAAAGCATAGGCTAATAAGATTCTGATGTTTGCATTGATCAGGATGTTACCAGTAAGAATGCACTAGATTCAGCAGACGTCCAATAGCCTTGTAAACCAGACAGATCGCTGTGCTGGTCAGTCTGTTGGATCAGGCTAGACTTCCTGTAAAGCCAACCATAACACTGGGTTGCAGTGCTGTTATCACTTGCAGGGATGCTATAATAAAAATTTTAAAAACATAACCCCTTTTTCCCCCCAATTTCGTGACATTCAATTGGTAGTTACAGCCTTGTCCCATCACTGCAACATGTTTTAATTTCTGTTGTGATCCACTACCAGCCTAGACAACAACCTAAACACAACACCTCTGAATGTGAGAACAATTCAACTCTCTCATAAACCTTCTCTAAGTAGATCACACAACGTATTATTACCTGGCAATATACTGAGTATACCAAACATTTGGAACACCTTCCTAATATTGAGTTGCACCCCACCTTTTGCCCTCAGAACAGCTTCAATTCCTCGGGGCATGGACTCTACAAGGTATCGAAAGCATTCCACAGGGATGCTGACCCATGTTGACTCCGATGCTTCCCACAGTTGTGTAAAGTCGGCAGGATGTCCTTTGGGTGGTGGACCATTCTTGATACATGTGAGAAACTGTTGAGCATGAAAATCCCAGCAGCGTTGCGGTTCTTGACACAAAGTGGTGCGCCTGGCACCTACTACCATGCCCTGTTAAAAGGCACTTCAATATTTTTTCTTGCTCATTCACACTCTGAATGGCACACATACGCAATCCATGTCTCAGTTGTCTCAAGGCTTCAAAATCCTTCTTTAACCTGTCTCCTCCCCTTCATCTACACACTGATTGAAGTGGATTTAACAAATGACATCAATAAGGGATCATAGCTCTCACCTGGATTCACCTGGACAGTCTGTCATGGGAAAAGTAATAAATATTTTGTATACTCAGTGTATGTTCCTTCACTATAATGTAAATTCCAGATTAACCAGATACTGAGGATGAAGGCAACTTCATACAACAGTATAAAACGATCAAATTCACTAACAGACATTCCAAGAGAGTTTCGTCCTCAATTAGCCAAATGAAAATTCCAGGTAGCCTAGAGTTGCAGAGATTTCTCTTATTAATAAATCGTTACTTACTATGGTGATGGGGGGTCTCTTCGTCGACGGAGACCCTGTCATTTTTGTGCTGGCAATTTGAATGCCATTTAACCAGATAACTCTCTCGTTTTTGTGGGGGTAACTCATAGATCCCCTGGCGCTTGCCCGATACTCTCAACGAGAATGAAAACTGACAGACGATTGTCATTGAACTGAAAGGGGTGGGAACTGTGTAAGCCCATTGGTAGGCGAGCAATTGTCACCTCTATTGGTCGACACTTTTAAAAACCAGTCCTCTAACAGGTAAGGTTTGGATGGAGATACAAACGAGTATTTATCACTGTCCACAGACCAAACACAGCATATGTCGAGTTATCAGGCAACATAGGAGATTACAGCCAGGGCATGCACAGTAGAGGAACATACTCCCATCTCCCGTGTGACACAATGTATCGAACACTCAGATACAATGTAGCCTGTAGCCTAAGTAAAAGGGTATGATACAATGGAACAGGGAGAGTGGTTACTTTGTATTGTCAGACACAATACACCTCTAACTACTTAATAATACGTTTACTTACGCTTTCCGCCTCTTTCTCATTGACCGTAGGTAGTGGAGTTTTTGTTGACATTTTATTCTCGATGAATGTTGCCTCTATTTCCCGGATGATTCAATTCTGCACCTTTTTTTGGCAATACAAGGGGTGGCGATTGTACTCTTGCTTCTGGACCAAAACCATGGATTCGGAATACTGTCTCAACATCGGTCCATCCAATCCAAATGTGTCTCAAGGTGTCCCGAGGACGCAGAAAAAGTGTAACGATGACATCTATGTCCCTATAACGCTCACTCGGCCTATAGTCATTTATATTGAGAATGAATGCTGATAAGCTATATTTTTATTTGCAAAATGCCATACATGGCCTCTTAAATTTAAGTAATTATCAGAGACTGGCTCCAATCTAGGCTAGAATAGCACTCGGACAGAGGGGACGGCAGATGGTTGTTGTCACCGGTCCCAAAATCGCTCCTTTTTGTAACGCAATCCTTGTATGCCTTGATGTCCTGTCCGTTTGTATTCATGAGTTTCAATAGCGTTTATCTTTCTGACTCGCTGTCGGCTCAATTTCGTCCATCTCCGATGCCGAATGAGGCTAGTGTTTTAGGTGGGACCAAAATGGCTACTCACGGGTTGGATCGGGCCAAATCCTGTCAGAACAGCAGAGGAAGTGAGGAAACAGGCGTCCCTCGGCGCTCATTGGAGCGCAATACAGCCGGTGATAGCGCGGTCACCGCTCAGTGATTCACATTAATGACAGATAGGAAATAACAGGTCTTTCTCTGTACAAGTTCATGCCTTACCTACAGAAACCATGAGTCAGTCAGTGGTTGTGCTTCCAAAGGTAGCTGGGTTATGGCTGGATGGCAGGTCCTCCCATAAAGAAAATATACTGAACAAAAATAAAACGCAACATGCAACAATTTCATTGATTTTACCGAGTTACAGTTCATATGAGGAAATCAGTAAATTCATTAGGCCCCAATCTATGAAATTAACATGACTGGGAATACATATCTGCAGCTGTTGGTCAGATACCTTTTAAAAAAAGTGGGCCTCAGGATCTCGTCACGGTATTTTTGTGCATTCAGATTGCCATCCATAAAATGCAATTGTGTTCGTAGTTTATGCCTGCTTGCCCATACCATAACCCCACAATGAGGCACTCTTTTCACAACATTGACGTCAGCAAACCGCTCTTCCACACAACGCCATACACAACGTCTGCGGTTGAGGCAGGTTGGATGTACTGCCAAATTCTCTAAAACTAAATTGGAGGCAGTTTATGGTAGAGAAATTAACATTACATTCTCTGGCAACAGCTCTGGTGGACATTCCTGCAGTCAGAATGCCAACTGCACGCTCCCTCAAAACCTGAGACATCTGTGGCATTGTGTTGTGTGACAAAACTGCACATTTTAGTGTGGCCATTTAATGGTCCTCAGCACAAGGTGCACCTGTGTTATGGCCATGCCGTTTAATCAGCTTCTTGATATGCCACAGGTCAGGTGGATGGATTATCTTGGAAAAGGAGTAATGCTCACTAACAGAGCTGTAAGCAAATGTGCACAAAATCAGAGAAATAACCTTTCTGGGAGTATGAAAATGTATGGGATATTGTATTTCAGTTCATGAAACCAATGCTTTACATGTTGCGTTTATATTTTTGTTCAGTGTATATTTACCTCATCCAAGTGAATTAGGCCTATAATAGATACTGATGCAATATACTGAATACAAATCAGGTGGGGTTAAGGAGTCACCCTGATGAGCTTCATATATTTCAGTGTTTTTTTCCCCCTGTGCTCTCATTATTCCAAAAAGTTGTATCAATTCAAAAATATGCTGCGATGGCACTGCTGACTTGTCAAGAGGGGGAATACCACAAGTGTGTTGAGTACTGAGTGACATCCATAGAGGTTATGCACGGTTTACACATCACAGATCTGACAATATCAAGAATACCATCTAATTATTCAATTGGAACAAAATACAGTTGTGGACAGTAAAACATTTAATGACAAAAAAGGGAAGAAATTCATGCCAGTCAAGTAATTCCCCCAAAACCCACCCATATCTCAGATCGGATACATCTCAAAATTACAGAGGAAATGTGCATAGCGCCATGTTAATCATGCCAGGAAGCAGTAAGGGTGTGAGAAAAGGAAAGGAGGGCTGGTGATTTGACAAGATGAGAAAATGTGATTCAAAGCTACAACTTCTCAAAAATGGCATCCTTGTTTAAATTGCATCAATATCGAAGTCGTCCTCTTCATCAGGCTTGTTCGGTTTTACTGTCTCCACTTTCAGTTCCCGAGCAGAAGAATCATATACAACCTGAGAGAGTATGAGAAAATAATTCTTACATTACAGTAGGTCTTGCATTAGCTGCAATTTTGACTAAACAGATCCTAGTAGCCCACCTCAAACAGTATATAACTGGGAAAGCTGTGAAATCAGGGGATAGTCTAACCAGTACCTCCACATTTTCATCATCCTCTTCCTCCTCTACCTCACTGCCCTCACTCTCTTCCTCCGCCTCCTTCAGCCACCTGATGAAAGGAGACGCCCTCGCATGAATCTCTTTGGCAAGTTCCTTAGAGACATACTTCTTGGACACCTGAAAGAGACAGTCATGAGCAACGAGACTTAGAGAACCGAGCAAACAGACAATTAAACGTCACTTATTTTACAAGACGCTACGTATTAAGCTAAGTGGGGACATTCAAATGTATTGGTGTGCGAGCAATGTACACATTTAACCACACACCTTCTCTGCCCAGGACAGTATGACATCCTCCTCCACTAGGTCAGCATCATACAGGTCTTTGAGCACGACAGGCACACGGGGCAGCAGCTGGGCTTGGTGCAGCTTCACCAGGCACTCAAAGCCTCCCAGGAGGTACTTCTGGGCCTTCTTGTTATTCACACAGAACTGAAGTCATAAGGAACAGTAACAAAACCATGATCAATTTGAGAAGGTTTTGGTCAACTGTCCCCTCTTGAATGCATTACCACTGAGTTATGAGGTTATGACAGAGGTCAAACGTAACAATACGAGTGAAGACTCACACGAAGGAAATGGCGTTTGTATTTCTTGATCTGGTCACGGATGTTTTCGTCAAACAGTAGTTCGCTCAGAATCAGCGGTCCCATGGCCGTCACATCCAGACGCTCTGCCTCCACCAAGATCTCCTTATCTGCTGCATCAATAGCGCAGTCCTCCCTTTTTTGCTGGAGACAGGGAAAGTAACCACAGCAAGAACGCTTTTAACACCATGGTCTTCAAAATAGAGCAAGAAGCCTAGCAACACAGATTTGAGTGTGGAACAGGACTGCTAGGCAACACTTCTTGGTTCCCGGCATAAAATGTTCACTTTTTCATTGTTACCCTATAGGAGATCCTGATCCTGGAGTGCCGCAGGTTAGGGACGTGACAAATGGACAATTTAGCTTAATGTTTAAACTATCATTCCTCTTTGTTTTCCAGTAAAAACGCAAAAAATAAAAAATAATCCACATTTATTTACAATGCAGTATAATGGTTCTATTACCCATGTATGACCGCCTGGACCGGGCAATGAAGTCATCTACCGCAAACCTTTACAGACATAGAACACAGCTACAGTAACATGTCGATAGCGACAATTGTGAGCGTCGCAGACCAAGAAAATAAATAAGTGACAGAATTCTGCTCTCTGGCATAAAATGTTCTGCATTTTCTCCCCAACAATAAACGTGATTATGTGCTGCTGTGTTTTTTTTTTTTTAAATAGCATGGTAGCTAGAGGTTTTATTTCTACTAAATGTCCCGGTATTTAACTAACTTTAAAAGTACTTTTTTAGGAGAGATTGTCTGCCCGCAGGCAAGGCAGCAGGCTGCGCACAGCAACTGAAGATTTGATTGACAGTTCTGGTCGCCTAGTGATAGACATTAGTTCTGCTTCAGAAGCCTCATTCCTTCAGACAAGTACAATGCCCATTCATATCTTCAGAAGTTTTGTCGGCATTTAAAAAGCCGTAGCGCACCCTACCCTAGCAGACAAACATGCCGTAGCTGCAGTGCGTTAATGGGGCCACATTCAATTATGTCTGAAAAGGGTAAATCGATAAAGGCTCCCGGTAGCCTACTGCCATTTCAGATGAGGCAGAGTCGAAGAATAGGCTACCCTGTGCTCGCAAAACTGTCCCGAAGAGGCTGCTGTATCCCGGCAGAATCGGTTTCATTTATTTAACTAGGCAAGTCAGTTAAGAACACATTCTTATTTACAATGACAGCCTACCCCAGCCAAACCCTAACGACACTGGGCCAATTGTGCACCGCCCTATGGGACTCCCAATCACAGCCAGTTGTGATACAGCCCATGATTGAACCAGGGTCTGTAGTGATGCCTCTAGCCCTGAGATGCAGTGCCTTAGACCCGTGCCACTCAGGAGCCCTGTACCATAAAGGCTAAAATATTCTACACACAACAAACAGAAGACTGACCACACATTTGCATCATTAGTGAAAAAGAGAGTAGACAGGCCAACGTGGGTGAGGGGCAGCAGAAACATGCTCATACGTTTTGGTAATGTGCATCTCGCAATGTCTTGTAAATTCACCAAAGTAGCCTAAAAAGTTCCTCTTGTTTTACACAACTTTCCTAGGCCTTTATAGCCTATAACAGAAAATAACTGCACTGCGATTTCAATTAAGTGGGGGGGGGGGGGGATACAAAAACATTGTTTTTAAGTTAGGGATTGTTCTAAACATTAAGGATCCCAACTTCGTTAAAACATTCACACCCTTACCGCAGGTACTGCGGGAGCTTGTCCCAACTACGTCCCACACCAGACCAACTGAGCTAATTGATTAGTTCAGTGACTGACTAAATGCAACACACCTGGTCTGGTTAAATCAAAAACATGAAGTGCTTATAGCACTCTAGGACCAAAGTTACCTACACCATATCAAAGGGAATTTCACAATCACTCACCAACTTTCATTATCCTTGTAATTAGTTTCAGGCACAACTTACTTTGACAAAGTTATAGAATATGTTGACCCGCTCCTCCAGGGTCTTCTCCAGGTCCTCACTGAGGGTCAGGTTCTTTGCATGGGAGCTGATCTCCTCCATCCTTCGTCTCTGTGCCTCCTCCGTGGTCTCCTCTGCCCAATCCTCATCATCTTCACCGTTCTGATACACAACATATTATCACTGGGTCAATGCTGCTAGATGGCAGGCTTGAGATACTGACAAACTAGTCCCTCAGACCAATAATAGCTTGGAGGCGGGTGATGGATGTTTGTTCCCCCTATTCAACCGCTAACATTAAGAACTGGCATGGTTTGTGTACATTAATGAGGATACTCACCATGGCATCAGGGGCATCCATGTCGTTATGGTTCCCAGCCTCTACGCTGCCAGAGCCATTCTCCTTGTCCTTCTTACGGTTCTTCTTATCTTTCTTCTTCTCCACAGACCCAGGTTCATTTTCTGATGAAAAACCGGCACGTTAATTAACTCAATAGGCCACATATCTGACTTGACTTTTAGATTAGTAAGGAAACAAATCGATCATGGGCAAATTCTTATTGTGTGCTTACCTGGTGGGTTTTTGAGGATGAATGTGCAGAGCTTGTGTCGTGTGTCTAGCATGCCACGGTACCCACAGGCCTTACAGGAGTTACCGATTGTTTGTTTCTTAGGATTGATATGCTGCAATAAAGAGGGCAAACAAATTAGCATATTCACTAATGACATTGACTATACCACCAATAACAGACAAGTAATAATTTACCCAACAGACCATAACTGTATTGCAAGACAAAAAGACAATTGATCACTCACTGCAGGGTATGTAGCATACAAAATTAGATCCAAATGGCTGCGGCATGAACAAGCAGAACCCAAAATTACAGATATAGCACAACGTTGGCAGGACATCAAATATATCTATATACAAAAACCTGACCAGGGCTGTGTCATATCTACAGGCCTCAGGAGGGACCTTGATACAACACTACACGGAGTAAAATAAAAAAATACATGATTAACAAAACATTACCGGGAAAACTGACCATCTGTGGCTTTGGTATAATGGTCAAATTACAATTGCAAAGTCCCACAGATCAATGCACTCGACACATTTTATTCCTGTCCCCCTCTACTACCCAAACGTACACCACAAATATGTTCCTCAAATAGTTACCAGATCAGTTTCAGGGTTATCACACTCAGGACACAGCACAAATTTCCGGATAAATACATCTAGCATGTCCTGCAACTTGTTCGCCTCATGGGATCCGTTGACGATGAAGCGGTCATTCTTTGCATCAAACTGGGTCTGAGCACCAAGCTCACAACCAAAAAACTTGGTCGGATCTGCAAGGAGCATAAGAGTCAAAATCAACATGCCCTAAGCCAACGGATGGTTACGCACACTAACATTTAGTCACGTCAAGGTATCAATGTATGGTGCGAGTCAATGTTAGCACTTCAGAAAACACTTGTGGTGGGGAGGTTAACTTACATGTTGGAGGCCTACTCAGTGCCTTTGCAACATCAGTCATGTTGACAATGACGGTCTTGATTCCATTTCCTTTGCCCTCAACCTGGCCACAAAAAAAAACAAATAAATGAGTAGAATCATTTTGCAGATGATCACCATTGAGGCCTGCACATCGCACTGGAAAAGAACTAGACCAAACACAGCCAAAGATAGTCATTCAACATTCTTGATATTTGTAAGTCATTTCTCTTACAGGATCATACTCTACCAGATAGTCACCTTAGCAATCAGACGGGGCATCTTGTAGCGATAGAACTGGTCTGCCACACTGCGGTTGACATTAACAGACATTTTTGCTGGCTACTAGCACTATCTGTAAGATAAAAAGATATTGGAGATGTTTCGGGATCTTCTGTCTGGAAAATAGGGGATGACATAAACGACTGCAAGCGTGCTCCGTCTCTGACATGAAAAATATTTTGCCAAAGTGGCCGCAAGCTCCTTGCTTGTAGACTAGGTTTCCCCCACACAGGTTCCAACAGCTGCACAACAGCTCTGAAAGAAAAGGAGAAAGGCACGGACATCAGCTCTAGTGCCACAGATTCTGATAACTTCCTAGACGGCAATGGCTTTTATTGAAAACCCAAGTAGCCTATGTTACTAAAAGGTCAAGTCATATAATTATAATCTGTATAGGTATACTGTTAGCAACCCAATGTGTCCATAGTGTGGCTCTTATGAAATATCACCGTTGACAATTACAGACCAGACGAAAGGGCAGTCTGACATTTAGCTCATTGCCCTCCAATTCTGACCATGCATTACCATATCGAGGTGGTCAAGTCACGAGTTGAAGACATCAAATTCGGCATCAAAAATTACTCTAACCTACGGAGCTAGCCATCTTCACGACTAGAGTAGTTAATCTCACAGGTCATTGTGTTTGTTAACTAGCTACGCTAGCCAGCCAATTGATTTTGCTTTACCGTTAACTAGCTAATACATTTAACGACACATTCTTTCACTTCGATATCCAAACCACTTACAAACGAGGCTGGGTGGATTAGCAACCAGAAAGCCTGACTGATGAAGCTAGCGTAAGCAGAGTTCAAAACAACTGGGAACTCGGAAATATCCGCCGTCAGGCCGTCCAGAACACCCGACAACTCAGGAAAACCGAGTTCCGACTGGTAAATATCATTAAGAGTCATCCAACTCGGAATCTCCGGCATCTTTCTAGAGTTCCCACTGAAGAGCACTGACGTCATGATTCGACCTCGTTTCCAGTTATCTTGAAAGCGTCATTCATGCCGCGTTCAAAACAACTGGAAATCGGGAGGGGAAAAAAGCGCGCTCCGACTGGGAAAGGTCGATTTGAATTCCACCTCGAGCCTCTTTCTAGAGCTCCGACGTCATGATTTGACCTCGTAAGTGTCCGAGTTCCCAGTTATTTTGAACGCGCCAAAACTACTAGTTGCCACTGATGAGTGCGTCATCAGATGGCACGAGTGATGGGAGACGCCATTTTGATGTTCTTAGTTAAGACGCAAATAATTTAATTTTAAAATATACATACATTTACGATAGCACTTTAATCGTTATATAGTCATAATGCACTCACCGATTTCGTAAAACAAAGACATAAACACACCGCTGGTCGTCCAAGAGGCGCAGTGAATGGTTGCCAATAGCTGTGATGTGTTGCTAGGCTTGTGGTGGCAAAATAAGTGTCGTGAACGTCGGAGGTGACACGATCCAGCAGATTCTTGCCCCTATTGTGAAAATATTCTGGACGCCCTCAGAGTGGGGTTACCTAAGGAAACGCGAAAGTCAGTCAGTAGAAACTTGCTAACTAGATAATGCGGACAGCTAGCACGTTGATACTCTCACGCTAACTTTAGCTAGTTTTTTTGTATGTTGCCTAACTAGCTTTGGCTAAATATAACATATTGATAAAACAATTGCTAGCTAGACAACAGTCAGAAGGTCGACAGTAAAATTGCTTACCTCTCGAAGGTTATTTTTCAATGCTTCTGCTTCTTCTGTGGGGTTTTACTGCAGACTATTGCCGCGTTCAAGACAACTGCGAACATGGAACTCGGGAATCTCCGACATCAGATTTACCGTGCGTTCAAGACAACTGGGAACGCGTTCCGACTGTGAAAAATAGTTTTGAACAGTCATCCAACTCTGAATTCCAAGTCGGAAACTCAGGGATCATCTTAGAGCTTCGACTTCTCCGACCTAAAGATCAGTGATTTCATAATTTGACCGAATTCCTATGGTGTTTTCAAGACAACTAGATTTCGGAATTGGATGACCGAGTAAAAAGTTATTTTTCCCAGTCGTTGCTCGTTATTTTCAGAGTTCCCGGTGTTCTTGAACGCACTGAAGTCGGAGAAGTCCGAGTTCCCAGTTATGCTGAACGCAGCACCATACATCCTATTATGGTGCATGGTCTTACTCATAGAATTAAGGATTTAAAGCTACATTTTTGAGGGGGGTGACTGAACCAAATTCACATATAAATGTGTGTTACAGATTCTCATTGAAAGCAAGTCTAAGAAGCGAAGCTGTATATTGTTTCTATTTGCACTCTTTACAGTGGTGTAGAGTAAAAATACTTTAAAGTACTACTTAAGTTGGTTTTTTTGTGCATTTGTACTTTAATATTTATACTTTTGACAGCTTTTACTTTTACTCCACTACATTCCTAAAGAAAATTATGTACTTTCTACTCCATACATTTTCCCTGACACACAAAATTACTTTGTACATTTTCAATGCTTAGCAGGGCAGGAAAATTGTCTAATTCATGCACTTAGACAAAATCCTTGGTCATTCCTACTACCTCTGATCTGGTGGACTCACTAAACACACATGCTTTGTTTGTAATGAATGTTGGAGTGTGACCCTGGATATCTGTAAATGATAGAAACAAGAAAACTTGTCTCGTTTGCTTAAAATACAAATTAAATTATTTGCATAGTGTATCTTTAATAGGATCTATGGTTTTATGCATATAATAAGGAACTAGTAATTTAATAGGATCTCTATGATTTTATTGTACGGGGCATACCACGTTCACATGTAGTCGGAACTAGGAAATGTTTGCTGATTCATTAATCGCAACACGTGTATAACTGCAACCAGTTAGCGAGTCAGAAATTTCAGAGTTTCCTAGTTCCGACTAGCATGTGAACGCCGCAACAGTCTGCAATTTTGGCCTTTGTCCCATCTCCCGCAACCAAACACCACTAATGTAGAACAAAAAGGTTGATCTGTCCCGTATTTCAGTAAGACATTCCGACCTGTCTCTTGCAGTTACCTTGCGCGTCTGAAAATATAGGCAGGATGTCACAGGATGTCGGTGGCACCTTAATTGGGGAGGACGGGCTTATGGTAAGAGCTGGAGCGGAATCATATGAAATACATGGTTTCCATGTAGAAAGATTAAGGCGCTATCATACACACACATTTGCGTATGTCTTAACTAAGAATATCAAAATGGCGTCTCCCATCACGCGTGCCATCTGATGACGCACTCTGCGGTGCCAACTAGTAGTTATGGCGCGTTCAAAATAACTGGGAACTCGGACACTTACGAGGTCAAATCATGCATTGGCCTAGTGCACTACTGCACATGGCAGTTCCAGTACATTCTACTGACAGAGGACCCCCTGGAAAGTAGATCTGGAGGTATGTCGCCCTGAGCGACAAGAAATGAGCACTGCTCCCGTTTAGCAGATAACAGGCCAGGTTCAGGAGAGAGAGAAACCGCTTCTCCCCCTGCCTGTTGATGTACGCCACTGACGTCCTGTTGTCGGACCTTACCAACAAATGTTGTCCCTCCAATATTGTAAGAAAACTCCTCACCACCAGGAAAACAGCAAGTAGCTCCAGGTAATTGATATGCAGTGCTCTTAGTTCTGTCGATCAAACCCCCCTTTCCGAGTAGCCCACACACTCTCTCCCTGTCTCCTCAGCCCTGAGGCCACCTTAACACTGATAAAAAAAGAGAGAGGCCCTTCTCCAGTAATCCCAATTTTCCTAAGAAGTCAGTGGACAACTGAGTCTGAACTCTTCCGGTGACACTGAGTGTGTTTCCACCCTAGGCAAACAGGACAGCACTTGTGAGTATCATGCCCTAAGCTTACTCTTACCACTGGCCATCTTACTCAAGCAAGGAAGCACAAACTACACAATCAGAGCAGAAGTGCTAGGCTTTTAGAAAACACAAATCCTACCCAAGCAAGGAAGCATTAGCTACACGAGCAGAAAGTAGTTTGCTTTTAGCAAACACAAAAACCAATAACAAGACCCAAAACTCGCAACATCTAGGTGGACGAATAATCTCTCCCCACTAACAGACACCTAAGATGCTTGTAAATTGTGTGAGCTGAAGAGCGAAGAATTGAGGAAATGAATGCGAGCCATGGTGTTATAGCCAGGAAGGCGGGACTTCTGAGGATGGGCTCTGCCCGTTGGGCGTGTTTTCTTCAGGTGAATGTGATTGGTTGTTGACTCCCCATAGCATGTTATGCAGAGTGACCGACTGAAAGGGAACAGACTCCCACTTCTTCCATCCTTCAAAGTTCCATATCTCCTCACTCGGGGTAGTACAGCTCGTGACAGCTTTTCATGTAACTCCATCGCCGAGAAGTCCTCCAATCCCAGAAACCGCTTGGCCGCATCCACAATGATGTCTATCTTTCGAGACCTTTTCTCCACTTTGGCAGTGCCATTGATCACCATAGCCATAAGTACAAAGTCCACCTTCTTAACCTGTAGAATATCTGGGTCCTGCTGATGAGAGCCAACCCCTGCTGCCTGCAGTGAATCCACCACCATTGGCCCTTCAGGACCATTCGCCCCCTCAACCCTCTCGGCAGCCGCTGCATATGATATGTTCTGGTTGGCCCTGACTTTAGCCACCTCATTTTCTTTCACCCTCATCGGGCATTCCAAACATGAAGCAACATGGTTCCCACCACAATTGAAATATTTCACACGATTAAAACTCAAACCACACTCAATGTGATCTCCACAACTTTCACACCTTTGCTTCTTTCATCTACAGACACTTTCCACATGTCCAAAGGCACTATAGTGATTACACTGCAGCAATCTTCACCTCGGTAGGTAGGGACTCTTCACCTCGGTAGGTAGGGTCTCCGCTTTAAAAAACAAATTACAGATAGACTCTTCACTTTCTCTCCATTAACTACTTGATTAATCCAATGTGCATCAATCACTCCAGGGATATTTGTTATTTCTTCCATCTTGACTTCCTATGAACGCCAGATATTACCCCCTTGAGGGGTGCACTGCACCGAAGAGCTACGCACGACACGGTAACCTTCTCGAATCAAGTACACAAAATCAAAACAAGTCCACTTATCGTAATCCTCACTGCATTCACCCATCACTCTTTCCACCAGCTTGGATATTTCAAATGGATTCCTCAGGTTTGGCAACTCAATCCTCCCCTCCCCTCCTCAACAAACCGCACTCCTACAAGATAAGAAGGGGCATTCGCAGAACTACCTGTTTTGTTTCCCAGCACTACTTTGGTCTGTTTTCTATTCTTCTGGACCATTGTCCAATCTTCCTTGCTTTTACCACCATAAGTTTGAAGTTCATCACCGTCTCCAGTTTCCGCCATCTTTCTGAGTTGCCTGTACCTCAACGCCATTGGTCCCACTCAGAGGGAGAATTTCAACTCCATACTCCTTCTCAATTGGATTTGCTAAACTCCTGCGTCCTCTCTCCTCCTTCCTCTCTCTACTTTTGAAAAAGGTCAAAGGTAGGCCTAATCGAGGATAGGCGGCGAGTAGAAGGAACGTTGATGAAAATCCACTTGTATGAAATTACATTTACAGGGGTGAAATCCCCAAATAAATGTGTATATTGATAAAAGAAATGTAGCTAGTGGTGCAAGACATTTTTTAGATAAAAAGATAAATAGCATATTTCTCCTTCCAGAAAACAACAACTGCTTCAAAGGGGGTGTGGCAGATATCAAAACTCTTCCGCGAAGGACTCCGGTAGGATACACATTACCATCCTCGATGAAAGGTGGCTATCAAGGA
This sequence comes from Salmo salar, assembly GCF_965601325.2. NCBI lineage: Eukaryota > Metazoa > Chordata > Actinopteri > Salmoniformes > Salmonidae > Salmo > Salmo salar. The sequence goes on from NC_138291.1 coordinate 31,754,002, forward strand.
GGGGAGGACACTCTTCCGTTCACCTACTAACGAATTGACTTCTCAACCACCGACCACTTATTGGTTTCTATGTCACTGAAGATAGAGGCTGGAGGACGAGCTTTTGCCCAAATGACAAAAGGCTCTTGCGTTCTTTCTCCTTGCCTCCTTCTCAAAACCCATTGGAAAAGGTCAGAGGGGATGGACTTCTGGCTTTCTCATACAATGGGATTTGAGAAGAAGGCAAGGAGAGAGGACTCAAGGAGTATGCTATTGAGATTCTCCCAGATGGCTCATTTCCATACAGGATTTACCCCAGTGTTTTACCCAAAAGGTTCAGACTTTTCTGTTTCCATCTATGCGGGCCAGCACCCGTGTCTCACTGGGCCATGGCTCCGGTGGATCTACTTTCACCTGGGGCCAAAGCCAGGCCACTGGTACTTTTCAGCCCTCATTTACATAACAATGGCTCACTGTGAATTTTAACACCTTTACACAAAGCAACCATCTTGGTCTATGCCGCTCTGACATTGCTCGTCCAAATATTTATATATTCTTAATTCCATTCCTTTACTTTAGATTTGTGTGTAATGTGTGTATTGTTGTGAAATTGTTAGATATTACTTGTTAGATATCACTGCACTGTTGGAGCTAGAAACACAAGCATTTTGCTACACCCGCAATAACATCTGCTAAACATGTGTATGTGACAAATAAAATGTGATTTGATTTTGATGATGCAGTGGTTGTTGATTCTGCTCTACCCAAGTTTTTAGTTTCACACTCCTATTGGAAACACAATTACACTTGAATTTACATTAACGTAAAACACTGGCAACACACTGGTGTAGGGGTAAGTTTCCATGGAAATGTTGCAAATGCCTCCTCATTCTTCTCTTTCAATGCTAGACCTATGTAGCCAAAATGTGAACTGTCTGCACAACTGGTTATCCCCGCCCTCCCCTTTCATCCATTGGACAAATCCTTCTTCTTCTTTGATGGGGTTGATGTAGTGGAGTGTGCGTCAGAGACAGGGAGGAAGTAATTAATCCTCCCTGTCTAATCCTTCACTAGAATTCTCTCTATTTACACACAATGACCATATCAAGCAAAATAAAACACAACACACATGTTAAACTATTCAATGGAATAGTACTGATGTTGAGAATACTGGAAATTAGTTTACACAAACAAAAACTTTCTCATTGCAGTTTCAATTCAAATGTATTTGGTGAAGGACCCTCCCTCATATCACTCCCCCAACCCCCAAATATAGTGCCTTCAGAAGGTATTCAAACCCCCTGAATTATTCTACATTTTGTTGTGTTACAAAGTGAAATTTAAATGGATTTAATTGTCATTTCTTGTCAAAGATCTACATAAAATACTCAATATCCAAGTGGAAGAAAAATTCTAACATTTGTAAAAACAAATAATCATGAAAAATAACACTAATATATCTTGATTAGATAAGTATTCAACCCCCTGAGTCAATACATGTCAGAATCACCTTTGGTAGCGATTACAGCTGTGAGTCTCTAAGAGTTTTCCACACCTGGATTGTGCAACATTTGCCCATTATTCGTTTCATAATTCTTCAAGGTCTGTGAAATTGGTAGTTGATCATTGCTAGACAAAAATGTTCAGGTCTTGCCATAGCTTTTCAAACTGTAACTAGGCCACTCAGGAACATTCAGTGTCATCTTGGTAAGCAATTCCAGTGTATATTTGGCCTTGTGTTTTAGGTTATTGTCTTGCTGAAAAGTGAATTTGTCTCCCAGTGTCTGTTGGAAAGCAGACTGAAACAGGTTTTCCTCTAGGATTTTACCTGTGCTTAGCTCTATTACGTTTATTTTTTATCCCAAGAAACTCCCTAGTGCTTACCGATGACAAGCATACCCATAACATGATACAGCCACCACCATGCTTGAAAATACGATAAGTGGTAGTCAGTGATGTGTTGTTGGAATTGCCCCAAACAAAGCTTTGTATTCAGGACATAAAGCTAATTTCTTTGTCATATTTGTTGCAGTTTTCCTTTAGCGCCTTATTGCAAACATGTGCATGTTCTGGAATACAGTTGAAGTCGGAAGTTTATATACACCTTAGCCAAATACATTTAAACTCAGTTTTTCACAATTCCTGACATTTAATCCTAATAAAAATTCCCTGTCTTAGGTCAGTTAGGATCACCACTTTATTTTAAGAATGTGAAATGTCAGAATAAAAGTAGAGAATTATTTATTTCAGCTTTTATTTCTTTCATCACATTCCCAGTGGGTCAGATGTTTATATACACTCAATTAGTATTTGGTAGCATTTCCTTTAAATTGTTTAACTTGGGTCAAATATTTCGGGTAGCCTTCCACAAGCTTCCCACAATAAGTTGGGTGACTTTTGGCCCATTTCTCCTGACAGAGCTGGTGTAACTGAGTCAGGTTTGTAGGCCTCCTTGCTCGCACACACTTTTTTTGTTCTGCCCACAAATTTTCTATAGGATTGAGGTCAGGGCTTTGTGATGGCCACTCCAATACCTTGACTTTGTTGTCCTTAAGCCATTTTGCAACAACTTTGGAAGTATGCTTGGGGTCATTGTCCATTTGGAAGACTCATTTGCGACCAAGCTTTAACTTCCTGACTGATGTCTTGAGATATTGCTTCAATATATTCACATAATTTTGCTTCCTCATGATGCCATCTATTTTGTGAAGTGCACCAGTCCCTCCTGCAGCAAAGCACCCCCACAACATGATGCTGCCACCCCCGTGCTTCACGGTTGGGATGGTGTTCTTCGGCTTGCAAGCATTCCCCTTTTTCCTCCAAACATTACGATGGTCATTATGGCCAAACAGTTCTATTTTTGTTTCATCAGACCAGAGGATATTTCTCCAAAAAGTACAATCTTTGTCAGCATGTGCAGTAGCAAACCGTAGTCTGGCTTTTTTATGGCAGTTTTGGAGCAGTGGCTTCTACCTTGCTGAGCGGCCTTTCAGGTTATGTCGATATAGGACTTGTTTTACTGTGGATATAGATACTTTTGTACCTGTTTCCTCCAGCATCTTCACGAGGTCCTTTGCTGTTGTTCTGGGATTGATATGCACTTTTCACACCAAAGTACATTCATCTCTAGGAGACAGAATGTGTCTCCTTCCTGAGCGGTATGACAGCTGCATGGTCCAAAGGTGTTTATACTTGCGTACTATTGTTTGAACAGATGAACGTGGTACCTTCAGGCATTTGGAAATTGCTCCCAAGGATGAACCAGACTTGTGGAGGTCTACAATTCTTTTGAGGTCTTGGCTGATTTCTTTTGATTTTCCAATGATGTCAAGCAAAGAGGCACCGAGTTTGAAGGTAGGCCTTGAAATACATCCACAGGTACACCTCCAATTGACTCAAATGATGTCAATTAGCCTATCAGAAGCTTCTAAAGCCATGACATCATTTTCTGGAATTTTCCAAGCTGTTTAAAGGCACAGTCAATTTAGTGTATGTAAACTTCTGACCCACTGGAATTGTGATACAGTGAATTATAAGTGAAACAATCTGTAAACAATTGTTGGAAAAATTACTTGTGTCATGCACAAAGTAGATGTCCTAACCGACTTGCCAAAACTATAGTTTGTTAACAAGACATTTGTGGAGAGGTTGAAAAACAAGTTTTAATGACTCCAACCTAAGTGTATGTAAACTTCTGACTTCAACTGTATATTTATTCTGTACAGGCTTCCTTCTTTTCACTCTGTCAATTGGGTTAGTATTGTGGAGTAACCACAATGTTGTTGATCCATCCTCAGTTTTCTCCTATCACAGCCATTAAACTCTATAACTGTTTTAGTCATCATTGGCCTCATGGTGAAATCCCTGAGCGGTTTCCTTCCTCTCCGGCAACTGAGCTAGGAAGGACGCCTGTATCTTTCAAGTGACTGGGTGTATTGATACACCATCCAAAGTGTAATAAATAACTTCACCATGCTCAAAGGAATATTCAATGTCTGCTTTTTTATTTTTACCCATCTACCAACAGGTGCCCTTCGTTGCGAGGCATTGAAAAACCAGCCTGGTCTTTTTAGTTGAATTTGTGCTTGAAATTCACTGCTCGACTGAGGGACCTTACAGATAATTGTATGTGTTGGGTACAGATATGAGGTAGTCATTCATAAAACATGTTAAACACTATTATTGCACACAGAGTAGTCCATGAAACTTATTATGTGACTTAATGGGCACATTCTTTTACTTATTTAGGCTTGCCATAACAAAGGGGTTGAATACTTATTGACTCAAGACATTTCTTTTTTATTTTTATTATTATTTATTATTAATCCACTTTGACATTATTGTGTGTAGGCCAGTTACACAAATATCAATTGAATCCATTTTAAATTCAAGCTGTAACACAACAAAATGCGGAAAAGTCAAGGGGTGTGATTACTTTCTGAAGTCACTGTACATGTATAGCTCAGTGCCCCCAACAGCATGTCCCCTTGTGATTAGTACTGACAAAGGTGTTCTATGGCTTTACCTCTTCCTCTTTGGTACTGATAAAATGATTGCATCATCATTAGCTCAGCTTGGAATAATCATGATTGTCATGTCAACAATAAGGGAAAGTTTAGCGTTCACCTGGGAAAATTCCCTTTATCCTGATACACAAGCACTACCATACCCACTGCCCCACCCACATCTCTGGTTAGCAGTTGTAAAACAAACAGCCTTTGGTTTCATACTTCAATAAATTATATTTCTCAGTCAATCATAAATATATCTACTGTGGCAGACACAAATAGGCCTACTGTCACGTCCTGACCCTGGTATGAGGTCATTTTTTGGTCAGGGCGTGACAGGGGGGTGTTTTGTCTATGTGTTTTGGGTTTTCTGTTTCCGTTTAGTCTAGAGTACCTGACGGGACTGTTGTTGGTCGTTTTATTGTTTTGTTGTTGAAGTGTTTTCATTAAAAATCAAAGAATGAGCACTATACACGCTGCGCCTTGGTCTCTATTCAACCACCCCTGTGACACCAACAGTACTTTTTCATATTTTCTTCTATGAAACCAGACCAACAGCTTGTCAGGGCGTGCTATGAGTGGATTAGCAATCACATTTATCCAGAGCCCCTTCCAGGAGGAATGGTTGGGGAATTTGATTATGTAAATGTTGAATGAAACAACCAGGTAGAGCAGTTGTTATTAAGGAATATACCAAATATTCCCCCACACTTTGAAAATGTTCCCGACCTGGGAAAGTTTTGGGGAATTCAAAACAGTTGATTCATACCATCACTCAGTTAGGCAAGTGCTGCATAATGCACATTTGTTCAGACTATAACCTCCAGCATGTCTACCTTAGTCCATTTAACAGATCAGTTGGTCTATTAACAGGATTCTCCTAAAAAATTCTTCACAATGAGTGTATTGTTCAACATGTAATGGTATATAGGTGTACAGGACAATACAATGCAGCCACAGAAACTGAAAGCAACACTGTGGTGTCTCTAATCAGGAAATGGGGAATTCCCTGCTCCAGCACCACTCTATATAGTTTCGTAAACGGCCAATTGTATGGATATTGGTGGTTGGTTGACAAACTGTGACTTACAGTATTCCTCATTTGGACTACTGTACATGTACTTGCTACATCCTCTCAAGATATTCCATCATCATATCCACCTACTTGGATTCTGACTAAGGACCAGTTGAGTTCAGCAGTGGTCCCTTTTGTGGCAATCAGTGTGTCAGGCAATCAACCCAGAAGAAAACCATGAAGAAATTCAACTTCATGAGCAGAAAGAGTAAGCCATTGGGGAGAGAGGACGTGAGTCCTCTGATTAAGAACAGTACACTGCCTACAGATGGTGAGATCCAGATTATTATTATTATTATGGTCTATAATGTTTGTCTGAGTTTTTGTCATTCGTCATGTTTGTTCCATAAGCAAGAAGATAGGTCTACATTTGTTGGGATAAATGTGTTATTTTAATGTAATAATAGCATGACCAAAACAAACAGTATTCAATTTATAATGAATAAACTAAGAATACACGAATGGTGTTATAATGGTCTTTTGCATATTTTTTTTGAGCACTGTATTCATTCAAATGCATTGCATTATTGGTATTATTCACAGAAGAGGACCAAACCGGGAATTTGGGGTATGGGAATCCCTACATGGAGAATGGCTTTAACAACCATCAGGAGTTGGACAATCAGGGGGGTCAGGAGAAGGGACAGTCGTTGCTCAGTGTACTTGCAAAAGCTTTGAGGGTCAGCCATGCTGTCCCTCAAGAGAGACTTGAAGCTAATTTGGAGGGGCCACCGGAAGAGATTATGTGCCATGAGGCTCAGAAGAAGGACGATACACACCCAGAAGTCTTGCACCAGATGTACTTTCATCTTATTAAAGCGTCTGTGGACAAACACTTCCCCAAACTGCCAGCAAGGATCACTGTGAATAAGCTGGAGGGCTACCTGATTAAGGTGCAAATAACTGTGCAAGGGGAGCTTCTGAGGTTGGCACCCCTGCTCAAAGAGGCTCAGTTGCTGAAGCATTTGATTGCTTGCTATCATCAGCGTATGTTTGACTGTCTACAGCAGATCCTTCAGCATGTCAACACAAAAAAAGAGGCCTTCACAGTTCTTGACTGGGTACTACACACATACTTGAGGTACTCTGTCCCACCTGCACACTCTCTCTCTCTCATTCACTCTCACTGTGATGGTGTAGTACTGATTCTGATACTAAAGCAGTAATGGCATACATTTCTGGGTTGTTTTTCTAGTGAGGAGCTGCTAGGACACCCCGACATCTGGGATGAGGCTCTACATGCAGTTGACCTTCTCCTTCTGACAGACTGGATCCCACAAGCTGAGAAGAAACTCCTGGCCACTGTGCAGGTGAATCAACTATAGGTGATGTGATGTCATCTCAAAACAAGCACACTTCTTGAGGGCTAGATTTCTATCATGTATTGATTTTTAAACATATTTTATTTGATAATAACCCATGAAGTTCCTGTGAAGATTTTACGTATTTCAGTCTCTCTTTCTGACCCATTGTAGGAGGACACCTCCACATCACTGAGGAGGATCCTTCAGAATGAGGAGTCAGGTAGAGAGGTGTGTGTCTCTGGAGAGGAGGCCTTTATCAAACTGCATCTGGATGTCATTCAGGTACTTCAACCAGCAGTGATGTGTAAAGAGATAATAAAGTGTATCACTGTAAATCTATACTAAGCCATTTCTCTCCATGTGACTCTTCCTCCTCTACATAGTGCATCAATGCTGTTCTCCAGAAAGCAAAGATGATGAGCCAAACTCTGATGCGCAAGGTCCAAATAGTCTGTTGGCAAGAGCTACAGGACTTCGTGGAAAGGTAGTTGTCACCTTTTCTTAGTACCACACTACTGTTTCATTGTCTTGCTGTTTGTCTGGTAATGCACCGAGACCAGGCAAAATGTTGAGTGAATGTGCTTATTGTGCTAAACTGTGTAGGTATGTCAATGCTGAAAAGAAGCACCTTCAGAAACAAGCAGGAATGGGCACGTCAAGTACAATGCACTTCTTTAAGACTTTCAACACCTGCAATGAACTCGAGTAAGTTTTATATTTTCTTCTTACGCTATGAAATCAAATCTCATGTATTGTTGTTGAATCATGATAATCATTATGATTATAAATGATTATGTATCTGTTGCAGGTTGTATATTTCAAGGATTGCCAAAGATGACACAAGCTTAGACTGTGTTAAAACCATTTCAACACTTAAGGGGTTGGAAGCTCTTTCTTGGAAGCTTCTTCTGGAAAAACCATTTCAACTTGCACAGGTTAATTTCCCCGCCAGCTGAATAGAAATACTATAGCAAGACAAGCCTATCTGTTCAAAATCCACAAGTTCCCACTTCCAACAAGAACTTCATCCTAGAAACACATTAATTTTGCAATCTTAATTTGTATTAAATTATCTTGAAACCATTAAGGGAAACTGGACGGTGTTACAATGTTTTGTGGTCCCCAGATTTCCTTGAAGAAGTATTTCAAAAGAGAGGATGAACAAATGGAAAATCTAATGAAAGAGATTACATTTATTTTCCAAGACCTTCCCAAAGACAAGGACACACAAAAGGTGTGTTCACTGTTCACATCTGAGAGCATTCCTATTACATTCTTCTTCTTTTTTTACCCCTTTTTTTCTCCCCAATTTCGTGGTATCCAATTGGTAGTTACAGTCTTGTCTCATCACTGCAACTCCCGTACGGACTCGGGAGAGGTGAAGGTCGAGAGCCATGCGTCCTCCGAAACACAACCCAACCAAGCCGCACTGCTTCTTGACACAATGCCCATCCAACCCGGAAGCCAGCCGCACCAATGTGTCGGAGGAAACACCGGACACCTGGCGACCTGGTCAGTGTGCACTGCGCCCGGCCCGCCACAGGAGTCGCTAGTGCACGATGAGACAAGGATATCCCTGCCGGCCAAACCCTCCCTAACCCGGGTGACGCTGGGCCAATTGTGCGCCGCCCCATGGGCCTCCCAGTCGCGGACGGCTGCGACAGAGCCTGGACACGAACCCAGAATCTCTGGTGGCACAGACCACTGCGCCACCTGGGAGGCCCCTCCTATTACATTCTTATAACGAAACTGTAATGTGAAATACTCAACACTTCTCTCTTGTTCTTTCCAGTGTATTATTTTATACATCTCTGTCCCTTCTCTCTGCAGACTGTGATTAACAAAGCCTATCAGTCCATCACCCTTCTGTACCTTCAACACCTGGTGCAGAGTAACCATGGGAAGCTGGTGAAGAGATGGGATTATGTGAACAAAAGAGTGATGCATGATGCCGAGCTCCTTCACTCCATCTTCTCAGGCCTGGTGAAAAAGCTAGTCCCGTTGTACACCAATTACTATAAATGCCTCCTTTCTACCTGATAAGATGCAGCTGGTTCTTCTCAGAATGTGTAATTACTTTAAAAGGTCAACATTCTTCTACTGACATTAGTTATTTTTATCAGAATCCTGATGTTAAACAGTGGCACATCATACTGATTAAAGTGAGAGAAGTGCTGGAGTGCAGCGACATTGAACGTCTCAAGATAACAGTCAGTGAGATACTGAGGGACTACGGCAGTACAAGGTAAAACAGGGTATACCACAGGGTTTCAAAAGTCTGCATGGTCCACAGCATTGAATGTAATTTTATTACATAAGGATTAGCTTGAGTACAGGCTTGATATCTCCAATATTATGTATTGATAAATGTTTATCTCTGTTGTAGTGCTGCTGAGCACCTTCCAGCCCTGCTGCGCTGGAAGGGAGGCCTGTCATGGAGACTGACCGGGAGGTTCTGGAGGCAAGCCAGGAAGTGTACCCCATTGACCTCTCCCAAACCAGGTCTGCACCCTGGTTTGGCTGCCTTTTTTGCTGCTGAGTGTGGGAACTGGGACGTCTCAGGCAAAGGACAATAACGACCCCACTCTAACAACCTGACCCTCAAGTTCTCAACCAACAACACAATATTTGGAACTATGTTTACATGTCTTTGTCAACTTTTTAAAGGTATTCTATGGCAAGTTATTATTTAATGTCTTAAAGAAAAATAATAATAATACATATCTGAAATTGGAATTAAAACTGCCTAATGTTTTTCATTTTGAGGTCAAGTGATTTTTATTCCTCATCAAAAATGCCTCATGGAAAGACTTAATATGTAGTGAGTAGTGCCCTGTAGATGGAGACAAAGGCAGTAAGGCTATCAGTGATTGTGCTTCCCCTGAGAAAGGAAATCCCCTGAAAGTCTTCTGGGCTTGTGAGAGTAGTACTCGAATATTGGAAATTCCAAAATGTACAGTAATTCACAACACATACAGTAATCAGTAAGTCAATTTGAATGCATTTTGGATGGCTCCATTGGGGAGGTAGGATGGTATTTAGCTTATCTTTTTCAATGGACAGTATTCCGTTTCCCTTTATATCATTATCACAAACTATTATCAAATCACTGACAGTCTTCCAGTGGTGATAAAGACATTAACCTGGAAGAACTGGCAGCCTGATTCACTTGAAACATCTATCCTGTTAACAACAAGGCTGTTAATGTGGTTTCCTTCCTCCTTCCAAAGTCATAGGTACACTACCGGTCAAAGGTTTTAGAACATCTTGTCATTCAAGGGTTTTTCTTTCTTTTTACCATTTTCTACATTGTAGAATAATGGTGAAGATGTCAAAACTATGAAATAACACATATGGAAACATGTAGTAAACAAAAAGAAGTGTTGAACAAATCATTTATTTTATATTTGATATTCTTCAAATAGCCATCCTTTTTCTTGATGACAGCTTTGTACACTCTTGGCATTCTCCCAACCAGCTTCATGAGGTAGTCACCTGGAATGCATTTCAATTAACAGGTGTGCCTTCTTAAAAGTTAATTTGTGAAATTTCTTTCCTTAACGCATTTGAGACAATCAGTTGTGTTGTGACAAGGTAAGGGTTGTATACAGAAGATAGCCCTATTTGATAAAAGACCAAGTCCATATTATGGCAAGAACAGCTCAAATAAGCAAAGACAAACAACAGTCCATCATTACTTTAAGACATGAAGGTCAGTCAATATGGAAAATTTCAAGAACTTTGAAAGTTTCTTCAAGTGCAGTCGCAAAAACAATAAAGCGCTATGATGAAACTGGCTCTCATAAAGACCGCCACAGGAAAGGAAGGATGGATGCTGCAGAGGATAAGTTCATTAGAGTTATCAGCCTTAGAAATTGCAGGACAAATAAATGCTTCACAGAGTTCAAGTAACAGACACATCTCAACATCAACTGTTCAGAGGAGACTGTGTGAATCAGGACTTCATGGTCAAATTGCTGCAAAGAAACCACTACTAAAGGATAACAATAAGAAGAAGAGACTTGCTTGGGCCAAGAAACATGAGCAATGGACATTAGACCGGTGGAAATGTGTGCTTTGGTCTGGAGTCCAAATTGGAGATTTTTGGTTCCAACTGCCGTGTCCTTGTGAGATGCGGTGTGGGTGAACAGATGATCTTCGCATGTGTATTTCCCACCGTAAAGCATGGAGGAGGAGGTGTTATGGTGTGTTGGTGCTTTGCTGGTGACACTGTCTGTGATGTATTTAGAATTCAAGGCACACTTAACCAGCATGGCTACCACAGCATGCTGCAGCGATACACCATCCCATCTAGTTTGGGCTTAGTGGGACTATCATTTGTTTTTCAACAGGACAATGATCCAACACACCTCCAGGCTGTATAAGGGCTATTTTACCAAGAAGGAGAGTGCTGGAGTGCTGCATCAGATGAACTGGCCTCCACAATCCCCCGACCTCAACCAAATTGAGATGGTTTGGGATGAGTCTGACCTTAGAGTGAAGGAAAAGCAGCCAACAAGTGCTCAGCATATGTGGGAACTCCTTCAAGACTGTTGGAAAAGCATTCCAGGTGAAGCTGGTTGAGAGAATGCCAAGAGTGTGCAAAGCTGTCATCAAGGCAAAGGGTGGCTATTTGAAGAATCTCAAATATAAAATATATTTCGATTTGTTTAACACTTTTTTGTTTACTACATGTTTCCATATGTGTTATTTCATAGTTTTGATGTCTTCACTATTAGTTTACAATGTAGAAAATAGCAAAAATAAAGAAAAACCCTTGAATGAGTAGGTGTTCTAAAACTTTGGACCGGTAGTGTAGCTTACGGGTAAAGTGAGTGTTTACCTGGAACTGATACACAAAATAAATCATGGTCGGCTAGACAAGTACTTAGAGTGTATACTTTCCATTTTCATTGACAGAATGGTAACAATGACTTGGAATCATTGACTAACCAATTGAAGGGAAATCCTTGAGTAAGGCAGAAAATACTAAATAACCACATAATTCTTGAATCCATGAAGGAGAAATTGAGAAATGTCAACTACACAGAGGTGCCTCACAGACATGTAATGAATAGCTCTTTTTATTACAAAATAATTCAACATGCAAAATACAACATAAAATCTTTAAGAAGCTATAGTACAAAGTTAAACAGCCCCACTTCACACGGATGAGTATGCCACAGGGTTTCCAAAGTCTGGATGATCCACAGCACTGACTAATTTTATTCCATAGGGAATAGCTTGAGTACAGGCTTGATATCTCCAATATTATGTATTGATACATGTTTACCTCTGTTGTAGTACTATGGAGCACCTGCCTACTCTGCTGCATTGGAAGGGAGGACTGTCACAGAGACAGACCTGGGAGGTTCTGGAGGCAAGCCAGGAAGTGTACTCCATTTTCCTGTCCCAAACCAGGTTTGCAACCTGGTATGGCTGCCTTTTTTGCTGCTGAGTGTGGGAACTGGGAAGTCTCAGGTAGAGGACAATAACGACCCCACTCTAAACAACATGACCCTAAAATTCTCACCCTACTGCACAATATTTGGAGCTCTGTTCACATGTCTTTGTCAACTTTTTAAAGGTACTATATGGCAAGTTATTATTTACTGTCTTAAAGAGAAATTGGAATTAAAACTGCCTAAAGTTTTTCATTTTGAGGTCAAGTGGTTTTAATCCTCATCAAAAATGCCTAATGGAAAGACTTCATTTGCAGTGAGTGTAGAACCAATAGTGCCCTGTAGATGGAGACAACGGCAGTAAGGCTATCCGTGACTGCTTCAGCTGAGTGGGGAGTAGTCTCACTTTTTGGCTTGTGAGAGTAGTAGTCAAATATTGGAAATTCCAAAATGTACAGTAATTCACAACACATTCGGTAATCAGTAAGTCAATTTGAATGCGTTCTGGATGGCCCCATTAGAGACGTAGGATGGTATTTATCTTATCTTTTTCAATGGACAGTCCCATCCACTACATGCTTCCTCAATGGTATCCCAGGGGCCATTATCATCAAAGAATGGTGTTTCCCTTAAATCCTTATCACAAGCTATTATCAAAACACTGACAGTCTTCCAGGGGAGATTGAGACATTAACCTGGAAGAATTGGCAGCCTGACTCACTTGAAATGCCTATCCTGTCAACAACAAGGCTGTTAATGTGGTTTCCTTCCTCCTTCCAAAGTCATAAGTAGCTTACTGGTAAAGTGAGCGTTTACCTGGAACTGATACACAAAATAAATCATGGTCGGCTAGACAATTGGTTGGAGTGTATACTTTGCATTTTCATTGACAGAATGGTAACAATGACTTGGAGTCATTGACTAACCAATTCAAGGGAAAATGTAATTTAAATTATAATCTATGTACCCACAAGTAATTATTTATCATGAGATGGCCATCAACAATAACTTGTGATGCAGAATACTCCAAGAAAGATTAAAATCCCACCTCTCTGGTATTTAAAATTGTTTTTATTGCTGAGGTGTAGTCACTTTCGAGGACACACGCTCAAGTGCACAGTACAAATATGATACACATATGAAATATTTTATGATGTATTTCCTATTCAACAAAACTGTATGAATAAGGCTTGCTTTCTAAATATAGTACAATCAAATTCTAAAACAACTAACTATAAAATGTAAACTTCCTTATAACTGTAAAATACATGTTTCACATTAGAGAAAATGTGCATATTCTCTAAAGGTTTCTCTTGAACAAAACTTCTGCCCCCACCCTTCTGAACATCAGACAGGACTCTAGCTTGGCTTCCTGAACTCATTATGAACTGGCCGTTCTTCTCATATTAATATTGTCCGTCTATGACAAACAGAAAAAACATTTAAAATCTGTGAATTATTTTTGATGACTTTGATAAAGTTCTGGATGTGATGAAACCATTCTCTCCTGCTATGCTAGGATCTAAGGATTGCAGGCATGTGCTTTGTCAGTGGCTGTGACGTAGCATTCAGCCAGGAGTTGATGGAGAATTTGAAGAGTGAATGAAATGGTAAGCAGGGCATCCCAGCTTCAAGTGATGTCAGATTTCACAGCCTGAGGTATACAGGTGGAAGATATATACTTCCAAGTCCGTGAGATCTAGGGCTATCGCTGAATGCATGCTATTTCAATCTATGGTGTCCACAGAACAATTTATAAGCGAACATTTTGGTCAGAACCGGAACCAGAACCACGCTAGTCCCCTCTTTAAGGTACTTTCCTTACAAGAGCATTGCAGACTTGACTCATTAAGAGTATTCAGCACTCATCTGACCTGTACCTTGGAGAAAAAAGATGGGGCATCCTGGGAGCTGGTGGTGTCCTGGTTGTCCAGGAGGGTCTTCTTTACCCTCTTCACGGCAGAGGCAGAAAGGTTGGATTTGAGGCTAAGCAGGGCGGACACCTGGAATTCACTGTGGGTCAAAGTGGAAAAGGTTGAGCTCACTGGGTGTTCAACGCAAACACAGCATCATCTGCAGTGTGTTATTGGCCTTGTGCAAGGCACTGCAACTGAATTTAGTATTATAAAAGGAACTGTTTCAGCTGTTTCAATATAAACAATCACTGCATTAGAATATGCAATGGAAATACAAAATCACATAGCTACAGTATTGTCTAACAACAGTTATGTGAATAACAAGTATGAAAGTTTAACCTGAGGTCAGGGTAAGCTTGACTCAGAGTCACTATCTCCAGCTGTATGGAGGAAATGTCTTGGAGTTTCAGCACTTCAGCAATCTTGGGCAGGATGTCACTTAGCCACTCCTCCCTGGAACCCTGTGACAACAAACACAATATGATCTCCAGTGTGTATGTGTGTGTGTGTGTGTGAGTGAGTGAGTGAGTGAGTGAGTGAGTGAGTGAGTGAGTGAGTGAGTGAGTGTATTCTCACCGCTTCAGTGAACAGTTTGTGTAGTCTCTGGCCATCCTCACACAGCAACCTGGCCGCCTGCTCCTGCATCTCTTTGTCTCTCAGCTTGATCTTCCTCTTCAGTAGCCTCCTCACGTACTCCACTGTCACCTCCAAGTGCAGCTGGCTCAGCAGCTCCTGCATAGTCATTCGACCAATTAATCAACCAACCAACCAACCAACCAACCAATCAATTTCTCAATCTATAACCAACCTACCAACCAACCAGGAAATCAGCCATTCCATCTCTCAATCAATCTGTTAATCAAGTTACCTGATGACAGGAGTCAGTCAAGCCCTTAAGATCCTGGGTGTGTTTGTTAATTCCTTCAAACAGCTTATCAAACACCTCTTTCTTCTTCTCCAACCAGACAGGCGTTCCCAGATCGCTGTACTGAGACTGTGTGTGTGTGTGTGTGTGTGTGTGTGTGTGTGTGTGTGTGTGTGTGTGTGTGTGTGTGTGTGTGTGGAGAGGGCAGACAGACAATAGATCAGTACTGAATTAAGAGCAAGGACAGGCTAGTAGGTACATTGCACTTTATATTACTTGACTCAGACGCAAAATCAAAGAGAGATGAGTTGTGTAAGTCAGCTATACCTTGAGATCCTTGTGTATAGGGCTTGTTAAAGATGTGTAGCCAATGTTTTTCATTTCAGCTACTATGGACAGACAGCATTCCTTTACATCCACTGGGAAGATATCTGCTTTGTTCACAATATAGTCCCTGTGTGGAATCATAGACATCAAATTAGATGACTAATGTCATGGTGGTCCTATCAATTTGGACATAAAAAAACAGAAAAGAAAAGTAAAACATACCTAAATTGTTCAACACAGGCAAGAATGGCCATTATCACAGTTCTGCTGTTTCCATTGTTGCTTCCCTTGAGAACTTTCTCCTGGAATTTCTTATAGCTGCAAGTGTGTAATTTGGTATATTAGTAATAGATAATCATCATTTGATAGTATTTGGAGTAGAATACAATACAATGCATTGTAACTTCAGGACATGCAATTCTTTCCTGCAAAAAGTGTATACTGTAGTACCTATTTAAGAAGTCCTTCAACAGGCACACAATTATCTGGACTTTGGACGTGTCTCCCCAAACTGCCTCTATCGATTTCACTGCAGCATTAATAAACTAAAGGGACAGTGAAATAAAAAATGTATTAAATGAATCCCTGTTAAAATAAACAACCTAATTTGTGACTAACTGAATAGTTAGAGCAATAAAGGCATGAGGATGCCAAATATTTCCTATATGATGTCTACCTGAATTACGTCGATGGCCAAGGGGCTAAAGTAACAGTTGTCTCTGAGCTCAGGCACAGACCCCTCCATCCAGGCTTGTTCCTCCACCATCAGCACTTTGTTGATCAATGTCTGCACCTCTGCCTGAAAACAGGGCATCAACAAAACAATGCATCTAACAAGGGAAACATTTATCTCTGCACTCTTAGAAAAAACGGTGCTATCTATAACCTAAAATATAACCTAAAAAAAGTAAATGGTACTAAGCCCACACACTTAGAAAAAAGGGTTCCAAAAGGGTTCTTTGGCTGTTCCCATAGAATAACTGTTTTTTGGTTCCAGGTAGAACCCTATTGGGTTCCATGTAGAACCCTTTCCCCAGAGGATTCTACACGGAACCCAAAATAGTCCTACCTGGAACCAAAAAAGTGTGTCGGCTTATTACCATAAACTTTTTTTAATGATCCACAAGCCATCATTTACATCTTCAGATGTAGGATCTTAATTTGACGCTGCATCTAACAGCAGGAAAATAATCCAGGAAATTTACATTTTTGGAGACGGTTGATACATTTTTAGTAAGGGTAAATCAAGTCTGAACATTTTAAGTGGAAATTACTAACTTTAGAAGCCTTTTTAAACCTTTAATAGTTTTTTGTTGTTGCAAGATCCTACATCTGTAGATGGGCAAATCTAGGGCTCTATTCAATCCGTATTGCGGAAGTTCAGCATTACAGCATGATTGACATTTAAAGGCAATGTTCCTGCATTAGTGAAGACTTTATTCACAATAAACGCTGCATATGTCGGCTCAAACAGATATTACATTTACATTTCTATTGCACAATCTGTAATGCTTCAGCGATACAGACTGAATATAGCCCCTAATCTTTTTCTGTACAAAAACATAAACACATGGGTCAGAAAGCTGTGGTCCAGTTTGCAGGACACATTTGAATTTAAATCCTATCTACCTCTTTGTGAGTAAGACATTGATTCTCCAGTGGTGTTGTCAACTCCTCAGTCAACAGCTTTCCAAACATTTCAGGGTTAATCACCTTGGTCAGTTCCGGATTTTGTAGAATTCTAAGACAAAAACCAGGAGTTACTAGTCAGTCACATTTCCTTACCTCATTATATAGTCTTTTAATAACCAAACACAAACAAGACATCACTCACTCTGGGTAGGCAACATTCACCCAATACAGGAGGTAAGAGCAGTCATCCATGCCCAGCCCATACTCTTCAATCTTCCTCATTCCTGCGCTGAAGGCTTGGTGATACATCTTTCCAAAGAAGTTGCAGATATCCATGTCCTCTGGGTAGCAGCCCTTCACATCCTTCACCACCCTCAGCAGGTCCTCCTGCAGCCGCCTGCCCTTCCCACAGACATCCCTCTGCAGGGAGGAGCGTAGCTTGTTGCTCTCTTCAGGAGGCAATTCGGCATTGTCCATACGCTCCTCCACCAGGCTCTGGAGGACAGTGTTGTGGTGACGTCTACACTCACTGGGCCTCCAGTCAGGCCGTTTACCCTCCTGCTTCAGCCATTGCCTATCCTGCTCCTCCTCCTGTAGGATAGCTTTCACTGCAGACTTCAGAGCCTCAAGACTGTCTTCATCCGGACTGAGAGAACTCTTTACAGCCAGGTCTATTTGGCTGAGGAGGGCTTTGTGATCTCTGGTGAGCTGCTCTTTCTCCTCCTCCCTCTCTGTGGTCGACTGAACCACCTCTTCTGAGATCTGTCCATATAGACGCTCCTCTCTCTCAATCAGCTGTTGGCCAGCAGCAGACAGGCGATTTCTCTCAAGGTTCTGCTCAAAAGTCAACAACTCTGAGGGGAAAGACCACAAAGACTGTGTAGTGTTTACAGTGTCTAAACTATATGCCATAGAACATTTGCATATGAATGTACTGTATGATATCTGTTATATTAACCATCTACAGATATTATATAAACAAATGAATCAGTCATAAGGGAAATGTAAATTCCATAGGGATTTTGATAATAACCTTTGACAAGAAAGGAATCATTTGAAAATGCGATGCAATGACAGATAAAGGTAGAACTCATTGCAGTGTTTACTCACCCTCGAGAGGGGCAGTAATAACACTGGATGTGTTGGGGACATCTGGAGCAGTGATGCTGGTGTTACTCTTGGAATTCCGTCTTAGGATCTGGGGCAATGTTAAAGGTTTAAACTTTCTTCCAGCTGGCGCTGTCTTTCCGCTGTGTTCCACTGAGTTTGGCTCAGTGGATGCTGTTCCTGAGACTATGTTTCTAGTCCTCATCACTATATAGAGACAGTCAGAGACAGATGGACACTTACTGCATTAGCATCGGAGGTGGCATGCCGGTGGGGGTGTTTTACAGACACAATGTGTAATAAACTGTTGGTATTCAATCTGCTGCGCTGTTAAATATTGCACCGACTTTAACACAACACATAGCGATAGCGACCTCATCAAGAGGTTCGGACCGTTTAGTGTAAAGGTTAAGCATTTCGCTACACCCGCAATAACATCTGTTAAAAATGTGTATGTGACCAATAATATTTGATTGGATTAGTGTTAGCTTGACAGTCGCTGAACTGGGTTGGGTCCTGGTCATGGCTCCCCCAAATTCGCTACAATATTTAAAAATGTAAGGCCTTTTATCTAGCAATATCTTTATCTAACGTTACCCTAAAAAAAGTGGATAAGATATATATTCTGCAGATATCATTGCTATGTATATTTTGTTAATTAGAATTCTGAGATAATAAGCAAACGTTCAGTATGTGTAAAAGAAAGCATTCAGTATAGACATACCTTAAGCCAGATAGAAAAATAAGTGTGAACGGAAAGGAATAGCTCTACTCTCCCGACTGGACTGACCACTTTACTTGTATAGCGTAGAACCAGAGTTGCCAACTCTCACGCATTGGTCATGAAATACACGCATTTGAACCTCTTCTCACGCGCGCACGGCACACGTCTTATATCTCACGCATTGAAAAGTACTGAATTTATTTTTGTAATTAGTCGATTATAAAGTCAGCGCCTTAACTTTTCAACTGTGCTCCAACTCATTCTGAAATCGGAGCATATGCGCCTGCAATTTAACATCACGAGCGGAACCTCTATAACGGTCCTGCCCTGCCACACACAGTCAACCGCCGCATATTGAAGAATATGATTGGTCTAAATCTGTAAGGGCTCAAGATAATTGGATGCATGTTTTAAAGAAACGCCCCTCTAGGTTAAAGTGGCGCTGAAAGGAGAGAAAGGCGGCATTCCAAAAACTTAAAAGACACACTCTCTCCCCTCAGCCGTCAAATGAAGTGGACACTTCTGATCCTGACGTCTGACGAGTTTACACTTTTTTATTTATTAAACAGTAACATGTGAAACACAAAAAGCAGAACAGCCAGAGGGATTCCACAAAGAAATAAGGAAGATAAAAAATAAAATAATAATACAAATCCACATTATATCAATTCAAATACAGACATGTAGCGAATATATTTTTTAGACATTTTGTTTTGTATGCACTTGCAGGGCAAGGGAGGATCCTTGAAAGGTCGAGTATTGCTTTCTAAAGCTGAAGGTATCTCCAGACTTACTTATGCAGCCCAGTCCCTACATCTTGACAACAAAATAGGTAAAGCGGTTGACCAGATGCTTTTCAACTTCATCTGGAAAAATCGTACACATTATATTAGGAAATCTGTCGTTATAAACACATATGAATATGGTGGTCTCAATTATTTTGATTTTCCTACTTTGAATAATATGTTTAAGATAAATTGGGCTAAACATTTCTTAAAGAATCCAAATTCAATTTGGAATTTCATCCCTCATTATATCTTCTCCCATTTTGGTGGCTTCAATTTTATGTAACTTTGTAACTATAACATTGATAAGATTCCTACAAAATGATCTGCTTTTCATAGAGAAGTATCCTTAGCGTGGTCGTTAATATATAAACATACTTTTCCACCGCATAGGTATTTCATTTTGAACAATAAGGATATTTTGTATAGAAACAAGTCTTTATTTTTTAAGAACTGGTTTAATAATCATATCCTGCTGGTGAGTCAACTTTTCAATGCAGAAGGATTGTTACTCAATTATGAGGAATTTTTATCTCCTTACAATATCCCTGTTACACCTAGAGAGTTTGCCATAAACTTTGATGCTATTCTATCTGGAACTCTAATGTTGTTTAGAGATGTAACCAGACTTCACCTTCTTGACCTACCCTTGCTTAATCCAGTTGACTCTCCAATAGGAAAAATGTGTTTCTCCTTGCTCCCTCAGAACAACAGATCTATACGTGCTTTATTTGAAAGGGATATTGTATCCATTCCTTATGTCACAACTTACTGGAATACATTTGTCAATAATATCTGTTGGAAACAAGTCTGGTTATTACCACACAAATACCTGCTTGTTAACAAGGTCAAAGAGGTCTCTTTCAGAATGATCCATAAGTATTACCCTGCGAATCATTACCTGAAGAAACAAAAAATACATTAACATTAACTGTACTTTTTGTGTTGAGCATCCAGAAACAGTTTTGCATTCATTTTGGCATTGTGTACATGTAAAGAAATGATGGAAAGATATTCATAGTTTTATAATTGTTAATATTCTTGATGACTTTTGGTTTTTATGGGAGAATGTGCTGCTCGATTTCCTTAACTATAATAAGGATAAAGAAACATTTTTACCTCATGAATCTAATTGTGCTGATGGTAAAATGTCATATTCACAAATGTAAAATCACGAATAAAAAAACATTATTCGTGTTGTCTATAAGGAATTTGAGCAGTACATTAAGACCATTCTACATCTACGGTCCCGTGTGGCTCAGTTGGTAGAGCATGGTGTTTGCAACGTCAAGATTGTGGGATCGATTCCCACGGGGGACCATTACGGAGAAAAAATGTATGAAATGTATGCATTCGCAACTGAAAGTCGCTCTGGATAAGAGCGTCTGCTAAATGACTAAAATAAACATTCTTCTAACAAGAAAGCTGTTAAAACAATATGTTTATCTTTTCAGGTCTTTCTATAGTCTGTAATCATTGTCAGATTGTATACCTATTTTATGTATACTGTTTTTTTGCAATAAAAAACAATAATATTAATTTTTAAAATATACAATTTACAAAAAAATATGAAAAAACAAAACAAAAATCAGTCAATTATGATTGCATGTCTACTTATATTATATTAACTAACGTTATATAATTATTAATATAATACGCCTACAGTACGATAGCTAACAAATTATTAAGCTAACTAACATTAACCTGCCTAGCTGGAACTTCTGAAGAAGGAAAATGATTAATTTCTACATTTTTCAAAAGCTAACCAAACAAAAACATAATGACTTTTACGTGCATTTTACGTGCACAACGTCTAACTTATTTACATTCGTTTTTACTTACTGACTCCTCCATATTGACGTTGAGGTTTTAAGTTTTAGCTGACTCTTCTTAGTGGATGTACAATTAAAAACGAGGGCTGAGGGACTTACGTTGCAAACTTCCCTTGCTTGGGTAATCATTTGAACCGACGACAAATATGGCCGCGGGGATTCCCCCAAGGGAACGAGGGTGAAAGTGTCTTTTATGAGTTCGAAACGTAGCCAGAGAACGTTCTCTGCTGAGTTTATAAAACTGTAAAAAGACGCTGTAGCAACCCGTCATTCAGGGCAGGTGAGGGTTTTGAGCCCCACCTGTTTTGCATGTTATTTTTGCATTGATATGTGACGTTATCATGATTCAACTTTGTTTTTTTTCCGAGTTCCCAGCTGTCTTGAAAACACCATAAATCCAGAGAATGCCAGAATTTGATGACAATTTTTGATGACAGAATTTGCCTATGAAGGACCGTAGCGCCACCTTTCTGTTCAAGTGAGCACAGCACAACAAGGTGAGTCCAAAAACGTATTGTATGCTGCTGCGTAAATGATGTAACATGCCAGGGAGATATGTATACTGTAACTAAGAAAGTAATACTAAGCGTATGTTGTGTAGTAAGCTGTTAGTAGCCCATGTGCCTCTGTAACCGATGTGAAATGGCTAGTTAGTTAGCGGTAATGCGCGCTAATAGCGTTTCAATCAGTGACGTCACTCGCTCTGAGACCTGAAGTGGTTGTTCCCCTTGCGTTGCAAGGGCCGAGGCTTTTGTGGCGCGATGGGTAACGATGCTTCGTGGGGTGTACGTTGTTGATGTGTGGTTCGAGCCCAAGTAGGGGCGAAGAGAGGGACGGAACCTACACTGTTACACCTCACCCTAATCAGTTTGTCCTTTTCCCCCTCTTAATTTAGCCTACTGTTCTGACTTGGTGGTGCACATGTAGCCTATAGCCTGTTTTAGATGACAACTTGTTTTCTGGAGATTTTATTATCTATTTACTTTAATTAGTCTGATCAGTGGAACAATTCTCATTCTCAACGATGGGCTAAAATATAGGGTAATTACTGTGCTTGTCAGAAAGAACCCTACTGTTATTCCCCACACTTACTTTGTTATTCCACTTCTTCCTAATTATGCCACTGTAAACACATATTTCAAATCTCATATTTCTACTTATCTTTGAAATGGAATAATATGAGGCTATGTATTTTTGCAGCCATTCATGGACAGTTTTGAATAAGTCATACAAATAAGCATTTCTCCAGGAATCAAATATCAATTTTTGACATTTTAGTATTGTTCACATGGTAGGCAGAGATGGTAGGTGGACTCACAACTCATAAACACATATTTTGTCTATGTAGAGTAAAAGGATGGCAAGGATCTTCAACTAGTAGGCCTAAACCACCTGAATATTGATATTCATTACATTCTTCTTGAAGGTTTGGTGATTTTGAGAAATGTATTATTATAACAAGAACATTTTCAAACACTCAACTCTAAGGGAAACATAGATCAGCAGTTCCCAACCCTCCTGGAGAGCAAGCAGGATTTTCTTTCAGCCCTATTTTAAAGAGTTTACCCAAATTACAAATACAGAATATTTGCAATCTGCAAACTATGATTTAGTTAACCACTGCCATCAACCATTATTAATATTTCCTGTGTAGAGCCTTAGTGTAGTGGCAACACTCCCAGGCACGTGTTGCATGCAACTTTCCACTTGAGAACAGGGATCATTGCCTGCTTCCAACCTTCCCACGGTTTCTAGCGTTTGCCTGTATCCTTATTTCATTACTGTCCGAATAAAGTGTCAAACCACCTATAAATATCTCACAAAACCACACCTATCCCACTTTTGTAGAAGTTCAGAACGAGAAAGTGTAGGTTATATAGAAATACAGTAATTATGCTCAAATGAAAAATTATTAAACAAAATAATGAGGATTTCTATCAGCCTAATCGAGGTGAGATGACATCTCACATTTCAGTGTTCGAACTTGTAAACAAGGCTGCATGGGATTTATTTTAATACAATTCCGTGAAGCCAAGGCAATTTCCACTTTAGGGATAATGCAGGGAGAGCTTGTGGATTTGACTGCATTAACGCAGTTTCACCTCCAACACCGTCAAAACATCAGTTATGCGGATGTTGGCTAAAGCGGATTTGATTGAATCGGCCATAAAACACTTTGAGGCTATGGAATTTATCACCTGTTTTAAACAGATAGTTATTATTGAAGTAGCTAAGCAATAGTCTACTGAAGCAGTGAAAGCTTAATTGTTAGATTTATTTTCCGTTATGCAATGTCATTGAGTTCTAGACTTGAGAAATGATCATACCTTACCTGCTTCATTCCTCAACCCTCGAAATAACTTCATTCTTCCACAGTGTGCGCTGATATTAATGATGGGTCAAGTGTTCTACCTCCCCTGCATGTGGCCCTGGTGAACTGAATGTTGCTTAGAAATAGACACCTCAGGAGAATACTGAACAGTCTTTTATAAGACGGTTGAGCTGCTCTGTAGCAACATTGCTTCCTTCCTCATATGACGATATGGGGTTTCCTGTAGGTGTAGCTGGCTTCTGTGATCTGATGCTTTGGAGTTTATTTTCATAGAGCATGTCTCAACAGTCTCAAACATATTTCCCAATCCTATCATGTGCTGGGTTGGCCTGCATGCATCTCACATGATAAACAGGCAAATATGTATTTGACTTAAACTTAATGTACAAGATAATGATTACCTTTATGACACATTTGCTTATCATTATAGCTACAATATAATTAATGAGCTGACACAAATGATCAGTGAACTATGAGAACAGTATACAGTAGATGTTGGATGGATTTCTTTGGGATGGACTTGACATCTATAGTCATACTAGACACATGAGTACAAAGGAAGCAACTAAAGCTTTCACTTAACTAACAAATGGAGAAGAAGACTTCATTTGTTTTGTGGTTTAATTCTCTAAATGTTATATTTCAAAACCTCACTACACAAAAACAGAACTGTGGACTGTGGGGCCTCCCCTCAAAAAAACCCCGATAGGCTAATACCTGCAACGAAATGCATCTAAGTAGCCCGGAAATAGCTGTACTTTCACTTTCGTCAATGGTAAAGTTTGTCCCCCCCCCACAGTTTTATCATGAAAGAGGTAACGGTGTGCTTTAGGACCATACGGATGCCTCCAAGCGGTCTGGTAGGCTGTTTGGAGTGTTTATCCGACTGGATTTAGGACCACTCGGACACCACAGAGCGGGCTGACAGGCTGTGTGAAGGCAAAGCTTCTGGAAAGTTGGCTGGACCAGCACGGGAGATTTGAGCATAGTTTACGTGTTACGCTCTTTCCCTGAGTTGTGAGAGGAACAGAAACTGGCTACTTTTTAGTTGACTGATGTAGCTGGCAAGGTAACTGCTGTTTAACTTAACAGGAAAAAAACAAAACTTGTGTTTATTCACAGTGCTGAGCTAGTATTGTAACTGACATGTAACGTTAGCTAATGTTTCATCCCCTCTCGACTGAGGTGAATAAATAAGCTACGCTAGTGAGTAGCTAGCACAGCCAGGTCAGCTCTAGCCTTTAGTTATCTGTCAGATAGCAATATGAGGTGGCTATTATTACTATAGTAACAGCAGTTGTTTGTATGGACATGTTTTGTAGCCTTTGTTTTGTCACGTTTCAGAAGTAAATTCACTTGGCAAGCTTTTGCCAGTTGATAGAGAGATAGCTGGCCAAAAGTTGGCTTACATTAGCTATTATTTTGCCTCAATCAAACTAGACCTGACTCAAACAATGAAACCATCGACCAAACAATTTAAGATTGATATTCTGATGTTTTTTCAGTGCAATGTGGGTTGTATTAGTCTATGTCAATGTAACTGTCATGTCCTGACCAGTAATAGGGGTTATTTGTTATTTTAGTTTGGTCAGGACGTGGCAGGGGGTATTTGTTTTATGTGGTTCAGGGTGTGTTTGTGTATGTGTTCATGTAGAGGGGGTATTTGGTTTATATGGTTCGGGGTGGTTGTTTATGTAGAGGGGTATTTGATTTATTAGTCCAGGGTTTTGGTTATTGTTCTATGTTAGTTTAGTTCTATGTTCAGTCTAGTCGTTTGTATTTCTATGTTTAGTTAATTGGTGTTGGGGCCTTCAGTTGAAGGCAGCTGTCTATCGTTGCCTCTGACTGAAGGTCCTATAAATAGGTATGTGTTTTGTCATGGGATTTTGTGGGAGATTGGTGCTGTGTATAGCTTTGTGCCTTACCGGCCTGTTCTTTGTCGTCGTGTTTTTTGTATACGCGTTTATTTTGGTTTTCCTTCTTTGTCCTTTAATAAAAGATGAGTATACATTTTCCTGCTGCGTCTTGGTCTAAACCCTACGACACCCGTGACAGTAACGTTATTGATCTGTCAGTTTCCCTAGCTGATCCCCTAATTTTCACACTAACACAGTAATAAACAGCTCTAACGTTACAGGCTTTACCATCATGGTGCATAGTAGAGGTCTGCACCAGACCGATTTCTTCCTCCAGCTCTCGCCTGCACCAGCTGGCTTACTGTCTGACTCCCACCCGCTACCGCAAGAACTGGTCCCAAACCCAACCTCTGTCCTGCAATGTTATTTTAGGCATATGTGATGCAGTTCACTTGCCAGCCATGGTCCCAGCAATTTTGCGCCCTATAGGCAATTTCAAATGCGCAAAAATAACTTAAGAAATAGGTTAAAAAAACAGAGATTCTCACATGGCCCTTACATTGTATTACTGGGCTATATCAGCCAATGTGCTAGATGTAGTTTGAAAATATCAATATTTAGGCAATGTAGTGAACTATAGCCTATTTAGAAAGTACATTTCCTTGGAAAGATAACTGTCCCGTGCTTCTCCGCCCATTCTCTTAAATGCATACCAGCAAAGCCACTACACAACACTAAACAATAAATTAATTGCACTATAATGGTGACAAACGGTGCCCACAAATTGTTAGGGCCTACATAAAGCTGTCCCAACAGAAGAGTCCCAACAGCAGTCCCAACACCTTATCACTGCTACACCTGGCTATCAGCGGAGCCTTTTCTGGCAGCGAAACAGTTCATTCAGCCTCATTTATTGCCTTTTTAAAAAACATAGCTGATATGGCTGACTTGCTTAAACAAATGTGGTTTCTACTGACAATTGAGATGTACAAACTACATTATGGCATAAGGTGACGACGAGCGGATAAGAGGCAATCCATAATTTAGATTAAGACATTCATGAGCGAGCTCGGACGGTCGTTGTCAATATAACTAATTGTTCAGCACTTTTGAAATGTACAGCATCAGAATTCAGAACATGGGCCGTTCATACACTATTCTCCCTGTGCACCAAGTCAGAACTGTAGGATAAATAAAGGAAGCATAAAAGCAGACAATGAAAGCTCTTTCAATATTCAATGATTACATTTCTCTAAAACAGGCTATAGGCTACATGTGCACCACCAAGTCAGAACAGTAGGCTAAATTATGAGGGGAAAAGGGACCAAATGATTAGGATGAGGCACGTGGGCTACTAACAACTTACTACACAACATACACTTAGTATTACTTTCTTAGCTACAGAATACATATCTTCCTGGCATTTTACATAATTTTTTATGCAGCATACAATACATTTTTGGACTCACCTTGCCATTCTCTGGATTCATGGTGCTTCCAAGACAACTGGGAACTCAGTAAACTTCAGGTCGGAGCTCTAGAAAGAGGCCTGAGTTCCCGACTTGCAATTCCGAGTTGGATGAACGTTCAAAACTTATTTTCCCAATCAGAGCTAGATTTTTTCCCGACTTCCCAGTTGTCTTGAACTCACTGATGTCTGAGGTGTCCCAGTTCCGAGTTTCCAGTTGTTTTGAGAGCGGCAGAAGTCATTCTGGATTGACAGCAAGGCCAATGTTGAATGTTTATCCTTTCAAGCTTGGAAAAGAGACCCTTAAACCCAGACTTGGACCACACACCCACTCCACTGAATAGCAGACTAGTGATTGCTTTGCAATGCTTGCAGTTAGCCACTGATTCCTTCAAAACCACTCATTGTTGAATTTGCAATTTCCAACTTGTGTAATGTTTATGTCCAATGATCACCGATACATTTTATCTTTAATTTCTCTTCATTATTTCTCTTCACATGACAAGAATTGAAAAGGATTTGCCAGTAGATTGTCTACTTGATTCATGATGATGACTGCTAGCTAAGATTTTGAAAGTATGATGTTGACATAATCAGTCCAATCAAAGCTACGGTAGATATAACATGATTGGATGTCATATGTGTGGCCAATGACCTTGAGCCTTCTTGGATGGGCACTTCTATGTAACTCTATGGCAGCACCCAAGGGGCTTAAATTTTCACACTCTACCCGTAGATTTTGCGATGATGATATGTCCCCATGAGTGACAGAACACTGAGCCAATCACGGCGCAACTAGAGAACATTACCAACCCTTTAAGCTCCATATTTTCCTTTGGCTGCCCCACCACCACAGAAAGCGCTGAGCTAGGCTGACACACCTGCATTTTGGAGCTGCCTTACTCAAGAAAGCAAAAAAGAGACCAAGTTTGTATGTGGCTTTATTAACTCAATGATTCTTACTATTTGATAGTTTGCAAACTGATAAAAAAATGTTTTACCTTTATTTAACTAGGCAAGTCAGTTAAGAACAAATTCTTATTTTCAATGATGGCCTAGGAACAGTAGGTTAACTGCCTTGTTCAGGGGCAGAATTACAGATTTTTACCTTATCAGCTCGGGGATTCGATCTTGCAACCTTTCGGTTACTATGTGACATGTATTAATGCCAAAATAACATGCAAAACAGGCAACCCCAAAAATGTAAGTATTTCTTTTTTTAGCTAAACAGGTGGGGCTCTGCCACGCTTGCCCTTAATGACGGGTCACCACTGGTGTGAATAATGTGAAAAATGTGCTTTTAACACAATAGGTAGTCTAACGCATACAAAGCAGAAAGAGGACAGTTAAAAAACAATCTGTGCGACAAAAATATTTTCATTCCAAAATCGTCTGTCTGAATGCCCGCTCCCGCCTGCAGCATCAAAAATGCCGACCACACCGCAATTATCTCTGTCAGGACCCGCATCCCTGGATACAGTTATGTTAGAATGGCCAGTCAAGTCCATATAATCGCAGACATAAATTCATGCAGTTTAAGACCATCCAATAGAACATACTATATGCCAGTGAAACTGAATGCCATGCACTCAGACATTGCATTATTCTGCTGGAGGTGTAAAGCACAAAAGGGGACATATTTGCATATGGTGTGGTCTTGTGAAGGCTGGCTGAATTCTGCCAAAGAGTATGTTCTTTAATCTCAGCATGTGTACAGATTCTCCCTTTTCCCTGTTTTTGTTTGCTTGGAAATGTTGATACTGGAGACTTATCAGAAGAAACTGTGTAACCTAGAATTTATAGTGGTTAATAAATGCTTTGCCATTCATTGGAAGGTTGGTTATCCTTCCACAATGTATGGAAGAAATGTCAAGTTATGTACAGTATCACTAAGATTAAGGGTATACTGTGCAACACCCCCAGATGGTAAGGGTAGGTAACAACACATCTGCCACGCTGATCCTCAACCCGTGGGCCCCTCAGGGGTGCGTGCTCAGTCCCCTCCTGTACTCCCTGTTCACTCATGACTGCATGGCCAGGCACAACTCCAACACTATCATCAATTTTGCCTATGACACAACAGTGGTAGGCCTGATCACCGACAACGATGAGACAGCCTATAGGGAGGAGGTCAGAGACCTGGTCGTGTGATGCCAGGACAACAACCTCTCCCTCCACATGATCAAGATAAAGGAGATGATTGTGGACTACAGGAAAATGGGGAATGTGCACGCCCCCATTCTCATTGACGGGCTGTAGTGGAGCAGGTTGTGAGCTTCAAGTTCCTTCGTGTCCACATCACCAATAAACCAACATGGTCCAAGCACACCAAAACCTATTCCCCCTCAGGAGACTGAAAAGATTTGGCATGGGTCCTCAGATCCTCAAAAGGTTCTACAGCTGCACCATCGAGAGCATCCTGACTGGTTGCATCAATGCCTGGTATGGCAACTGCTCGGCCTACGACCGCAAGGCACTACAGAGGGTAGTGCTTACGGCCCAGTACATCACTGGGGCCAAGCTTCCTGCCATCCAGGACCTCTATACCAGGCGGTGTCAGAGGAAGGCCCTAAAAATTGTCAAAGACTCCAGCCACCCTAATCATAGACTGTTTTCTCTGCTACCGCACGGCAAGCGGTAACAGGAGCGCCAAGTCGAAGTCCAAAAGGCTTCTTAACAGCTTCTACACCCAAGCCATAAGTCTTCTGAACAGCTAATCAAAGGGCTACCCAGACCACGCTTTTACACTCCTGCTACTCCGTTTATAATCTATGCATAGTCACTTTAACTCTATGTTCATGTACAGTTGAAGTCGGAAGTTTACATACACTTAGGTTGGAGTCATTAAAACTCGTTTTTCAACCACTCCACACATTTCTTGTTAACAAACTATAGTTTTGGCAAGTCGGTTAGGGCATCTACTTTGTGCATGACACAAGTAATTTTTCCAACAATTGTTTACAGACAGATTATTTCACTTATAATTCACTGTATCACAATTCCAGTGGGTCAGAAGTTCACACACTAAGTTGACTGTGCCTTTAAACAGCTTGGAACATTCCAGAAAATGATGTGATTGCTTTATAAGCTTCTGATAGGCTAATTGACATCATTCGAGTCAATTGGAGGTGTACCTGTGGATGTATTTCAAGGCCTACCTTCAAACTCAGTGCCTCTTTGCTTGACATCATGGGAAAATCAAAAGAAAATCAGCCAAGACCTCAACATTTTTTTGGAGACCTCCACAAGTCTGGTTCATCCTTGAGAGCAATTTCCAAACGCCTGAAGGTACCACGTTCATCTGTACAAATAATAGTATGCAAGTATGAACACTATGGGACCACGCAGCCGTGGTCTGTCTCCTAGAGATGAACGTACTTTGGTGCGAAAAGTGCAAATCGATCCCAGAACAACAGCAAAGGGCCTTGTGAAGATGCTGGAGGAAACAGGTACAAAAGTATCTATATCCACAGTAAAACTAGTCTTATATCAACATAACCTGAAAGGCCGCTCAGCAAGGAAGAAGCCACTGCTCCAAAACCGCCATAAAAAAGCCAGACTACGGTTTGCTACTTCACATGGGGACAAAGACCTTATTTTTTGGAGCAATGTCCTCTGGTCTGATGAAACAAAAATATAACTGTTTGGCCATAATGACCATCGTTATGTTTGTGTCACAGTTGTCGTTGGTAGAAATGGAGGACCAAAACGCAGCAGGTACGTGAATGCTCATCTTGATTTTTAATTATCTTCAAAAATGAACATACAAAATAACAAAACCGAAAAAACGAACAACTAACAAACAGTCTGGCAAAGCAAAGCTCAACACAGAACAATCACCCACAAATCACACACACAAACACACCCTAATATATGGGACTCTCAATCAAAGGCAGATAGACAACACCTGCCTTCAACTGAGAGTACCAACCCCAATTAACCAAACATAGAAACACACACACCAGACTAACCATAGAATACAAACACATAGACCATCAACCAAAAACCCGGAAATACTAAATCAAACACCCTTTACACAAACACACCACCCCGAACCACATAAAACAAATACCCTCTGCCACGTCCTGACCAAACTACAAAAACAATTAACCTTATACTGGCCAGGACGTGACAGTACCCCCCCCCTTAAAGGTGCTACCCCAGAAGCACCTTAACAAAAAATAACCCCAAGCAACACCAAAAAAAATTCCCCTTTTCTAAAGGGAGGGAAGGGAGGGTGGCTGCCGTCAACGACGGCACTGTGCTACACCCCCCCTCCCCAACCCACCTATTTCTGGAGGTGGCTCTGGTTCCGGCCGTTCCAGGCTGTCGGGCCACTCTGGCATCGCCGGGGGCAGTCGGGCCAGTCTGGCATCGCCGGGGGGCAGTCGGGCCAGTCTGGCATCGCCGGGGGGCAGTCGGGCCAGTCTGGCATCGCCGGGGGGCAGTCGGGCCAGTCTGGCAGTTCGGGACAGTCTGGGCAGTTCGGGACAGTCTGGCAATTCGGGACAGTCTGGGCAGTCTGGCAATTCGGGACAGTCTGGCCAGTCTGGCCACTCGGGACAGTCTGGGCAGTCTGGCCACTCGGGACAGTCTGGGCAGTCTGGCAACTCGGGACAGTCTGGGCAGTCTGGCAACTCGGGACAGTCCGGCAGTTCAGCGCAGTCTGGCCACTCCGGCAGTTCAGCGCAGTCTGGCCACTCCGGCAGTTCAGCGCAGTCTGGCCACTCCGGCAGTTCAGCGCAGTCTGGCCACTCCGGCAGTTCAGCGCAGTCTGACGACTGTTGACTGGCGGGCAGCTCTGACGACTGTTGACTGGCGGGCAGCTCTGGTGACGACTGTTGACTGGCGGGCAGCTCTGGTGACGACTGTTGACTGGCGGGCAGCTCTGGTGACGACTGTTGACTGGCGGGCAGCTCTGGTGACGACTGTTGACTGGCGGGCAGCTCTGGTGACGACTGTTGACTGGCGGGCAGCTCTGGTGACGACTGTTGACTGGCGGGCAGCTCTGGTGACGACTGTTGACTGGCGGGCAGCTCTGGTGACGACTGTTGACTGGCGGGCAGCTCTGGTGACGACTGTTGACTGGCGGGCAGCTCTGGTGACGACTGTTGACTGGCGGGCAGCTCTGGTGACTGTTGACTGGCGTGGCTGGGTTGACGCACTTGTAGCCTGGTGCGTGGTGCTGGTACTGGGCTTACCAGATTATGTACACGCACCTCCAGGCTAGTGCGGGGAGCGGGAACAGGACGAGTCGGACTGGGTTGACGCACTTCCGGGTCCGCACGAGAGACAGGAGCTGGAAACCCAGGGCTATGGAGGCGCACAGTCGGTCTCGATCTTACCTCCTGCACAACCCGTCTTGGCTGGATGGAACTAGTAGCCCTGTACGAGCGGGGTGCTCGTACAGGGCAGACTGGGCTGTGCAGGGGCCTGATGGTAGCCGTGCGTAGAGCGGGAGTTGGGTAGCCTGGTCCTCGGAGGCGTACCGGCGACCAGATGCGCTGCGCAGGCATCCTCCTACCAGGCTGGATGCCCGCTCTAGCACGGCACCTGCAAGGGGCTGGAATAACGCGCACCGGACTGTGCGTGCGTATGGGTGAGATAGTGCGCTCCTCAGCGAAACATAGCGCTCTCCACCCCATACGCTCCTCCATATAACCACGGGTAGCTGGCTTCCGGCTTTTCTTACGCCTAGCCAAACTACCCGTGTGCCCCCCCCCAAAAAAATTATTGGGGGTGCCTCTCGTGCTTCTCCCTCAGCGCGTACTTGGCCTCGTACCTACGCCTCTCTGCCTTGGCTGCCTCAATTTCCCACTGCGGGTGGCGATAATCCTCAGCCTGGTGCCAAGGTCCGGCCCCGTCCAGAACTTCCTCCCAGGTCCATTTCTCCCGCCAGTCCAACTCGAATTCCCTCTGCTCCTTCTTCTGCTGCTTGGTCCTTGAGTGGTGGGTGATTCTGTCACAATTGTCGTTGGTAGAAATGGAGGACCAAAACGCAGCAGGTACGTGAATGCTCATCTTGATTTTTAATTATCTTCAAAAATGAACATACAAAATAACAAAAACGAAAAAACTAACAACTAACAAACAGTCTGGCAAAGCAAAGCTCAACACAGAACAATCACCCACAAATCACACACACAAACACACCCTAATATATGGGACTCTCAATCAAAGGCAGATAGACAACACCTGCCTTCAACTGAGAGTCCCAACCCCAATTAACCAAACATAGAAACACACACACCAGACTAACCATAGAATACAAACACATAGACCATCAACCAAAAACCCGGAAATACTAAATCAAACACCCTTTACACAAACACACCACCCCGAACCACATAAAACAAATACCCTCTGCCACGTCCTGACCAAACTACAAAAACAATTAACCTTATACTGGCCAGGACGTGACAGTTTGGAGGAAAAAGGGGGATGCTTGCAAGCCGAAGAACACCATCCCAACCGTGAAGCACGGGGGTGGCAGCATCATGTTGTGGGCTGTAGTAACAATAGATGATAGGAAACAAATGTGGTGTCTTAAAGCATCCCTTTGATTACATTAATCATTATTTTAAGTTTCATTTGTGCGAGGTGAACCTACTTGTGATACAGTATGTTATTTTTCTCAGACAGTTTGGTTAGGTTACCATCTCTGTGGTGGGCTCCTGTATCTAGGTCTGTTTATTAGCTGTCTGGGAGGAGGAGACAGAAGAACGGCATGTCAGCCAGACAGTCTGTATTGGTGACCTGCATGTCACTAAAGAGGGCTCTTCTATTATCTCCAATGTTCCCTGCGGTTCCCAGTTCCCTCTTCAGCTCAGTGAGACGCTGCAGGATCACCTGTCTCTCCCTGCCTCGCATCAAGCCCCTGAAGTACAGCACAGCCGACAGGTGCTTCTTACTGCAGACAGAGACCAAAAATTAAGTGAATCTTGATTTGTAGTTTACTAAAGTTCAATCAACAAATCACATGTCACAGAGAGATTCACAAAGACCCAGACCAGGACAATGTTCTGGGAAAGTACAGCACAACATACAAGTGTTCATGCCTCATCGGGGGAACACCCCCCACTGTCAGCCCTGCTTTGTAGTCAATTCAATGGGCTTTTTTCACATGGGAAACATTGCCAAAGTAAGTGAAATAGATAATAAACAAAAATGAAATAAACAGTAAACATTACACTCACAAATGTTTCAAAGCAATAAAGACATTTCAAATGTCATATTATAGACAGTGTTACAAAAGGGAAAATAAACATAAATATGGGTTGCATTTACAATGATGCTTGTTCTTCACTGGTTGCCCTTTTCTTGTGGCAACTTGTCACAAATCTTGCTGCTGTGATGGCACACTGGTATTTCACCCAATGGATATGGAAGTTGTTCAAAATTTGATTTGTTTTCAAAATCTTTGTGGGTCTGTGTAACCTGAGGGTAAGTATCTCTCACCAGGCTCAGGTGGGTCTGGCCCCTCCTATGTACATCCTGCATTTACTTCTATCAGGAATCAACAATTGCTTTCTGCTCCCTCGCAATCTGCTACTGTCAGCATGCTTCCCCTGTCTGATGAACACTGCTAACCACTGACCTACTTTGTCTTCCAGTGCTGTTCTTCTCTCTTCACAGCAACAGGGCCATAACAGAGTCAGAGTAGAATTCATATGATGTTTTTTTAACTAGTTTTTTGTCATTGTAATTTATACTGTGCATATTACACCGGTATACTCTGTTGATTACCAAAATCAACAGATACAAGATGTGACCACAGGAAGATGCATGGTATTACCTGATGTCTGGGTAGTCAGCAACGAAAAGTTTCAGGTGGTTCTTTATGTCCCTCTTGTTTGTTTCCCCAATGATGTTACTCAGGTGGTCTCCTACTGGGTGGAGCCAGTCATGGGCTGTCTTATAGAAGAGGAAAATATGTGTGTGTCTTGTAGTCTTGAATGGTTATAACAAGTAATTTGTTTATGACAGCACTGAGGGCCCATTCTGAATATACAAAGTAACATTCCTCAAAACACAAAGCCATAACGATGAAACAAATCAATGTACTGTAGTATTCTACATTTTAAACAATGTTGAATGAACATGAAAAGTGGAATGTGTGTGGATGTAAATTGATAAAACAATCTTAGAACGGTCAGATTGTGGTTCAGGGTTAAGAAGTGTTAGCTACCATTTCCTTAAACAGATCCTTGAGTTTATCCCACTGCGCCCTCATCTTGGTGGCAGCTTTGTCATGCTTCCTGTTCTTACAGGAGTAGTTGTTTTTCATCAGCTGGGAGACATACTCTTTCACCACGTAGTAGTGCAAGCGGCTCAAAAAGGTCTGATGCAGAGGAACACAGGGAACAGTGGGGCAAGAGAAAATAATTAAAAAGAGAAATTAAAGTCTGCTGTTTTCACGGTTTACATTCTCTCTTTCACATGACTGACATCATCCTAATCAACTAAGTGACATCCATCCTCCTCTCCCTTTTACTGCTTTTCCTGGCAGTTCACCCCCATTTCCACATCAACTCAAGAAGCTACTTTAATCCATTTTCCATTCTATGCATGGTCACCTTCCAGCAACAGACTCTTTAGGAAAGAGAATAGCAGGGAGGCTGCTGGCCCGGACACGGTCCCTCCAGCCATACTTAAGCACTGCGCTGACCAGCTCTCCCGTTTTCACGGACATCTTCAACCAGTCACTAGAGCAATGCACGGTTCCTGTCTGAATGACTACAGACCTGTACTCACCTTGGTCATCATGAAAACCTTTGAGCGTCTGGTACTGTTCCATCTCACAACCATCAATGAAGCTTTCCTTGACGCACTGCAGTTTGCCTACAGAGCTAACTGGTCTGTGGATGATGCTGTCAACATGGGCCTACACTACATCCTCAAACACCTGGAGAACCCAAAGACATATGCAAGGATACTGTTTGTAAACTTTAGCTCTGCGTTCAATACCATCATCCCAGAACTGCTACAAGACAAACTCTCCCAGCTGAATGTGTCCAGCTCCATCTGTCATTGGATCACTGAATTCCTGCCCAACAGGAAAAACTGGGAAAACACCTTTTGGAACTCTTTATCTCTCAACACCGGAACGCTGCAAGGCTGCATGCTCTCACCTCTTCTCACTCTACACCAATGACTGCACCTTCAACAACGCATCTGTCAAACTACTCAAGTTTGCAGATAACACCACTATGGTCGGTCTCATCACCGATGGCGATGAGTCCATGTACTGTGGAGAGGTCGATTGGCTAGTGGCCTGGTGCAGTCGTAATAACCTGGAACTCAACAAAGGCAAAACCGCGGGAAATGGTGGTTGACTTCAGAAACCGCCCTCCACCATCTCTCCCCCTTGTGATTGATGGCTCAGCTGTTAGCACTGCTGAATCATTCAAATTCCTGGGGACCATCAACTCCCACAAGCTCAAGTGGAAGGACATCACAACGGTCACCAAGAAGGAACACCAGCGGATGTACTACTTGTGGCAGCTGAAAAAACTGCTCATTATTTTATAGCTCTATGCTCACTCTACCTAGTTGTATTATATATTGTATGTAAACTTTGTTTAAACTCCGGTGTCTGTATTCTGTCTCTAAATGTTGTCTATCACTAGCAGCACCATATCACCAAATATAATTCTGAGTATTTTCTTAATTGAGTGTTATATCCTTAATTTAAAACAATATGAACAGCACTTCCTGATTCCTTACCTGTACATTTGGAGGTCTCATTTGTGAACAGCGATGGGTCAGCTTCTCTGTCCTGCTATACAGCTGTTGAAAGTCCTCATCTGTGGAGAGCCACTTCCTCGTCATCATTCTCCTGAGGTAGGGCTGGAAGAAACAGACACATATTAACCCACCCATTCCCTCACAATCTTTTTTGTTTGATCACCCATCCATAACATTGACAGCAGGAGCAATTGAGAGCTTAGCTTAAAAGCCTTTACAAAAACATGTGCAAGGATGAAATCAGTAGGCTACCAAACTAAGTAACTTCCAGGTCACCCGAGACAAGTAGCAAAGACAGATCTCAATCACCTCAACACACTCTGATCAACTCAGGCTATCAGGGCATTTGTAGAATGAGGATAAGGTCAATCAAACTTCCCTCCCTAACCTACCCTGACATCATTTTTAAACTGGTCCTCCAGGCCCTGGACCAGTCTATGGACCAGGCCATCCACCTCTCTGCTGAGATGGTCTACCTGTGTTGGGCAGCTCTCCCTGTAGCCCTCCATATGCTCCCTGGAGGAAGAGAAAGAGGGAAATGAAAGAGGTCAGGTCAGGTTGTCATTCATACACACCTATGTTCAATTCATCAGAACACTACGTTGGGGAAGGGGGGGTGAAGGGGGAATGGCATGAGGGTTTCAACAGGGGTCGTCAGAATTATGTTTTGTTTGTGTAACTATGTGATGTTTCTTGTGAAACTGGGGTTTTCGGATTATGTTTGGAAACATTTGTGACAGATGGATTTGGTAATTTGGGGAAGAAGGGCTATGTTGTCTTGATAGAGCTGCGTGATGAGATTATCCAAACAAACATTATGCCAATAGTAGGAAATACGGCTAAACAGTATAAAGTTATATCTGGCCATCTGAGTGTCCTGTCTCCTTGAACATGAATAACTAAATCTGCAGGAGAGAATTCTGACTTTTTTTGCCCATCTCTAATACTATGTTCCTCTTTTTTGACTGACATAGGCATGCTGTGGATTGTTTCAGTGGTATTACCAGCTCTTTGAGCATGGAGAGAGGTCTTCTACAGCTTAAACCCCTAGGCAGTTATTTTGCGCAGCTCCGTTTCCCTGAAACCACGTGGTGTTTCTCTCTTCAGACTGGCAGTGATATACTCCAGAAATGCCTGTTGGCTGGAAACAGCTTTGCTCTTCAATACACTTTCACTTATACAATAATATGATATAGTGTGCCACTGTGCCTGCATGGTAGTGTGTTTGAGTATGTTTGAGTTGGTTTGTAAGATACTGTACATATCTATCCATAATTCAACATGACTTGTGTATTTTTTTATGTTTATCTTGAACAGCATCTTGCAGGCAGGCTAAATTACCTTATTTGGGTTCCACAGAAAATGCACATTAAATAAATACTCTCTTATAGTTGTTTCATCGTCCCAGTTTTCCATCACACTTCTGTTGCATAAGTGGCAACTTCAAATCAGACAT
Source organism: Salmo salar (assembly GCF_965601325.2). Taxonomy (NCBI): domain Eukaryota; kingdom Metazoa; phylum Chordata; class Actinopteri; order Salmoniformes; family Salmonidae; genus Salmo; species Salmo salar. The sequence goes on from NC_138291.1 coordinate 31,792,317, forward strand.
AGTGAAGTTAAACTTGTACCTAAATGCATGACACTATACCACTAAAATATGTTTGCAAACAAAAAATGTGCATCAAATCACTGAGATAGTTTAATTAATACTAATTGTTACTGACACTGTTCTTCTGATCCAAGACTTCTGTTCTTAGGTCAATCTTTTAGGCAGCAGTCAAATGTTTCATTTATTCACACCTTCCTTTGCTGAATGTACCCCAAAGTGTCTGGCAAGCTGAACTGACTGCCTAGCAACTGTTGTCCAGGACATTCTAGTCTACATTGTGGGTGGAGGAAAGGGAAAGGGGGATACCTAGTCAGTTGTCCAACTGAATGTATTCAACTGAAATGTGTCTTCCGCATTCGTGGGGAGTGTTGTTTACCGGATGTAGTGAAGAGGATTCAGACTTACTTAAGAGCTGTAAAGGTGTTGATGTAGGTTATCTGATAGTCAGCCCAAAGTGAAGGGTTTTCCACACTGTTACAGCAGTACGTTAATTTAGTCTCAAATCTATGGAGAGAGAAAGGAGAGATAAAACATATATAAGCCATGGGGTTATTAACACACAAAGGAGAAGGCCCGGTTTTGTTTTTCCAGTGAATAATGGTTAGGATAGAGATAGAAAAAGCAGACTCAAATCAAATAACATTTTATTGGTCACATACACATGATTATCAGATGTTATTGTGAGTGTAGCGAAATGCTGTTACAGGACTGTTGCAGAGCATACCGTTTGGGAAACTGCTGTAACTCTTCCAGGCAGGAACAGACTACTCTCATCTCCAGGTTCACGTCAATCCTCTTGGAGTTAACAGCATTGCTCTTAACTTTCTACAAAGAAAGCAACATCAGTTTCAACTCTTACAAAGTAATAGTAGCCTGTCACTACAATGAAAATGTATCTAAGTAGGCAATGTTGCCCTCTAATGGAGATATGACAGTATTGCAATATATGAAATCATGACAAAACAATACCGTCCAAATATCCATGTGTATGTCAGAGTTCAAGAAGTGTTCATCATCGGTCTCTGGTGCCTGTTTCTTTATCCAAATGTCCTCGTTTTCAAGCTCTAATATTCTATCCAGCGAAGCTCTCATGTCCTCCTGGAAAAGACATGGAAAGCAAAAGAATAATAAAGGCTAAAGGACTGACGAGCAAAATATAACAAAAATGTTTGTAAACTCTTCTAGTGTACCTTCTTTCAATCTGAATTCCTCCTAAACATCTTTCCATCTGTCTCTTAGAAGTGTTCGATCCCTTACCTTAGCCCGCATGCAGTATTTCCCCTTGAGCTGGTCCAGGAAGCCCTCCTCCAGTGAGAGGCCTATTTTCTCAGCCTCCATCTCTGGTCTCAATGAAGGACTGCTCATTATCTTCTCACTGTTCAACAGGGATGGTGTCTCTCAGATACAATAATACTCACCATTTTGAGTCATAGAAAACATTTTGTTTATATGCACTGTACTTCTTAGTCAAGACAATGACTTTTAGTCTTCCTCACCTCTCATAGCAATTGATGATCCAGTCCAGCAGGGCGTAGTAGTCCTTCAGATCTGTCACCTGCTGCTGAAGCGTGTTCAGGTGCTGGCTGACAGCACCATGGTAACAGCTCATGTAGGTGCTGAACACGTTGAAGCTGGGTGGGTAAGAGCCCTGCAGCTCTCCCTTCACCTTCTCCAAGTCTTCTACAATGGCCTTGCCCAGCAGGCCCAGGTGGATAGCCAGCCAGGAGGCATTCTGCTCGGGCCTGTCCAGATTAACTCTCTTCAACGTTGCCTCGACCCCCTTGCTCACAGCCTCCCTCCAGGCACCCCGCCAGTCCCCTAGCCCAACGACGCCCCCGGGCTCTGCCTCCCTCGTCTCCTCCTCCTGGATGACGCGGGCCACATGCATCAGGAGCTCCTTGTTGCAGGAGGGAAGGCTGTTGGAGTTGCACACTATCTCCTTCACCTTTTCCTGCATGGCTCTATAAAGGATGCTCAGGTCCTTCTCCTTCTTGGCCAGCTCCATGGGGGAGGCCTCCTCCATGCACTCCTCCCTCTCCCGCTGGAACTCCTGGCGTAGGGAGAGGAGGTTCAGGTGGGCCTCCTCCAGCACCTCAGTCTTAATCAGCTCGTTGATCTGCATCACTGGAGAGCAAGAGCAGACAGAGTGAAGGCCTTAGTGCATATAGAGACGACTTTGTTATCTGTCTGTGGAAGTTCAGGCTGTTTTACCTAATACACACATACTGCACACACAAGCGTAGTGATTTACATCACAGATAAGATCTCTTGTGATCTCTGTTGCTAAAACAAAGAAAGATGGATGAGACAAATCAAAGTGAGAGAGAAAGTGTGAGTGAGAAAGAGGGGGAGCGAGAGAGAGAGAGAGGGGCGGTGAGCCTCACCTGAGAGGGGTGTGAGGGGTATCTCTGGGAGTGTGTATGACTCTTTGATCTCTACACTCTCCTCCCTCTCCCGCTCTTCCTCCCGCTCTCTTTTCTCCTCCACTCTGATCTCAGTGACAGACTGGAGCGGCTCCTGTTTGAGGGTCTTGTCCTTCTTATTCCCCACAAGTCGCAAACTCCGTCGAATGGAAGCCCCCTTCTTCATAAGAGAGTTCCCAATGGTTGATGAGTCTATAGATGGCCAATACAGAGATCAGATTATGAAGACCTTAAAAAGACTCAGGATATCCCAACGGAGCTCTCTAGAATCTTGTCAGTGAAAAATACACTGCTCCAAAAAATAAAGGGAGCACTTAAACAACACAATGTAACTCCAAGTCAATCACACTTCTGTGAAATCAAACTGTCCACATAGGAAGCAACACTGATTGACAATAAATGTCACATGCTGTTGTGCAAATGGAATAGACAACAGGTAGAAATTATAGGCAATTAGCAAGACACCCCCAATAAAGGAGTGGTTCTGCAGGTGGTGACCACAGACCACTTCTCAGTTCCTATGCTTCCTGGCTGATGTTTTGGTCACTTTTGAATGCTGGCGGTGCTTTCACTCTAGTGGTAGCATGAGACGGAGTCTACAACCCACACAAGTGGCTCAGGTAGTGCAGCTCATCCAGGATGGCACATCAATGCGAGCTGTGGCAAGAAGGTTTGCTGTGTCTGTCAGCGGAGTGTCCAGAGCATGGAGGCGCTACCAGGAGACAGGCCAGTACATCAGGAGACGTGTAGGAGGCCGTAGGAGGGCAACAACCTAGCAGCAGGACCGCTACCTCCACCTTTGTGCAAGGAGGAGCAGGAGGAGCACTGCCAGAGCCCTGCAAAATGACCTCCAGCAGGCCACAAATGTGCATGTGTCTGCTCAAACGGTCAGAAACAGACTCCATGAGGGTGGTATGAGGGCCCGACGTCCACAGGTGGGGGTTGTGCTTACAGCCCAACACCGTGCAGGACGTTTGGCATTTGCCAGAGAACACCAAGATTGGCAAATTCGCCACTGGCGCCCTGTGCTCTTCACAGATGAAAGCAGGTTCACACTGAGCACATGTGACAGACGTGACAGAGTTTGGAGACGCCGTGGAGAACGTTCTGCTGCCTGCAACATCCTCCAGCATGACCGGTTTGGCGGTGGGTTAGTCATGGTGTGGGGTGGCATTTCTTTGGGGGGCCGCACAGCCCTCCATGTGCTCGCCAGAGGTAGCCTGACTGCCATTAGGTACCGAGATGAGATCCTCAGACCCCTTGTGAGACGATATGCTGGTGCGGTTGGCCCTGGGTTCCTCCTAATGCAAGACAATGCTAGACCTCATGTGGCTGGAGTGTGTCAGCAGTTCCTGCAAGAGGAAGGTATTGATGCTATGGACTGGCCCACCCGTTCCCCAGACCTGAATCCAATTGAGCACATCATGTCTCGCTCCATCCACCAACGCCACGTTGCACCACAGACTGTCCAGGAGTTGGCGGATGCTTTAGTCCAGGTCTGGGAGGAGATCCCTCAGGAGACCATCTGCCACCTCATCGGGAGCATGCCCAGGCGTTGTAGGGAGGTCATACAGGCACGTGGAGGCCACACACACACACTACTGAGCCTCATTTTGACTTGTTTTAAGGACATTACATCAAAGTTGGATCAGCCTGTAGTGTGGTTTTCCACTTTAATTTTGAGTGTGACTCCAAATCCAGACCTCCATGGGTTGACAAATTGGATTTCCATTGATTATTTGTGTGTGATTTTGTTGTCAGCACATTCAACTATGTAAAGAAAAAAGTATTTAATAAGATTATTTCATTCATTCAGATCTAGGATGTGTTATTTTAGTGTTCCCTTTATTTTTTTGAGCAGTGTATATATTTGTGCTCATCTTTGAACAGTATTTATGCCTACTGCAAACAGCCTCTAAAAACATCCATTGACAAGAACAAGTTATGGTTGGTTGGGTTAACAGCAGTGTACCTGAGTGTGTTCTGAAGTGTTTTTTCTGGGATGGTGGTGAATCTTCTGCAATCTCTCCTCCCTCCTTTCTTTGGAAGAACCCAACCGGACTCTTCAGGGGAGAGCCCACAGGAGACCCAGCACTCAAACCTGAGTGAGAGAGAGAGAGTTGCTGCCCAGCTAGCACCTAATGCCAGGATAACCATATGTTTCTTAGGACAACCACGCTCTCACCAAGCTCTATGGTTATTTTACATATAACCTTCCCACAATGTTCTGGGAAGGGTGCAGGATAGCCAGGAAAAACATAACGTTCTGAGAACCATATGTTTCTTAGGTGGGAATTTCAGCATAACGTTTCCTACAGGTTCCTACATGGTTCTATTTAAAATCATGTTCTCAGAACATTAACAAAACTTTCCATAAAACTGCAAGAAAACATTAGTAACGTTCAAAGAACGTTCCAAGAATGCTATTTAAAAACATATACATTCCACTCTCAGCTTCAACAAAACTCTCTCTATCCTCTATCTTGTTAAGTGTGTTTAAGTGTTCCGCTAATTGGCCACACCTGATCTTAATGAGTGCTTGTTTCCTTTGAAATGGGGTCTGTTTGAATAGAGTAAAATGAACAGCTTCGTATGAGTTTTAAAAAATGACACACTATCTCCATCCTGGTGTCGCAGAGGACTAATTCCTTGGATAGAAAACAGAAGATCATAGGTTAGAATCTCACTGACGCCATGCCACAATAAATAAGAAATGTTTTTGCATGATTAATGCCTAAGCAAATGAATTTCTGTGTGTCCCATCTGTGCTTGGAGTTCAAAACAGTTAACCCAAACTAAGCTAGCAGTACTATTAACAGTCTTACTGAAACATGTTCTCAGAACAACATTTAAAGGGTGCACTATGCAGATTTCACTGCCATTTCCTGGTAAAATTATAATAGTTTGCCTACTTTCAGTTAATGTGACAAAACAAGCAAGTATAGTGTAGAGAATCATTATACCATCTAAATCCCTAGAAAATCTTGCATTTAAATTTTCAGCTGGTGTACAAAACCAAAAGGAAAAGACAAAAACAAAATTTAAGAAAGGGAAGCATAGAAATAGTGCACATAGAACAGATCTACCGCTTTTTAGACTTGCTTTCAATGAGAATGACAGATCTATAACTCACGTTTCTATGTGAATTTGGTTGTGTCGCCCAAAAAGTTACATATTGTCATTTTAATTACCTTCAAATAACCTATAATTTATGTTCTCGGAACGTTAATAAAAACCTCCCAGGAAAACTTTCAGGGAACCATTGTAAAATGTTATAATAACCTTCCAGCAGCCTAAAAATGTACATTCCAAGAACAGTCAATTTTCACTACCGTTCTCAGAAAGTAAAAAAAAAAGTTCAGTTTTACCGGTTAGGAAAGTTCTGGCTTTTTTTGAAGAATCAATGGGAAGCTGAAAAAACATACATTCCCACAACTTCCAAGGAACCAAATGTTCTAGCTGGGTGATCTCTTTGACTTTGATATTGAAAGAGAGAGAGACAGACAGACAGAGCCTTACCTGAGGGGGGTATGAGGGGTATCTCTGGGAGTATGTATGACTCGTTGACCTCTTCTTTCTTCTTCTCTCGCTCTCGCTCCCTCTCTCTCTTCTCCTCCACTGTGATCTCAGTGACAGACTGGAGCGGCTCCTGTTTGAGGGTCTTGTCCTTCTTATTCCTCACAAATCGCAAACTCCGTCGAATGGAAGCCCCCTTCTTCAGAAGAGAGTCCCCAATGGTTGATGAGTCTATAGATGGCCAATACAGAAAACAGATTACGACAGTGGTTCCAAACTTAATCTCATCAAACAAATTAATAACATTTATCTTCAAATAGATATACGAATACAACCTTTTAATGTCAACTAAGGACCTCTTACACTATTGGAACGCACTTTCATGTCATTATTATGTCTTGGAACAGCCTGCGGGACCTAAAATGTTGTAAATATGAACACACAGCGTTAACTAGGGGAATATCATTTTCCCAAATGGGGTCCTCTGCATTTTCTAGTGTCAATTTGGGGTCATGTGCAGTAAAAGTTTAGGAACGCCTGTATTACAGAAGGGTATCCCAACAAAGCTCTCTAGAATTCTCTCAGTGAAAGAGATGTATTTGTGTTCGTCTTTGAACAGCATCTACACCTACTGCAAACAGCCTTTAAAAACAACCATTGACAAGAACAAGTTCTGGTTGGTTGGGTTAACAGCAGTGTCCCTGAGTGTGTTCTGGAGTGTTTTTTCTGGGATGGTGGTGAATCTTCTGCACTCTCTTCTCCCTCCTTCCTTTGGAAAAACTCACCTGGACTCTTCAGGGGAGAGGCCACAGGAGACCCAGCACTCAAACCTGAGCGAGAGAGAGAGTTGCTGATCTCTTTGACAATGAATACCGGTAGAAATGTAACTACCTTTTCAGTGTAATAGTGGGTGTGCTGACTGTTTGTGTGTGTGTGCACAACTGGTTAAGCAGCTTCTGTCAGATTTGTTATTGTACAAAGGTTAGTTATGTTAGTGTATATCCTGCTTGGTTGGGAGATGTTTTCTTATTAAGATAGGAATGTACATTTTTGAGTAATGAGGAAAACCTCCTGCTCAGTCTGGCCTATGTCAGGCTGAAAACAAATAAATACAAGTCCCCAATACAGTGCATAGGAGAGTCCTTCCTGTAATTTATACTGTCATTCTGTGTCTCCTGAGACTTCCTCTTCCCATGACCTTGGGAAGCCCTTTCTTGACTAAAGAGGATATTTCATAACTCACTTAATTTGACAGAGGGACAAACCCGAGTAAAACTTACTTGGCGAGTGAGTGGGCGGCAGCTGATGGGTCAGAGATGTCACTTCAGGGTCAATACTGTCCCCCCCCTGGTCTGAATAGGGTCTGTCCTTTGACCCGTTGCTGTTTGAGGCCAGAGGACTCCTCTCTCCAACCTGCTTCATCATCCCCAGTTTCTTCTCCTTCACCGGGCTGTCTGGTTGGGTCTTCCCGTTCCTTTCCATGGTGGATATGAGGGAGGATCTGTCCTCTAGACCCTGAGCTTCATTCACCTCCTCCATGTCCCCAGGTTCCCCAATCTCTGCCATCTGATCACCGCTTGCCATCGAATGTCCCTGGTTACTAAAATAAAATGGTAGGGGAAAGATGAAAAATGTCTCTAAAAAATACATCTGTGTCAGGTAAGGCAGTGTCTGTGGAATGTGTTGTTAAAAGTGCCTGTAGCTTTTGGTGCCTGTCTCAGCAGTCAGCAGGAACAGCTTCTGTTTACAGACAACATGCTATTTTCTCTTGAAGGTAAGAGGGACAGGGACAGTATAACGTGTACACTGGGAGTCGGGAAGCATGTACAGGGAGATAATAATTTAATAAATAAATGAACATGGAACAAAACAAGAAACCTGAGCAGCGTACAGACATGGAACACAAACAGTCACAGGAACAGAAACAATAACACCTTGGGAAAGAACCAAAGGGAGTGACATAAATAGGGAAGATAATCAGGCAGGTGAGTGAGTCCAGGTGAGTCTGATGAGGCGCTGATGCGCGTAATGATGGTGACAGGTGTGCGTAATAATGAGCAGCCTAACGACAGATGCCTCACAAGTCCTCAACTGGCAGCTTCATTAAATAGTATCCGCAAAACACCAGTCTCAACGTCAACAGTGAAGAGGTGACTCCGGGATGCTGGCCTTGTGAGGCGCCTGTTTCTCAAACTAGACACTCTAATGTACTTGTCCTCTTGCTCAGTTGTGCACCGGGGCCTCCCACTCTTTCCATCAGCCATTTCCAGCTACAATAGTAATTTACAACATTAACAATGTCTACACTGTATTTCTGATCAATTTGATGTTATTTTAAAGGGACAAAAAAATTGCTTTTCTTTCAAAAACAAGAACATTTCTAAGTGACCCCAAACTTTTGAACGGTAGTGTATATAGGGAAGGTAATCAGGCAGGTGATTGAGTCCAGGTGAGTCTGACGAGGCGCTGATGCGTGTAATGATGGTGACAGGTGTGCATAATAATGAGCAGCCTGATGACCACAAGCGCCGGAGAGGGAGTATACGTGACAGACAGGATGTGCCATCATGGTAATCAACCCATCGTCCCAAGATGGCGTAGCAGTTCAGACGTCCTTTGTCTTCCTCTTGTCGTGTATATATATATATATTTACATATTTTCTTCGCATATCTTTTTACATATTTTTTTTTCTAAAAACTCAACCTCAAAACACTCTTCTGCAACCCGCCTCACCAATTTAAAAAATAAAAGTATTATTTACCTCAAATCTGAAATCCACAACAGAAGCTAGCCAAAGGTTATCCTGGCTAACGTTGGAGTTTAGCTAGCCACGGTTAGCGGTCCTCAGCTATCCATTAGCTCGAAAAGCTATCACCAATTTTTGTACAGCGCGACTTTGTACACCGCAGGCTCTGGACGTTTACACCTGGATCTTGCAGCTAGCTAGCTGCTACCTGAGTGACTATTGGCAACATTGGTCCCGGAGTTAACATAATTATTCCGGAGCTAGCCAGCTGAAGAGTTTCATCAGCCACTCCTGGGCTATTCCGGAGCTAGCCAGCTGAAGAGTTCCATCAGCCTCTCCTGGGCTACAATCACCTATCCGGACCCGTTTTACGGCCGATGCGGAGCCCCATCGGGCCTTCACGACTGGACCACCGGCGTTGCCTGCCCGAGGGAGTTATCCAACTGGCCCCTCCGTCGCGACGTAACCTGAATGCCCATCTGCGGCCCGCTAATCGTTTGCTCTCTTATCGGCTGCTATCTGAATAGGTCTATTGGACAATTTTCTTGGGCCACTATAACTAACTATTTTGCCAATTGGACTGGTCCCCCCTACCACATGGAACCCCACTAATCTACAGACGGAATTGCACGAGGTGGCTAAAAACAGACCTCCTCCATCTTCTACCAGCTTGCTACCTATGGCTCGGCTAGCTATCACTGGACCCTTTGATCACTCGGCTAAGCATGTCTCTCCTTAATGTCAATATGCCTTGTCCATTGCTGTTCTGGCTAGTGTTTATTGGCTTATTTCACTGTAGAGCCTCTAGCCCTGCTCATTATACCTTATCCAGCCTCTCAGTTCCTCCACCCACACATGCTATGACATCTTCTGGTTTCAATGATGTTTCTAGAGACAATATCTCTCTCATCATCACTAAATGCCTAGGTTTACCTCCACTGTACTCACATCCTACCATACCTCTGTCTGTACATTATACCATGAAGCTATTTTATCGCCCCCAGAAACCTGCTCCTTTTTCTCTCTATTCTGGACGTCACAGACGACCAATTCTTATAGCTTTTAGCCATACCCTTATCCTCATACTTCTCTGCTCCTCTGGTGATGTATCCCTAACTACAACGTTTTCAGACAAGATAGAACGGCCAAAGGGGGCGGTGTTGCAATCTACTGCAGAGATAGCCTGCAGAGTTCTGTCCTACTATCCAGGTCTGTACCCAAACAATTTGAACTTCTACTTTTAAAAATCCATCTCTCTAAAAACAAGTCTCTCACCGTTGCCGCCTGCTATAGACCACCCTCGGCCCCCAGCTGTGCTCTGGACACCATATTTGAACTGATTGCCCCCCATCTATCTTCAGAGCTCGTGCTACCAGGTGACCTAAACTGGGACATGCTTAACACCCCAGCCATCCTACAATCCAAGCTTGACGCCCTCAATCTCACACAAATTATTAATGAACCCACCAGGTACCACCCCAAAGCCGTAAACACTGGCACCCTCATAGATATCATCCTAACCAATTTGCCCTCTAAATACACCTCTGCTGTTTTCAACCAAGATCTCAGCGATCACTGCCTCATTGCCTGCATCCGTAATGGGTCCGCAGTCAAACGACCTCCACTCATCACTGTCAAACACTCCCTGAAACATTTCAGCGAGCAAGCCTTTCTAATCGACCTGGCCCTGGTATCCTGGAAGGATATTGACCTCATCCCGTCAGTAGAGGATGCCTGGTTATTTTTTTTAAATGCCTTCCTCACCATCTTAAATAAGCATGCCCCATTCAAGAAATTTAGAACCAGGAACAGATATAGCCCTTGGTTCTCCCCAGACCTGACTGCCCTTAACCAACACAAAAACATCCTATGGCGTTCTGCATTAGCATCAAACAGCCCCCGTGATATGCAACTTTTCAGGGAAGTTAGAAACCAATATACACAGGCAGTTAGAAAAGCTAAGGCTAGCTTTTTCAAGCAGAAATTTGCTTCCTGCAACACAAATTCAAAAAAGTTCTGGGACATTGTAAAGTCCATGGAGAATAAGGACACCTCCTCCCAACTGCCCACTGCACTGAGGATAGGAAACTCTGTCACCACCGATAAACCCACTATAATTGAGAATTTCAATAAGTATTTTTCTACGGCTGGCCATGCTTTCCACCTGGCTACCCCTACTGCAGTCAACAGCACTGCACCCCCCACAGCTACTTGCCCAAGCCTTCCCCATTTCTCCTTCTCCCAAATCCATTCAGCTGATGTTCTGAAAGAGCTGCAAAATCTGGACCCCTACAAATCAGCCGGGCTAGACAATCTGGACCCTTTCTTTCTAAAATTATCTACCGAAATTATTGCAACCCCTATTACTAGCCTGTTCAACCTCTTTTTCGTGTCGTCTGAGATTCCCATAGATTGGAAAGCAGCTGCTGTTATCCCCCTGTTCAAAGGAGGGGACACTTGACCCAAATTGCTATAGACCTATATCCATCCTACCCTGCCTTTCTAAGGTCTTCGAAAGCCAAGTCAACAAACAGATCACCGACCATTTCGAATCCCACTGCACCTTCTCCGCTATGCAATCTGGTTTCAGAGCTGGTCATGGGTGCACCTCAGCCACGCTCAAGGTCCTAAACGATATCGTAACCGCCATCGATAAAAAACAATACTGTGCTGCCGTTTTCATTGACCTGGCCAAAGCTTTCGACTCTGTCAATCACCACATCCTCATCGGCAGACTCATTAGCCTTGGTTTCTCTAATAATTGCATCGCCTGGTTCACCAACTACTTCTCTGATAGAGTTCAGTGTGTCAAATCGGAGGGCCTGTTGTCCGGACCTCTGGCAGTCTCTATGGGGGTGCCACAGGGTTCAATTCTTGGGCCAACTCTTTTCTCTGTATACATCAATGATGTTGCTCTTGCTGCTGGTGAGTCTCTGATCCACCTCTACGCAAACGACACCATTCTGTATACTTCTGGCCCTTCTTTGGACACTGTGTTAACAACCCTCCAGACGAGCTTCAATGCCATACAACTCTCCTTCCGTGGCCTTCAACTGCTCCTAAATACAAGTAAAACTAAATGCATGCTCTTCAACCGATCGCTGCCTGCACCTGCCCGCCTGTCCTGCATCACTACTCTGGACGGTTCTGACTTAGAATATGTGGACAACTAAAAATACCTAGGTGTCTGGTTAGACTGTAAACTCTCCTTCCAAACTCACATCAAACATCTCCAATCCAAAGTTAAATCAAGAATTAGCTTCCTATTTCGCAACAAAGCATCCTTCACTCATGCTGCCAAACATACCCTCGTAAAACTGACCATCCTACCAATCCTCGACTTTGGCGATGTCATTTACAAAATAGCCTCCAATACCCTACTCAACAAACTGGATGCAGTCTATCACAGTGCCATCCGTTTTGTCACCAAAGCCCCATATACTACCCACCACTGCGACCTGTACGCTCTCGTTGGCTGGCCTTCGCTTCATAATCATCGCCAAACCCACTGGCTCCAGGTCATCTACAAGACCCTGCTAGGTAAAGTCCCCCCTTATCTCCGCTCACTGGTCACCATAGCAGCACCCACCTGTAGCACGCGCTCCAGCAAGTATATCTCTCTGGTCACCCCCAAAGCCAATTCCTCCTTTGGCCGTCTCTCTTTCCAGTTCTCTGCTGCCAATGACTGGAACAAACTACAAAAATCTCTGAAACTGGAAACACTTATCTCCCTCACTAGCTTTAAGCACCAGCTGTCAGATCAGCTCACAGTTCACTGCACCTGTACATAGCCCATCTATAATTTAGCCCAAACAACTACCCCTTCCCCTACTGTATTTATTTATTTTATTTTGCTCCTTTGCACCCCATTAACTCGTTTTCTACTTTGCACTTTCTTCTACTACAAATCTACCATACCAGTGTTTTACTTGCTATATTGTATTTACTTTGCCACCATGGACTTTTTTTTGCCTTTACCTCCCTTATCTCACCTCATTTGCTCACATTGTACATAGACTTATTTTTCTACTGTATTATTGACTGTATATTTGTTTTACTCCATGTGTAACTCTGTGTTGTTGTATGTTGTCGTCCTGCTTTGCCATATCTTGGCCAGGTCACAATTGTAAATGAGAACTTGTTCTCAACTTGCCTACCTGGTTAAATAAAGGTGAAAAAATAAAAAATAAAACCCAACCTGGCAAAGTACCTCAAGTTGAAAATAAGGGTAGTGTTCCTATATTGCGTAAGAATCATATATGGATACATTAATTTGTGTACAACCTGTAATTACTATGTAGGGAGTATTATATTCTAATATGCCGCTAGGCAAGGGACAAACAATTCACAAGTCACTGCTAAGAATGTACTTTTATAAAAGTCTGTCTTCAGTAGGGATTTAAAAAGGGGCACTGAATCTGCAAACCTAATCTCCTCTAACAGACCATTCCAAAGTCTAGGAGCTCTAATGGCAGTTTTCGACTTTGGAATGGTCAACAGTGCTTTGCTAGAGGATCTCAGGCTGCATCCCCACTCGTAAGGAGATAAAATATCTGAGATATAGGATAGGGCTAAACCGAGCCTTAAACGTGATTAACACAATTGAAAAATCGATTCTAAAAGTGATTGGTAGCCAGTGTAGAGAAGCTAAAATAGGTGTGACATGGTACATTTTCTGGTGCCTGTTAAAAGCCAAGCTGCAGCATTTTGAACTATATGTAGATGGAGTGATTTCTGACTAATACATTTATATAAATAGTTAACGTAATCTAGGAGTGAGGAAATAAAATCATGATTAACTTTGTCCTGATCAGTGACTGAAATAAAATACTTGACTTTGGCTATATTTCTAAGACGATAAATGCAGGACTGGACAATCTTCTTTACATGCAACTCGAAATTTAGATTAGGGTCAAAGAAGACACCAAGGTTTCTGGCCGTAGGCTTTACATTGGTGGACAAAGGACCAAGGTTATTCTCAGTCTGGGTTCTAGCAAGGTGAGGGCCAAATAAAACAACCTGATTTCTTGTCATTTAGCTGGAAGAAGTTGTCAGACATCCAACATATGATATCAACAAGACACTTGTGAAGGGTAGCTACGCTAGCTTGATCACTGGATCTGATTGGTAAATAAAGCTGTGTGTCATCCGCGTAGCAGTGAAACTGAATTTTGTGATCGCGAATGATGTCACCAAGGGGACACATGTGCAGGGAAAAAATGATGGGGCCTAGAATTGACCCCTGAGGGACACCATAGTGAATAGTTGCTGGGGACGATACTGAACCACCCATGCTCACATAAATATGACCTGAACCAATCGAGGGCAATACCGTAGATTCCCACCCACCTCTCCAGCCGGTAGACAAGAATGTTATGATCGATAGTATCAAAGGCGGCACTGAGATCCAAAAGAACTAGGATAGAGCATTCACTGGCATCGGCAGCCAACAGAAAGTTATTACTGATGGATTCTGGATTCTAACTCCTAAACTTGGGATAGGGTTAATTATCAGGTACCCTATTGAAATATTGAGTGCTTAGGTTAGAAGGTCTACACCAGAAGTGAATGGTTATCTGTAGGAGGAAGATCTATGGTAGGTGCAATTAAGCTTGGAATGTACTGAGTGTAGGGAAAACGATCATATGTGGCAGGCATTGATAAGGGGAGAGAGTCATGGATTAGTGATGAAGGGGGTCGAGGTCAGGTTAGGTCACGTTAAGGGAGAAGGAAAAGTTTATTACCCGTATCACTTAGTTTCCTGCCTAGCAATAAAAATGCAATGTTTAGCGAGAAGGAGGAGAATCCACCCAAACTGGGGTACATATCACCACTATTGTAAACATGTTTTTGTCGATTCAGCTGTTCAATCCTTTGGGAAGAATAAACTTGGTTTAAGCTTTGTGTCCGTCGAGTTCTTACTCTAATAATTAGAACCTAACATTACTGACTTTCAATAAAGCAGTTTCCGTATTCTGACTGAAGTTTCCGTAACCTGACTGAAGTTGTTCATACTCAAATAAGCCACCAATTGCTCGAAAACAACTTTCACTCTTGCATCTTTAACTGCAACATTGTAGTTTCTCATCAGATCCTTCATTATCTCATAGAATACTTGAAGTTTGCAGGCCTTCCATTTATGTTCAGCTTTTCGAAGTTCACTTTTTAAGGTACGGGTGTGGTCATTTAACCAAGGTACCCCCTAATTGATTTGCGGTGTTGGGGAAGCTACTCTGAAAATATAGTTTACCAAGCTACCAATTACTTCACACTGGAAGAAGTTAAGCTACACTAAAGCTTTCTTATTTTATTTAACCTTTATTTAACTAGGAAAGTCAGTTAAGAACAAATTCTTCCCAGCTAGCAATGAAGAATTGGCCCAGAAGCAGCCCTCTTCTGGGGGGCCGGAACTGATTGAATCGGCCCGGAATCTAAATGAATGACTGCCCAGAATCGGCCCAAGTACATTGACATTCTGGTAGACATTTCTGTCTACCAGAATTCAGCTGACTTTTCCGGCATCTTACCAGAATCCCCCCAGAAGCGGCCCAATGCAAATTTAAATAAATGTATACAAAATTACCCAATTTAGTCATTTTAAATATTACTATTATACACATACAAATTATACCCATCTAAAAGTTTTTTTTTTACCCCTTTTTGTCATATCCAATTGGTAGTTACAGTCTTGTCCTATCGCTGCAACTTCCGTACGGCCTCGGGAGAGGCGAAGGTCGAGAGCCGTGCGTCCTCCAAAACACAACCCCGCCAAGCCGCAGTGCTTCTTGACACAATGCAAGCTTAACCCAGAAGCCGCACCAATGTGTCGAAGGAAATACCGTAAACCTGGTGACCATGTCAGCGTGCATGCGCCCGGCCCACCACAGGAGTCGCTATAGTGCAAAGGGACAAGGACATCCCGGCCAACCAAACCCTCCCCTAAACCAGACGACTCTGGGCCAATTGTGTGACGCCTCATTGGTCTCCCGGTCGCGGCCGGCTACGACACAGACGGGTATCGGACCCGCATCTGTAGCAACACAGCTTGCACTGCGATACAGTGTCTTAGACCGCTGCGCCACTCGGGAGGCCCCATCCACAAGTTTTTAATGCTGATCAATTGCCTTGCACAAAGTATCAAAATACTAAAATACTCATTAAACAGGAAAGACTCTTAAAAAATTTAATTTAAATGTTCATTTAAAAAATGTATCACAGAAACAATGAGAAAATATGGAAAAAAAATAAATAAATAATGAAATGTTGATTATATAAAGCAGCCCGTGTAATCATCTGCCATGAAAACATAACATGGTAGCAACACAACATGACAACAACATGGTAGCAACACAACATGGCAGCAGCACAAAACATGGTACAAACATTATTTGGCACAGACAACAGCACAAAGGGCAAGAATGTAGAGACAACAATACATCACGCGAAACAGCCACAACTGTCAGTAAGAGTGTCAGTAAGAGTGTCCAAAGCTACCCTTAAGAAAAATATAGCTTACTTAAGTTAAGTTACTTAGAAAAAGTAGTTCACTACATCCAAACTACTTCATGAAAAATTACCATATCTAAATATGAAATGTCATAGACTACGAATTGCAAAAACAGTTCACTCTGGAGTCAGATGTTAACAGAATGTGTAATTAAGCCTATTAAAAACAAAAGTGAGAATTAGGCACACACAAAAGTGTTTCAAGTGAGAATTAGGCAGGTTTGATGACGAAAAAGAAAGGACATTCTTGCCTATTTCACCTATATTTTATTATTATTTTTGCAAATAAAAGTAGTGTAGTTCCAGTAGTTAGCTGTATCACTACATGGCAAAAATGTACAAAACACAAGCAAGATACTACTGAAACACTACCAAGATTTGAATTTAGTACACCAAGCTACTGCAAATGTAATTACATTACTAGTTTAAATGTACAGTAGTTCACTACTCCCCAACAATGTTGATGAATAAACATCCTCCTCACTTAAGTTTCCATGAGAGAGACAGCTTATTTGTTGATAGCTGCAGTGACATGTTAAAACTTGCCTGTAAAAATGGAAAGAGCCGTTTGGTATCTATCGAAGTATGTCTCTGTATAGCGTTATAGTACATTCATCACCATTTTCGAGGCAAAACTTAGCATGCAGAGGCTAAAGAAGGAAATTGTATGACAAATGCCCCAATTTGCATGAAACCTAGTCTGTAAAAACAATCTGCCTCAGCAGTATCCCCTGCTCTTATTTTCTATAGGGGAAAGCATTACAGACATACAGATACATTTTTCTCATAAGCATACACCCTTTCAAATTTCAAAAGAATATAGCCTGACTCACCTGAGCAACACCTTTTACAGTCTGGAGTGGTGACTAGGTCTACCAATCTGGGGATTTCACTGCTTTCACTTTCATGTTCACCTCACCAGTAGTGACAGGTAGCTATAGAAGTCTTGTGTAACCAACAATATCACAGCAAAAATGTGGGCTCGAGACAACCTGCGCATTACAGAAGCAAAGATCAAATATTGTTAGAAAGTTAATCATTACATTACCATTAATATTTGTTGTAGCTAGGCCTAAGTCCGTGGCAAACAATTACACACGATATAGAACGACGAGGCTTTTAAACCAGACTGCACTTTCATACAGGCATAGTTTTGAGATATCCCAAAGTGGAGTTCTACAGTAGACTAGATACGCTACAGGTCTATCTGTAAATAGCAAACAACTGCTCAGAAAAACAACTTTTGGATTATCTTTGAATTGTTGGTTATTGTGTGCTTGTTTGGCATTTACTGCACCTGATTGCATCTGCTAACTTATTTTGACAGGGAAGTCATACTGAGACTATGGTCTCTTTTACAGATGAGCCCTGCATAAATACATCAAGCACTTACAATATACAATACACAAAATTACAAAATGCATGAAGACAAACACACACATAAAAAAAATGTTAAAAAAGGGTTGTTTGTCTGTCCCCATAGGATAACCCTTGCTGGTTCCAGGTAGAACCCTTAATTGTTCCAGGTACAACCCTTTTTGGTTTCAGGTAGAACCCTTTTGGGTTTCATGTAGAAGCCTCTGTGGAAAGCGTTCTACATGGAACACAAAATAGTTCTACCTAGAACAAAAAAGGGTTCTCCTATGGGGACAGCTGAAAAACCCTTAAAGGTCCGAGATAGCACCTATTTTTCTCAGCGTGTAGCCTTAGTATTTTCTCTGATAGGGTGGTGTATAACCTATTCTATGGTTTGGAAGACAACAGTCTCCATATCAACAGTTTCATATCATATGTTATCATATGCTATATATAATAGTCACTCTCCCATATGGATAAGTACCGTAATATCCGGACTATTAAGCGCACCTGAATATAATAAAAAAAAAAAAATTGAACATAAATAAGCCGCACATGTCTATAAGCCGCAGGTGCCTACCGGTACATTGAAACAAATGAACTTTACACAGGCTTTAACGAAACACGGCTTGTAACAAAAATAAATAGGCTTTAACGAAACACGGCTTGTAACAAAAATAAATAGGCTTTAACAAAACACGGCTTGTAACAAAAAATAAAAAATTGCAGTAAGCTTTAGTTGTCTTTTTGCACTGAGTCAATTCCTCACGCTGCTGTTTCCAACGTCTTATCATCGACTCATTAAGACCAAGCTCCCGTGCAGCAGCTCTATTTCCTTTTCCAACAGCCAGATCAATCGCCTTCAACTTGAAAGCTGCATCATATGCATTTCTCCGTGTCTTTGCCATGATGAGGGTGACAAAATGACTACCATAATCAGAATGATGGGAAGTTTGAGAGTGCTTGATTTAATCTAAACAGTAAACAAAAAAGTTGTTTGACCTTAACCCGTTCGGCAATTTCATTGGTCTAATGAAAGCTTCATGCCGCCAAAAAACTGAGCACGTCACAGAATGTGTTTTTTTGGAGAAAAAAAATTTGAAAGCGGGAAAAATCCATATATTAGCCGCGTCATTGTTTAAGCCGCGAGGTTCAAAGCTGGGAAAAAAGTTGCGGCTTATAGTCCGGAATTTACGGTAGTCTGAAAAATATTATCTTGTGTGGGCAACAGTCTCTCCTACAGTCAAGGACATGTCAGGATATAAGAACTCCTCTGTACATTATATTTCCGGCCAAGATGTGGAGTTAATAACTGTGTGTGTATGTGCGTGTGTGCATATGTGAGCATTGTTATGTTCATTGTTATGTTCATGTTTGTGTCTGTGTATAGGACCTACATGCGTGAGAGAGTTGTGTGCCCAGACAAGATGTCCCTTGGATTACATTTTGGAGCCAATGTGTTACTGGACTACAGGTCAAGTGCTTGGGGTTTGGGCATGACCACAAGGTATCATATGATTAGTTAGTGTGATGATTTGGCTATACTTGCTGTGTCATACCAATGCAGCTTTGATGGCTGATGCAGAGCTCTGACAACACTTCCTCTGACATCTTATCTTCCACGTACTGCTCCATCTCCTCTACCAGAGGAGTGCCTCTGGGGACCACAGCAGTTATTCAAAAGCCTGGTGGGAGATTTTCATGAGGAGGTAGGGAGAGAGGATGAGAGAGGATGACTTCCTGCAGACAATGGTAGAATAGAGGTTTGGAGCTCACAGGAGGTTGGTGAAACCTTAGTTGGAGAGGATGGGTGTCACACCAGCCTTCGCTTTGGCTCCCCCTCCTGTCCAGCTCAGGTGTTCAGCGTCGCCGGCATTCTAGCCGCTGCCGAACCTACTGCTGGAAAACGCCCTTCACTCATCAATCCCGGACTTGTCTCGTCATCATTACACACACCTGGTTCCAATCCCCACTCTATCACTGTATATATATAAATCAGGTGTGATTTTTTTGTTGTTGTGGTAAGTATTGTTGGAGCTATGACATATCCAGTATATATATATACTCCCTCTGCCATTTGTCTTTGTTCGTCATTGCAAATGTTACTTGTATTTTTCAGGGGAATCTCTCCTACTATTTCCTGAGTACTTTATGTTTTGCATTTTGGGTTAGCCCTGTGCCTTTTTGTTTATGAAGATATATTTTGAGAACAGCGTTTGGGTTTCGTCTCGCTTTGATCAGTGCTTCTGAACAATGGAAACTGATAGCAAAGAAGTAAAGCATGTACATCACCCTTGTATACACAGGGTCAATGACAAATAAGGATTTCAAAATGGGAGAATTTTTTTGTTTGTTAAAAATGCTAATTAAAGTTCTTCATTAGAGTGTTGTGTGTGTATATATATATATATATATATATATATATATATATATATAATATTTCAACAAGTTTAAGTCACCAATAATTAAATGCATGCATTTTCATTTTGAATCATATTATTTCTCCCATGAATAATGTAATTCGGTGTAACGTTAATGGCTTTTACAAATTATTTGTTTATTTACCAGTATTAACATTCAGCTGTTGATAGATAGTAATACTGCTTTGAAAATCAAAATGGCATCATAATTAATATCATACATTTTGGCTTTTCTACTAACATGAGCTCATTTGTTGATTTTAGAGCCCACAATTTCACACTCGAAAGTGAAAATAGCGGGAAATTTCAAAAGGTTTTTCTGTAAAAGGAGTAAAGATTGTTACTGTATCCTCAGCGTGACAAAACTAAATTATGTAATATGTGAAAAACCTGCATTACACCATCTGACTGTGGCATTGTTTTACCGAATGACATACTGTGAGACTCCACATTGGATTATCCTAAAAGACTGTCTCAGCAACAAAGATGTAATTATTACATACTAAATATAAAATAAGAGGCACCGGCAATCAGTTTTAATCAGCTTTTTTTTTATTGTAAGGTAAATGGAGAAAAGGCACATGGAAAAGGCATATCAGAAGTCAAGATCAATTCATTTTGAAACATTGAAAAGTATAACATTTTGATTGAATAACATTGTTAGCAAAATGTGATGAACTTGGATTGAAAATCGAATTAACAAAATCCTGGTTGGTGTCTTATCCAACTGACAAGACTGAGGATGCTATGAAAGAATGTCACTACCTGTTTATCATTTACTTTATATTTTCTGTTCTCATTTGACTTCTGTTACATGACCTTATAACCATCACTTTAAATTAAGCTACAAAATACCTAATCTGTGGTGTATTCTCCCCATTTTAGCTGGAGCCTTTGAGTTACAACATCGCTTTGAATTGTTCCCAGTCCGGGTTGCATTGTTTTGAGCTGCGATTGGTGGATGGCTCTGGCTCTGAGATGACTGCTTTCACATCAGATATGTAGTAAAAGATCACATTGCTCGTTTCTGGCGACATTAATTAGTTCATTCCCCACCAGATCAAGGACTTGGCCGACGAAAGGTTGGTCATCATACATCACAATAACAAACTTCCCAACTAAATCCTGTGTTTTTTTGTGCAGGCTGCAGTATTGACTTTGAGCTTGTGGTGGCAGGCTCCTCAGATCCTTCTTGATTGAAGTCCACCTCATTTGGACCTTTGCAGTCATGGCACTGAAAACAATGGATACACTCTACAAGAGAGCCAAGGAAATGGTTAGGTATGTGAAGGGTCATCAAATTATAGCAGCAATCTACCTCACCAAGCAAAGTGAGAAGAATAAGAGCACCACATTGAAGCTGCCCAGCAACACCCGTTGGGGTGGTGTTGTCATCATGTTTGACAGTCTCCTGGAGGGGAAGGAGTCTCTCCAAGAAATGGCCATGTCACAGTCAAGAGGATCCTCCTGGATTATGTATTTTGGGAAAGAGTGGTAAGCAGCCTGAAACTCCTGAATCCTATAGCAGTAGTCATTGCACAGATTGAGGGAGACAATGCCATCCTGTCTGATGTTCAGACTCTGCTTGCAGATGTAAGAGAAGGAATCCGTACTGCCCTGCCCACTTCACTGTTGCTCCAAGCAGAGGAAACTGCAGTTCCGAAATACATCAAAAAGTGTGAAGACTTCTGCCTGAAGCCCATACAGTCCGCAGCGTACATGTTGGACCCCAAGTATGCTGGAAAGAGCATCCTGTCTGGTGCAGAGATCAGCAAGGCCTATGGTGCCATCACTACCGTGTCTCGCCACCTTGGCCTGAATGAGGGCAAGGCTCTTGGCAGTCTGACGAAGTACACTTCCAAGCAAGGGCTTTGGGATGGAGATGCAATATGGCAGTCGTGCCAACATATCTCATCAGCCACCTGGTGGAAGGGACTTTGTGGATCTGAGGCCCTTTCCCCTGTTTCCTCCTTCAACCTCCAAATCCCACCAACATCAGCCACCTCAGAGCAAAACTGGTCCTTGTTTGGGAACACACACACCAAAGCACGCAACAGGCTGACCAATACAAGGGTTGAAAAATTGGTGGCCATCCGGGAAAATTTGAGGCTTTTTGAGCCTGACAACGAGCCATCCTCAACAAGGTTGGAAAGTGACAGTGAAGATGAGGCCTCAGAGTCTGATGTTCAAGAGGTGGACATTGAGGAGGTCCAGGGAGAAGACATGGAAGCCTGAGAGGAAGACAAACAAAGCTTTAGTTTCTAGACTATCATTTTACAGATGTATGTTGAAAACGTTTTTGGGAGATGCGATGGATCATTGGGGATCACTCAATATTCCCTTTTGTTGTTCAGTGAAATCACCCCATGTGAAGAGTCAACTCATTTAATTAACGTTCTATTCGTAACTACATTTAAAAATAAATATCTATTGGAAGGATATAATAATTTGCAATTATGTCTACTTATGATAAGGTAAAAAGTGTATGTATCTGTCTCTATATGATATGGTAAATATATCCAATGCAAAAAACATCTACATTTAAATGGAATTAATATTAATTTGCATAAATTCACGTTAATTCCCACGGAAAGTTTCCACCTCTGAATATTCCCCAAAATGTGCAACCCTAATCCTCAACAGTATTTTTATTTATCAATACTGATACCCTCGCAATTACGCCAGAGGAGTTTATTTGATTTTTATTGGGGTTTGACATTTTTGCATATTGATTTTAGTTCTGGACAATTTTGGTACTTCTGAGCTCTATAGCTCCCTAAATTCCCATTATTCATAATGAATACTCTTAAGCTGATAAATAGGGGAAAGTTAAGTCTTATAATCTAGTGTTTTTATGTACATTTTTATAATACTGTAAATATTGTTCACACACCAAAATGGACACATCACGTCATTCTGTGGAGAAACCTAAAATGTCACCCCTCGTTAAAATGACATATGGAAATCACCTACTTTGCATTCAGGCTACAGAGCCCTACATCCATCAATCTCCCTAGGCAGACTTGTTGCCTCCCACAATGTAGCTACTTTGCCTAGGGTCGGGTTTACAAGACTCGTGGCAGCCCAGGGGAGTCAGAGGTGAAACTCAATAAAATAAGAGAACGGGAGACCGTTTTGTGGTGCTCAAACAAAAGTTGTTATTTAATAAATGTTGGGGGAAAGGGGAAGGGGAGAAATACAACTGAAAGGCCTCTCGGGTAATGGGTGGGTCACTCTGTCAGTGTGGCAGCTCCTCGGACCGCCTGTGTTAATGAACAAAACAGAGAGAGAGAGAGCTGCTACCACCTTTCAGCAGAGAACAAAAAAGATGACCATGCATGAAAAGTTAGCCAGAGAATTTAATGAGGAAGAACATGAAATGAAAATGAGAATTCTACAGGTTGAATTGGATATGAAGTTGGAAGAGAGAGGTATGATCCAAAAAAGATACAGTAATGAGACAATTGTGATTACCAGCCATGGTGAACAATATGATATGTACAAAAATAAATGTTTTGTTATTTGGATATTCATGAGTGAGAGTATTTTAATCACCACAAACTACATTTTAAACCAGCCTTGGTTTAGTCACTCATTTAATTTTGCTGCACACTATTTGAATTTTGAACAGAACAAACATTATCAAAGCAAAAATAAGCCATAATGAATGTATTCAATATTTAAATGCATCTCATCTAGTTGAAGTGCTGCAATTTGAAAGCAGCAACTGTGTGCAAGTCCTCGTTGGTCATTGCCTGCCTCAGCCATGGGCACATCTGCTTGATCCTGATCTTCCATTGGAGGATCAGGACAGCAATGCTGCTTCAGGAAGTTGTGCAGCACAGCTGTAGCAATGATCACCTTGCAGCATCTTCTTGGCTTGAAATTAAGTGTATTGTGTAAACACTGGATTAGATTTTTCCATACTCCAAAAATACGCTCGACCATCCCTCTCATGCGGATATGAGCTTGGTTGTATCTTTGCTGCTCAGCTGTTGTGGGATTTATGTATGGAGTGAATAAAAAGTTACTCTGACCATTTCCACTGTCACCAAGTAGCACCACTATGTTGTCCTCTCTGAAACTGAAATCCTTGAATTGTGAGTTGCACCTTTCCAACAGCAACAATGTTTGAAAACTCAAAATTAGGAGTGCATACACCCTGAACATTGATGGAAAAACAGCTCTTGCAGTTCCTGTACTCCTCAGCATCAGGAGTTGATGGACACTTGATGGGAACATGACATCCATCTATACAGCCAATCACTCCTGGGAAGTGCCCATATTCATAGAATTGCGCTTTATAGTTGGCTTGGCCAGCAGCATCAGGAAACTTGATGTAAAGACTCCTCAGTTCACAAATGGCCCTGCAGATTTGTGAACTATTCTACACACAGTTGCTTCACTGGCACCACACAAATCACCAGTTTCACGATTAAAGATTCCAGATGCCAAAAACCTCAAAGTGATCAGAACCTGGAGATAATTGGGTAAAGGCCTTCCTCTTTGAGACAGAGAGGAAAGTCATTGCTCTAGCAAAGATATTATCTCCAATGCATTCTCTTTGTACATACAAAAGCGGTCTCAAAAAGCTATTTCATCAAAGTCATTTAATGGATTATTCCTATTCACAAGTACTCGTCTGTCTGGCTTCTGTAGTGCATGTCGGTCTTCATTTAGATATTCCAAATAGTCTATGCTCCCTCACAAACAGTACTAAGCAGAAGTTAAACTTGCCTCTTTGAAGGATTCGTTTAAGCTTACATTTTTTTATTTTAAGATAAGTCTGTGCAAGTCGCTTTGACTGGGACTAGGCTTAAGCCTTGTCTGTGAAACCGGCCCAAAGAGCTGTTCAACTATTTAGTCTCCCACTTTCACAACCTGATAAAATTGATTATTTTTTACTGCAAAATGTGGAAAGGAACGATCACTCACCCCGTCTACGATCACTCACCCCGTCTACTTTTCACCGACAGCTCCCACACACGTCCTCGCCTGCTCCAAGTTGGGATCGGTGAATTGGGCGGTGCCAAACTGGAGGCTGCCTTTCCCTCCTCTGCAAAGAGAAGTGGAAAACATTTCTCCAGGGGAGTTCTCTTCATCTCGGTCGGTGCCGGGTGGAGTCGAGGGGGATCGGCTGGTGCCTCCACAGAGTCTGCAGAGGTGGGCAGGAAAGCGGCGGCACAGGCTGGTACGACGCTTCTACGTTGGGGAACCGTTCTCCTTTTCCCCGAAACTGTTCTCCTAGGGGCTGTGGCCCATCAGCTCCAGAATCTCTGGAAAATCAGGAAGTCCCAGCCCACTAGGACATCTACTGGCAATTTCTCTACTACCCTGGCTACAATCACAAAGCTACCTTGAGGGGTTTGCACTTCCATGCGGCAGGTGGGGTAACTTTTCGTGTCTCCATGTATACAACCCACTGTTATGGGCAGCTCCAGGCCAGGTGTCCCTTCTGGCCACAGGTGTAACACCCTCTCTGGTCCCTGCAAATTAGTGGCCATCATCTCAAGGGTGATCTGGGTTCAGTAAAAGGAGGCCATCTTGAAGCGGGGTTCAAATAGGCGTCTCCCTTTCTACCACGCATTGGTTCGGCCTTGACTTCAGGCATACTGGGCTCTGGCCTACTGCTTCACAACATCTCTACAGTAACCTGGTGATTTTCTAATCAAGTGACCAGGGCATCAACTGACGGGGGGTTGCTCTGGGCAGCATGGCGTTTAGCGTCGGTGGGGAAGCCCCGGATACATTTGTCCATTACCAGTTGATCTATTGCTGATGGCCCGTCCCCCGTGGTAAGCCAACTCCGAGTTAGTCTAACCAGCTCGGCTATTTGAGGTCTTACCGGGGCGTGGCCATCATAGGCCCAGGAGTGGAACCGTTGGGCCCGGGTTGGTAGGTTCTGCCCATAATGAGCCATGATGACAATTTTCAGAGCAGGATAGTTGTCGGCATCCGCCGACGTCCGCTAGTGCCCTCTGGGCTTCTCCAGTCAGAAAGTGGGCCACTTTGCCAGCCCAGTCCTCCTTGGGCCATCGCTCTCTCTCTGCGGTGTGCTCAAAAACCTATAGATAAGCTTCAATGTCATCTTCAGCAGTAAGCTTGGTGAGGACCATGCCTGGTTCCGTCATTCAGTCGGACCATAGCTTGGCTAAACTGTGTGACGGCCTCCTGAAGGGCAAGGAGGCTTTGGGCTTGCTGCGTTTGGGCTTGCACCAGCTGAGTTCAGAACATGGGATTGTTATACCCACATTCTCCACCTGTGGCAGCCCAGGGGAGTCATAGGTGAAACTCACAATAAAATAAAACAGCGGGAGACCGTTTTGCGGTGCTCAAAAGTTGTTCTTTAATAAAGTTTGGGGGGAAGAAATAAGCCAGACTACGGTTTGCCACTGCACATGGGGACAAAGATTGTACTTTTTGGAGAAATGTCCTCTGGTCTGATGAAACAAAATAGATCTGTTGGTCATAATGACCATCATTATGTTTGGAGGAAAAAGGGGGAGGCTTGCAAGCCGAAGAACACCATCCCAACCGTGAAGCATGGGGGTGGCAGCATCATGTTGTGGGGGTGCTTTCCTGCAGGAGGGATTGGTGCACTTCACAAAATAGATGGCATCATGAGGAAAGAAAATGATGTGGATATATTGAAGCAACATCTCAAGACGTCAGTCAGGAAGTTAAAGCTTGGTCGCAAATGGGTCTTCCAAATGGAGAATGACCCCAAGCATACTTCCAAAGTTGTGGCAAAATGGCTTAAGGACCACAAAGTCAAGGTATTGGAGTGGCCATCACAAAGCCCTGACCTCAATCCTATAGAAGAATTTGTGGGCAGAACTGAAAAAGTGTATGCGAGCAAGGAGGCCTACAAACCTGACTCAGTTACACCAGCTCTGTCAGGAGGAATGGGCCAAAATTCACCCAACTTATTGTGGGAAGCTTGTGGAAGGCTACCCGAAACGTTTGACCCAAGTTAAACAATTTAAAGGCAATGCTACCAAATACTAATTGAGTGCATGTCAACTTCTGACTCACTGGGAATGTAAAGAAATAAACACATCTGAAATAAATCATTCTCTCTACTATTTTTCTGACATTTCACATTCTTAATAAAAGTGATGAGCCTAACTGACCTAAAACAGGGAATTCTTACAAGGATTAAATGTCAGGAATTGTGAAAAACTGAGTTTAAATGTATTTGGCTAAGGTGTATGTAAACTTCCGACTTCAACTATAAATATATATAACACAGGTCTGTGACCCAAACAAAGAGCGAGGTCTAACCTCTAATAAATATACGGGACGAGACCCGTAATAACAAGTCCACACTAACACGAAAGCCGATACAACAGAGCACAGGTACTCACAAGACCAACTGACATGGATCAATAATCAATCAGGACAATGGGGAACAGAGGGTACATATATATATACATACTAATCAGGGAATGGGAACCAGGTGTGCGTAATGAAACAAGACAGTCCGGGGTTGGTGGTAATGATCCAGGTCAGCGACGCCTAGAAGGCCGGTGACGTAGACCTCTGGTGCTGGTGAACAGAATGAGCAGCAGTTCCAGGGGAATCCGTGACAGTTGTACAATTTGTAGTTTAGGCAAATGAATTGTGCTACTATTAGATATTAATTATGTTCTGGCCCACCAACTATTAGCTCGAATAAAAATTTGGGCTGAGGCCGAACCTATTTGACAAACCCTGTGCTAAGCATTCAACATATAACAAGTACTTTTGGGTGTCAGGGAAAATGTATGGAGTAAAAAGTACACTATTTTCTTCAGGAATGTAGTGAAGTTAAAGTAAAAGTTGTTAAAAGTAAAGTACAGTACAGATATCCAAAAAAACTACATAAGTAGTACTTTAAAGTAGGAAACCCAGTAGATAATAATTATGCAACAAATTTGTCTGTTTAATTCCACCAGTCTCTGTGCCATGACTCATCAGGTTCCCTCGCTCTACTCAGCAGAGGAAAGAAAACACCCAGGTGAAATGTGATTCTATCCAGCCCTATGTTATCAGAGTAGCTTTTATGAAAATGTGTGTGAGCGAGAGAAAGGGCAAAAAGAGTTAGAGAGGTGGGGTGAAATGTTTTCTTTCGCTCTCCATGTGGTCAGAAGAGCTTTGTGGGATGTGTTAGAGCCATGTGCAGTGGAACTCCACCCAGACAATTCAGACCATTGGGCTTTTACACCAGCCAAGGTCACAGACTTAAGCTGGTAGCTGGAGCACGTAAGCAGCAGCCATATTAATGGTTGCACTATAATCCACTGAGAGCTTTGCCATTTGAAAATAATAAATGAACCTTAATATGAGCGTTTTCCATGTTTTCCCAGCAGTGTAAATGATTTGTGTTGTGAGAAAGGTCAAATAAGTAAGCACACTTACTGAGCCAAAAACTAAGATGGATTATGTAAAACAATCATCTATAAATGTACTGTTTTATCAGTAAATGTAGCATATGATCAAATGTTACCAGGTAATGGTAGTGACAATTACTTGATGCACTTTAAATTATCTTCTTTTGATGTCTGTTTAAATGATAAAATCCTTCTTTATCCTATCAATATATTGTGTCACCATGATACCAATCAGAATGAGTTTTTCTGCACAAAAGGTCTTTATTACAGACAGAAATACTCCTCAGTTTAATCAGCTGTCTGAGTGGCTGGTCTCAGATGATCCTGCAGGTGAAGAAGCTGGATGTGGAGGTCCTGAGCTGTTGTGGTTATATGTGGTCTGCGGTTGTGAGGCCAGTTGGACGTACTGTCAAATTCTATAAAAGGATGTTGGAGGCGGCTTATGGTAGAGCTCTAGTGGACATTCCTGCCGTCAGCATGCCAATTGCACACTCCCTCAAAACTTGAGACATCTGTGGCATGACAAAACTACACATTTTAGAGTAGCATTTTATTCTCCCCAGTACAAGGTGTAATGATTTTTAAAAAGTCTTTATTTTAACTTAGGCAAGTCAGTTAAGAACAAATTCTTATTTTACAATGATGGCATAGCCTGGACAAACCCTCCCCTAACGGCACCGGCCAATCACGGCCAGTTGTGATATAGCCTGGGATTGAACCAGAATCTGTAGTGACACCTCTAACACTGAGATGCAGTGCCTTAGACCACTGCGCCACTCGGGAGCCCATACTGTTTAATTTGCTTCTTGATATGCCACACCTGTCAGGTGGATGGATTTTCTTAGAAAAGGAGAAATGCTCACTAACAGGGATGTAAACATTTGAAAGAAATAAGCTTTTTGTGCATATCGAACATTTCTGGGATCTTTTATTTCAGCTCATGAAACATGGGACCAACACTTTACATGTTGCGTTTATATTTTTGTTCAGTATAGATCCCCTACATACTGGACTTGACGAGAATAAAAAAAGTTAGAAGCATAAATATCATACCCTGAAGAGGGGTATGATATTTGTGCGTTTGTAACTTTCTCACTCATTATTATTCACGATTCATTCAGGACTATCCATAATCATGGTACATGTAGCATCCACACTAATAAAAGTGACTCCAAAACAAACAAAAAATGCATCCAACAAATTTGATGTAATCATTGCATGCTACGAATATGGGACCAAATACTAAACTTTTGATTACTTTAATGCACATAAGTGAATTTGTCCCAATACTTTTGGTCCCCTAAAATGGGTGGATTAGTACGTACACAAAGTGCGGTAATTTCTAAACGATTCACCAGAAATGGATGAAAATACCCTCACATTAAAGCTGATAGTCTGCACTTTAACCCCACAGTCATTATAGCATCAGTGCTGGAGTACAGAGCCAAAATAAACAAAGAAATGTCATTGTCCCAATACTTTTGGAGCTCACTATGTATTTTTTCTTAACTGACAAATAAAATCAACCAATCAATCATGATCGTGACAAAGACTGTTTACGTGCCATTTTTTGCTTGTGACAGAATCCCTAGCTCTCCTCGGCTCTGCCATGTGTAGTGCCTCTTATCTACAATTGATTAAAGTGACATTTAATGTTTGCTGGGAAGGCTACAGGCATGACCCTCGGCTGTGGTAAATATGAACACCGCATCACTAACAGGAGGAGAGAAGTAGCCTTGAGCTATTCAGTGAAGAGCCCTGTACATAATGAAGTGGTCATGCTACACTGATTGTTATTCTATAAAGCATTCAGAAACTGCATGTTCACTTGCAATTCTCTAGTGAGGATGCTGTTCTATCTCCCTGATACATTATATATATTTTTTTTACCTTTATTTAACTAGGCATGTCAGTTATGAACAAATTCTTATTTACAATGACGGCCTACCCCAGCCAAACCCAGACGACACTGGGCCAATTGTGCGCCGCCCTATGGGACTCCCAATCACGGCCGGATGTGATATAGCCTGGATTCAAACCAGGGACGGTAGTTACGCCTATTGCACTGAAATGCAGTGCCTTAGACTGCTGAGAGCCCTAACTAAATGTAGATTAAGTTGGTGGTTAATTAAGTGCCTTTGCAGGATAAGTGACCATATAGAATCAATGTGAATCTACATCCTCTCATTGGATGTGCTCTGCCTCTGAATTTTCTATCTCTCCTTCACATAATTTACTGTGAGGGAATGACTTTGCCAAAAGACTCCCAAAGCCTTAATTTCATTAAGTTCTTGTTCTGGGTAGGAAAAGATAGTGGGATGCAAGCCCACAGGCATGTCCTAGCTTTCCAGACCTTGGCCTCATTTAAGCATAATGACCCTGCCATGAGAGTTCTCTGGCCTGCTGCCCTGATGATGGGGAGACAACATCCCCATCAAGTTCCTGCTGGGTGAGATGAGGCTGAAAGTGATGTGTGAAGGCTGAGGATGCTGGGTGATTGGTGTGTGAAGGGATATGTTAGGTGTGGTAGGGTATCTAACTTGACCCATTACGCCCCGCTTTAAAGGACCTGTTTGAAGCCAGCGGGAGAGAAAGATGAAAGTGGGAACACAGAGCGGGCACCATCTGACGTGTGTCACTCTTTGTCCAACAAAATGGAACAAAATACAAATCAATGAGGAGGGAAAAAACACAAACACAGAAGATTATAAATGTATTTGTAATGATAATCACCATGAAAAAGGGAACACTGATGATGACGGTGATTGTATCAACATGTACAACTGGGTCAAGTATTGATTTTGAAATTATATGGAAATGTGCTTGCCATGGTGATGCTGCAGCCGTGTCAGAAGACTGTTGCCATGACATGAGAAATGTGCTTAAATATACAAAATACATGTTAAATGTACATTAGCTGTATGTAAAATAACTACTTTTTACTTGAGGGCACAATATACTATTATTGTGAACAAAGAGAAGAATTAGGTCTGGTGTTTATGTTCAAACAAGGACGAAATTGTGGTTTAGATATTTGGGGAGGACAATAGACGCATTTCCTGCAATTCTACAAAGTTTTACATTACTTTTAATGCCTCTTGATGGGTATATGGAGGGGTATTTTGAAAACACAGTATAAGTGGCAGGATAAGTGGGGATAAGTCATCACCATCATTAATGAAGGTATTTCAAGGAAAATATTAAGAATACACAAAATATGAAGACTGAGTTGAACTATTATGCACACATGCATATTTATATTAAGAGACAAAAGTTAAAAACTGCATTTTATTATAGTTGGAGTTCGCTTACCTTATGCCCGCTTACCTTAGCCGTAAGTTGATTCCCCATGAAACCAAATATCAACAGTGGAAAAAGAGTGTTTGGCAATCAAATGGGCTCTGGAGTCCTTGAAATATTATGTTCTGGGCTGCAAGTTTGTACTGACGACAGATCACGCTCCCCTTACCTGGATGAAGTAGAATAAGGACACTAACGCCCGAATCACCCGGTGGTTCCTCAGCCTCCAGCCTTGCCACTATCGGATCATCCACTGTTCATGTTCTAAACATGGTAATGCTGATACCATGTCTCGTATACATGCCATGTTTTCTTCGACCGGGGGGGAAGTTATGTAGCGGTTTCAGGGGTTGTGTGGTGGATGAATGTTATGTGCCTGCGAGTTTTTATTTTATTTTTGGCTGCCAGGACCACGGACAGCATTGTGAAGTATTCCCCAGAGGCAGGACCATGGACAGCTCAGGGGAAACTTCTAGACTGCAGCAGAACAGCCACACCTGTCTCCAGTTGTAATCTGACCAAAACTGCAGACAGGTGAAACCAATCAGTTTTTTTGACCCCGCAGTTTTCTTTCTTTGTCTTTTTTTGACCCCGGCAGGTGAAGGAGTAGGTTGAAATTGGAAAAACCACGTTTTTGACAAGAAAATGTGGTAGCTAACTAACCAGCCTGTTAACTGTTTACAAATAAATTAGTGAATGTGCTAGAAAGCTAAACAGTTACATAGTTAAGGCTCATTTTAAAAGTCGGATCAACTTATCCTTTGAGGCTTTAAAACGTATTCTTACCCTATGATTTTGAACATTAAAATAAACTGGGAAATGTACATGGCAGGCATTGTTGTCACCTTAGCTTGATACATAACTTCTGAGGTGTAGGAAGCACTAACATCACCACCAATCAGCTAACACCACCGCACACAGTGGTGGAAAAAGTACCCAATTGTCAAACTTGAGTAAAAGTAAAGATACCTTTATAGAAAATGACTCAAGTAAAAGTGAAAGTCACCCAGTAAAATACTATTTGAGTAAAAGTCTAAAAGTATTTGGTTTTAGATATACTTAAGTATCAAAAGTAAAACTATAAATCATTTCAAATTATTTATATTAAGCAAACCAGAAAACACAATTTTCTTGTTTCTTTAATTTACAGATAGCCGGGGTCCCACTCCAACACTCCAACATCATTTACAAACAAAGCATGTGTGTTTAGTGAGTCCACCAGATCAGAGGTAGTAGGTATGACCATGGATGTTCTCTTGATAAGTACGTGAAGTGGACCATTTTCCTGTCAAAATGTAACAAGTACTTTTGGGTGTCAGGGAAAATGTATGGTGTAGAAAGTAAATTATTTTCTTTAGGAATGTAATGAAGTAAAAGTTGTCAAAAATATAAATAGTAAAGTACAGATACCCCAAAAAACAACTATTTTTACTTAAGTACTGTACTTTACACCACTGACTTGCACACACACCCGCCATTACTATGACAACTAGCATAGCCTTATCAGCAAATGACTGCTGTCTGAACACACAAATCTGATTTGTTCACTTATAACTTGCTGTTTGGACAGACTGTAGTCCAAAATGGATTTGAAAAACTGATTTGAGCATTAAGGCCTGCAAGGCTTAAATAGTGCACAGTATCGATCTTCCATTTCTCAAAAATATATATTTTTTTCAAATGTCAAAAGGTTATCTACACCATATTATTTGTTTCGCCGTCTCACTCCTTGCTCTCCAATTCTGCCCACTCGTTTTCCCAGGAGTGGGTCCTTCACTAAACTGTCAGCTGAAAGGTCACATTCAAAAAGGAAAGAGATGGAAAAAATAAGATTGAGACCCTGCCACTCATGTCTAGATGAAAACATTGTATCTGACCTTTACCAGGAAACCAGTATTCAAGTGAGCCATCAGACTGTGTGTGGTTGGGCGGGGACCTACATGAAGGGGGTGAGAGAGAGGGGGATAGGTATATAGGCACAGCTGGGCAAAAATAAAGGTAACAAAAAAACTTTTGGCAAGCCTAAAGACTATTATTTGTGCAATACAATAGTGTTTTAGTACTATATCTCTTGACATAAACCTTCAAGCTGCATACTGGACTCTATTCCAACTAAACTACTGAAAGAGCTGCTTCCTGTGCTTGGCCCTCCTATGTTGAACATAATAAACGGCTCTCTATCCACCGGATGTGTACCAAACTCACTAAAAGTGGCAGTAATAAAGCCTCTCTTGAAAAAGCCAAACCATGACCCAGAAAATATAAAAAAAACTATTGGCCTATATCGAATCTTCCATTCCTCTCAGAAGTTTTTGAAAAAGCTGTTGCGCAGCAACTCACTGCCTTCCTGAAGACAAACAATGTATACGAAACGCTTCAGTCTGGTTTTAGACCCCATCGTAGCACTGAGACTGCACTTGTGAAGGTGGTAAATGACCTTTTAATGGTGTCAGACCGAGGCTCTGCATCTGTCCTCGTGCTCCTAGATCTTAGTGCTGCTTTTGATACCATCGATCACCACATTCTTTTGGAGAGATTGGAAACCCAAATTGGTCTACACGGACAAGTTCTGGCCTGGTTTAGATCTTATCTGTCGGAAAGATATCAGTTTGTCTCTGTGAATGATTTGTCCTCTGACAAATCAACTGTAAATTTCGGTGTTCCTCAAGGTTCTGTTTTAGGACCACTATTGTTTTCACTATATATTTTACCTCTTGGGGATGTCATTCGAAAAACATAATGTTAAATTTCACTGCTATGTGGATGACACACAGCTGTACATTTCAATGAAACATGGTGAAGCCCCAAAATTGCCCTCGCTAGAAGCCTGTGTTTCAGACATAAGGAAGTGGATGGTTGCAAACTTTCTACTTTTAAACTCGGACAAAACAGAGATGCTTGTTCTAGGTCCCAAGAAAGAAAGAGATCTTCTGTTAAATCTGACAATTAATCTTGATGGTTGTACAGTCGTCTCAAATAAAACTGTGAAGGACCTCGGCGTTACTCTGGACCCTGATTTCTCTTTTGAAGACCATATCAAGACTGTTTCAAGGACAGCTTTTTTCCATCTACGTAACATTGAAAAAATCAGAAACTTTCTGTCCAAAAATGATGCAGAAAAATTCATCCATGCTTTTGTTACTTCTAGATTGGACTACTGCAATGCTCTACTTTCCGGCTACCCGGATAAAGCACTAAATAAACTTCAGTTAGTGCTAAATACGGCTGCTAGAATCCTGACTAGAACCAAAAATTTGTATCATATTACTCCAGTGCTAGCCTCCCTACACTGGCTTCCTGTTAAGGCAAGGGCTGATTTCAAGGTTTTACTGCTAACCTACAAAGCATTACATGGGCTTGCTCCTACCTATCTTTGCGATTTTGTCCTGCCGTACATACCTACACGTACGCTACGGTCACAAGACGCAGGCCTCCTAATTGTCCCTAGAATTTCTAAGCAAACAGCTGGAGGCAGGGCTTTCTCCTATAGAGCTTCATTTTTATGGAATGGTCTGCCTACCCATGTGAGAGATGCAGACTCGGTCTCAACCTTTAAGTCTTTACTGAAGACTCATCTCTTCAGTGGGTCCTATGATTG
The DNA here is from genome assembly GCF_965601325.2 of Salmo salar. Taxonomy (NCBI): domain Eukaryota; kingdom Metazoa; phylum Chordata; class Actinopteri; order Salmoniformes; family Salmonidae; genus Salmo; species Salmo salar. The sequence goes on from NC_138291.1 coordinate 31,827,555, forward strand.
AGTGTAGTCTGGCCCAGGAGTGTGAAGGTGAACGGAAAGGCTCTGGAGCAACGAACCGCCCTTGCTGTCTCTGCCTGGCTGGTTCCCCTCTCTCCACTGGGATTCTCTGCCTCTAACCCTATTACAGGGGCTGAGTCACTGGCTTATTGGTGTTCTTCCATGCTGTCCCTAGGAGGGGTGCGTCACTTGAGTGGGTTGAGTCACTGACGTGGTCGTCCTGTCTGGGTTGGCGCCCCCCCTTGGGTTGTGCCGTGGCGGAGATCTTTGTGGGCTATACTCGGCCTTGTCTCAGGATGGTAAGTTGGTGGTTGAAGATATCCCTCTAGTGGTGTGGGGGCTGTTCTTTGGCAAAGTGGGTGGGGTTATATCCTTCCTGTTTGGCCCTGTCCGGGGGTATCATCGGATGGGGCCACAGTGTCTCCTGACCCCTCCTGTCTCAGCCTCCAGTATTTATGCTGCAGTAGTTTATGTGTCGGGGGGCTAGGGTCAGTCTGTTATATCTGGAGTATTTCTCCTGTCTTATCCGGTGTCCTGTGTGAATTTAAGTATGCTCTCTCTAATTCTCTCTTTCTCTCTTTCTTTCTCTCTCTCGGAGGACCTGAGCCCAAGGACCATGCCTCAGGACTACCGGACATGATGACTCCTTGCTGTCCCCAGTCCACCTGGCCGTGCTGCTGCTCCAGTTTCAACTGTTCTGCCTGCGGCTATGGAACCCTGACCTGTTCACCGGACGTGCTACCTGTCCCAGACCTGCTGTTTTCAACTCTCTAGAGACAGCAGGAGCGGTAGAGATACTCTCAATGATCGGCTATGAAAAGCTAACTGACATTTACTCTTGAGGTGCTGACTTGTTGCACCCTCGACAACTACTGTGATTATTATTATTTGACAATCCTGGTCATTTATGAACATTTCAACATCTTGGCCATGTTCTGTTATAATCTCCACCCGGCACAGCCAGAAGAGGACTGGCCACCCCTCATAGCCTGGTTCACTCTCTAGGTTTCTTCCTGGGTTTTGGCCTTTCTAGGGAGTTTTTCCTAGCCACCGTGCTTCTACACCTGCATTGCTTGCTGTTTGGGGTTTTAGGCTGGGTTTCTGTACAGCACTTTGAGATATCAGCTGATGTAAGAAGGGCTATATAAATAAATTTGATTTGAATTGAATACATGAGGCTTCAATCTAAGCACTCACATTTTTATTGTTTATAAAAACTGCAGATTAGAAAAATGCAGTTGCGGTAAATACATTACACAGCATTTTCACTGTCATGGATTGTAACAACTAGGACTATCTCTGGATGTTAAGCTGTTGCATTTTATAGAAGAAATTGAAGGAAAAAAATATACGCTTACACATATGAAGCCAGACGTAAAAAACTGCCAAACAGAATAGTAGTTTTTCACTACACACGAACACCCACAGTTGTCACCACTTTATGCATCTTCAATTTTACTTGGAGTATATATGCTGGACACAACTTTAAATGCTGCTTTTCAAAAACACCTCAGTTCTTAAAAAGTACTCCATGTTTTTACACAGTATCACCATTTCTACAGAGAGAGGACAACAAAATGATTCAGGTGCAATATGCAGAAATTGCTCTGCCATTTCCTGGTTGTTAAAATGAGAATAGTTTGCCTAATTTGAGTTTATGTGAAAAAACAAGCATCTAAACCGCTGTGAAATATCTTTTCAATAACCAAAAATGTTGTATTTTCAGATGTTTGAAGCTGGTGTACAAAACCGAAAGCAAAAGACGCAAAAACAAAACTTAAGAACGGGAAGCATGGAAGTAGCGGACCTAAAACATATCTACCACTTCTTTAGACTTGCTTCCAATGACAATATACAACTATAAAACTCACATCTATAAAACTAAAATTTCTATGTGAATTTGGTCGAGTCGCCCAAAAAGTTACATATTGCAGCTTTGAGAGTGCTGCGTAGCTGTGATCTAGTCTGCATGTATATGAAAACTGCACAAAGTAGCTACTACCAGTAGTATGGCAAATGTGAGCAAGATATTTAAGACCGCTTTACAGATCGCTGTCCAGCTTAAACATCCAAATTAAATCATAGGTGTTCTGGCAGTGTGCAGGTAAGGGTTACGACCCTCCAAGTACCTCCTACCCTCTCTTCCGTGCCCCTGCCTATCTATCTTACTCTGGACACATTCACAGCGAGAGCAGCTGTGGAGGTGGATGGATGATCTTCTCAGTTAGATTCCTCCACTACAGCCCCAGACACCACTTCACTGCTGTCCTGCACCCCAAGATTCAGATCTTCACCTGGGAGACACATGGAGAGAGGTGTCACACTCAGATAGGGAAAGAGTCACACACACACTTTGAATTGGGGTAATAGAATATCATGCCAGGTTATCCTACCTGCAGTCTGGTCCTGTGTGGTCTGAAGAGGTGTGTGTTTGTAGGGCTGTATCCCACTTGGGACCTCAGCAGAGTTGGGATCCTTAGGGGGCCAGCGGAGTTCCCCACTCTCCACATTGCCCCCATCAGAGGGCTCCACCACAATAGAAGGAAGTCTCTTGGACAGCTTGGGATTCCGCTCATGGGTATCTGGGAAAATCTGGACACAAGAAGTATTACAATTTAGTAATTTAGCAGACACTCTTATTCAGAGCGACTTACAGTTAGTGCATTAATCTTAAGATAGCTAGGTGAGACGACCACATCAAATAAAATTGTATTTGCCACATGCGCCGAATACAACAGGCGTAGACCTTACCGTGAAATCCTTACTTACAAGCCCTTAACCAACAATGCAGTTAAGAAAATAGAGTTAAGAAAATACTTACTAAATCAACTTAAGTAATAAATAAAAAGTAACACAATAAAATAACAATAAACGGGGGTCCAGGTTAGTCAAGGAATTTGTAAATTTAGGTAGGGGTAAAGTGGCTATGCATAGATAATAAACAGTGAGTAGCAGCAGCAGCAGTGTAATAACGGGGGGGGGGGGGGGGGTGTCAATGCAAATAGTCCGGGTGGCCAATTGATTAATGGTTCAGCAGTCTTATGGCTTGGGGGTAGAAGCTGTATCTCAGTATGGTGTATTTACTCTTTATTAGGGTGTTTTACCCTTTTTAATAGGGATTTGAGATCCTTGCAATGAGAGCTCATACAGCATTTTACAAGAAAGATCCAAAATTAAAGGCACATTTGTAATTGTTTCATTGGTAGGATGTCAATTAATCTCTTGGTTGAGTGACTGGTGAATTGATGGATGGATGGATTGAGGCAATAGTAGACTCACCTGAAAGGATATGCCCTGATCCCCTGACACAGCTCCAGCTACAGTGAAGTCCTCCATCACAGGTTCCTGTGTGTTAATCACCTCAGTCATCCTATGAACAACAAGGCAATACCATTGTTGTACACACTTTCATGTAAATAAACGGATGTGGTTTATGTCTACCTATAATACATTCACATAGTGCTACTCACTGATACTCAAGAAATCCAATGTAATACTTTTATAATCTCCCCTCTTGTTTGCTCTCTCCTCCCTCCCTCCCTCGCTCAGCTCTTGCTTATTTTTTGACAACCTTGATCAGAGAGACATGTGAAGTGCAAAGCCAGCCTGTGGTCCAACGAGACAGCCAATCATTGCCCTTGAAGTTGAAACTAACTACAGGGTACTGTACTTAGTCTTATATGCAAATAGGCATAAAGAAACCTGGTACTTCAAAAACAACAAATTCACAAAATATTAAGACTGTGTAGAAGAAACTTATCTGAACCAGGGAATTTTTTAACAGAGTTTTCATGAGAACGTAAGCAGCATACTAAATGGATATCATGATGTCTAAACCCTGTTTTCATCACTGTTGAAGACTCACTCTTACTCATTATTTATGTATGCAGTTGTCCTTGAAATCTGATGTAGTGCTAGAGCAACAGCTGGCACAGGGAAACGGAGCAGACGCAGGCCATCTAATATAAAGGCATTCATGAAGTGCCACTGCCAACTCAACAGAATCAACAGAACATATTTAAACAGACAGACCTTGCTACACTCGGAGTCCAAGATATTCTGGTGAGCATTAGTTCATAAATTACCCCACTCAGTCAGTTGGATTGACAGCTATGGTTTCCATGGATACATGAGGAGATGTAATCTCTGTGTGATTGTCTGAGTATCACTCTTGGCAGTGTGGAAAAGGAAAGCTGATTTGGGTGTTTTCATTTATGCATTATAGCAATTACTGATGATTACTACTCGTAACCTGGATGTGTTTTTTTATTTTTATTCCTCGTACTGTGGTACATTTGTAAGACAATTGCTCCTTTATTCCTACTCAAAAGCACATCTTGTCCCTTGACGGAATTCCAGTGGTCACTTTGTGTCTTGACCTCTTGGCCATCCTAGGTCAAAGGGAAAGGCTTCTCTTACTCATTACCAGTTGTGAAGTCAACTTTACCATGGTTCAATGTGATTGTGAAAGCTTGGGTAGGCCAATACAAACACACCTACCTAATTATGGCATGAGTGTGAAACTGTGAATCACATCCTGTGAAAATGAAATACCACAGCATGATGTAACTAGGAGGAAGGGTGTGTGTGCAGGATGAACGCAGATGAAAAGAATGTCATCAAGGTGCATCCAACTATTCAAAAGCAAAGTCTGCATTACATTCCAACCCAATAAAGTGCTAATCCTGTCACTCAGACACAGGCTCAAAAACAGTTGGTGTTAGTTATATTTGTCCTATTTGAGGCCCAAGCAATATTGTTTAGCTGGAGTGACTGATAAAATGCACTCACTTATATCCAATCCTTTCATATTAGTGAGGCCTAAGAAATAAAACATAGGAAAGGAGGCGGGTCTGGTATTGAGATACACCCACGTCCTTATGACACAATATGGTTGCAATAATGCAGCTCTCTCCAAAATTAAGACCCACATTGATAACTCGGTGATCTATCAGTAGTAAACTGTTGAATACTACATTTGTGAACTCTATTCTCTATTATTATTGGATATTTTAGTTTGTCCTAAACCATTTGTTGTTAAACACAAACTTTTTACAGGCTATTAACTGTAACTGTGCGCACCTTAATAATCATGCCTACCTGTTTGGAGCGTTTATAAACGTATTATGTCCTTTCAAGCTGAGTTGAGGTAGGCTAGATGTCCAGTGAAAACACGGCAAACAATATATTTCTTCAGAATGGGTTTTCTTTCAGAACAGTGATAGAAATCCGGTAGACAAGTGTCCGTATAAACCGTGACGTACCCAATGAAGTTTCCCACGCACGCGAGTGCTGGAGCATGCGCACTTTCGCAGTCGGTCGAGTCGACTTCACAACACAGCCTACTTCAAATCAAAATAAAATAAAATTGTATTAGTCGCATACACATATTTAGCAGATGTTATTGCGGGTGTAGCGAAATGCTTGTACTGAGACAACGGGTAGGATAGAAAGAGCAGAGCAATTGATTATTCTGCCAAATGTATTACCCAAGACTGTACACTATGACTATATGCAAAATGATGTACTGAGTACTTAGAGCCATGAATGCTGATTGGCTGACAAATTCATGAAAACACGAATGTGTTTTTTGTTGTTGTCTTAATCTAAGGTTTGACATAAGGTTAGCAGTGTGGTTAAGGTTCGTGTTACAGTTAGGTAATAAATCACATTTTAAGAAGATAAATTGTAGAAATGTGGGATTTAGCTAAAGTTATGACTTTCTGGCTGTGATCACTACAAACCAGGTTTCCAACCTTTTTATGTGAGTAAAGTAGCCTACATGTTGGATAAAACAGTAATGACAGGCCTGATGGCAGAACTTTTTTGGTAAACTTTCCAAATGTCGACAAAACTAAATTTGCTAGACAAAGGAAACCCTTTTATGTGCAAATATTGATATAATAACTATCATATGGAAGTAAACTTGGAGTCATGCAATGACATGTACTGTGGTCCTCCCACTACAACTCATCTGGAAGCATGCAGTTTATTAGGCTATAGATGAAATCAATTATGTTCATTCACAGGTTGGTGCTCCTTTCCAATAAATATTGAAGGTCTTATTCTGGTGACATGATCATCAATGCTTGGCTGTCTTTTGTCAAATAAAAATGATGTCGCTCTTTTGTCCATAACAATCTCATCATGTAGGCTATACATGCGCTCTAGCCCAGGGAATCACAAACTCGGTCCTGGGCCCCCGGTGCACATTTTTGTTTTTTGCCCTAGCACAACACAGCTGATTCAAATAAATCATCATCAAGCTTTGATTATTTGAACCAGCTGTGTAGTGCTAGGGCAAAAACAAAAACGTGCATCCAGGGAGGGCCCCAGGACCGAGTTTGGGAAACCCTGCTCTAACCAATAGTGCCAGTATCTGCGGGTGTTGGCTAGAGCGCACATGCCAATACCAGAGTGGGCACACACTGCTGTACATAACGTAAATTGTTTTTGTGAGAAAACCATCAGTACAGTTGAAAATATGACGGAAACCCGTTTGACTTTAGGTTTTTTTTGGTACATGGGAATTTAACTGCAAAGGGTATTTGTTTATTTGAAATATGTCATGACGCACAGCCTTTTATCTGCAACAAGTCAATTTGATGAAAATACACTTCTGGTGGGAAATGCGCATATTGTTTTTATGTGGATTTTAGAATATTCGCATGAAAATCTGTTGCCAATTTGATAGAAATCTAGTTAGTGACGACCATAAAACATTTGTAGCCTATAGCCTAAAGAATGCGCCATGTCAACCTAGCCTGCTACATGTCGACCATGCCTCCACAACAGAACACCTGCGCCACTAGCTGTTTCCAATACCCTGTCCAGTACTCTGTACATTTCTTTGTGGACATTTAAAAAGTTTGCATAGAAAATTGATGCGACAATTGCCTGCCATGGTGCGTTTCCATTGAACTGTCTTGTGTTGAGAAAAAACACTGGATATACAGTGAGGGAAAAAAGTATTTGATCCCCTGCTGATTTTGTACTTTTGCCAACTGACAAAGAAATGATCAGTCTATAATTTTAATGGTAGGTTTATTTCAACAGTGAGAGACAGAATAACAAGCAAAAAAAATCCAGAAAAACGCATGTCAAAAATGTTAGGAAATGATTAGCATTTTAATGAGGGAAATAAGTATTTGACCCCTCTGCAAAACATGACTTAGTACTTGGTGGCAAAACCAGGGGCGAAAATCTGATATCCACTTTGGAGGGGACAATTGCATTAAATTTTCTCAAGAGCAATTCATGAGGGGGACACCAAAAGTAGTGCTGTAACACATAGCCTACATTGTAATATGGTAAATGTATATTGAGGAACCAAAGAAATAAGGTGTTTGCCGTACTCCTAACAACCGGTACCCAAAACTACACAACTAATCACAACAGCAATACCATTGCCTTTAACAAATCTTAGTTCAGTCACCAGTTTAAGTAGAGAGTGGGGGTATCCATGGCATTTTCCAATTATGTTCCTATTTTACAAGTCAAAAACATTGAGAACCTTTCATAATGTTGCCATACAAAGACTCAACAAACTTACCTGAGACTCCCTGTCTCTGCCAGTCTGTCCCTGCATATCTGTCCCCAACTCTGCTGTCTGTGTGCCATCTGTTGCCTGCTCTGCCTAATGACATCATTGTGAAACATTTCCATTAGAATTTCATTTCTTTCTTATGAACATTTTATCAACTAGTCTTTGAGATATTAGGCTACTAGGGTTCTTACTATGCGTTTTGGTGTATTGAAAAATACTCTGATGTCCGTCTTTTATTTTTCTGCCATTTTTCTACCTGGCTGGCTACACACACAGTGTGTAGGTTATTTACAGTAGGAGATGGGCTTCTATCATCTTCAATCATTCTATATGGGCTTCGATCTAAAAGGTAGCTAGCAAATGTGAAACGGATTAAAATGACAAGAGTTGACAGCTGTATGAGTTCACCATTTACACAACATATGCTGCAACCTTTTGTAATTTTAATAGTTTGTTTCATATTAGCTGGCTTCCAACAATAGCTGAATTTGCAAAGCTAGCGAGCACCAATTCAGTTTCAGTGGTGTTTGCTATAATCTTTGCTACCCGGGTTAAATAAAGGTGAAATAAAATAAATAAATAAAAGTTCCCTTGCGACAATTTAGCTTTTGCAACGAGACCATTAAATATATTTAAGACAATGGTAGATGAGAGTGTAGTTCTGTTCAGTTTGGACTTCAGTTTATCGCTAACCTTATCACAGGGACTTTGAAGCACTAACTTACATCATCTGCATGCTGATTCCATCTTTGACGACGCCACATAAATGGAATAGGTACTAGCTAGCTTAATAGTTAATATTTGCGCGCTAGCTCTGCATATTCAGCTAGTGTGTGTGTGTGCGCGATTGACTGGATGAACCTCACGGCAGTTACGTAGCAAGCTAAGGAACTGGCAGTGGATCAAACCATTGTGAGGCAAAGGGCGGTGGGGTCGCAATCTTTTGAAACTTAAAAACGCGCTATTAACCTGTTATGGCTAGGGGGGAGTATTTTCACGGCTGGATAAAAAACGTACCCGATTTAATCTGGTTACTACTCCTGCCCAGTAACTAGAATATGCATATAATTATTGGCTTTCGATAGAAAACACTCCAAAGCTTCTAAAACTGTTTGAATGGTGTCTGTGAGTATAACAGAACTCAAATGGCAGGTCAAAACCTGAGAGATTCCTTTACAGGAAGTGGCCTGTCTGACTATTTCTTGAACTTCTTTGCCATCTCTATCTTTTACAAAGGATCTCTGCTCTAACGTGACACTTCCTACGTCTTCCATGGGCGCTCAGAGCCCGGGAAAAACCTGAATGTCGTCATCCCAGCCCCAGGCTGAAACACATTATCGCCTTTCTCAAGTGGCCGATCAAGGGACTGTGGGCTTAGGCGCGTGGCCTGGCAGCCCCCGTCTTTGTGATTTTTCCTCTGTTTGCCGAAAAGGAGATTCCCGGTCGGAATATTATCGCTTTTTTACGAGATAAATTGCATAAAAATTTATTTTAAACAGCGGTTGACATGCTTCGAAGTACGGTAATGGAATATTTAGAATTTTTTTGTCACGAATTGCGCCATGCGCACGACCCTGATTTACCATTTCGGATAGTTTCTGTGCGCACGAACAAAACGGCGCTATTCGGATATAACAATGGATTATTTGGGACCAAACCAACATTTGTTATTGAAGTAGCAGTCCTGGGAGTGCATTCTGACGAATACAACAAAGGTAATACCATTTTTGTTATAGTAAATCTGATTTTGGTGAAGGCTAAACTTGCCGGGTGTCTAAATAGCTAGCCCGTGATGGCTGGGCTATGTACTTAGAATATTGCAAAATGTGCTTTCACCAAAAAGCTATTTTAAAATCGGACATATCGAGTGCATAGAGGAGTTCTGTATCTATAATTCTTAAAATAATTGTTATGCTTTTTGTGAACGTTTATCGTGAGTAATTTAGTAAATTGTTAGTAAATTCCCCGGAAGTTTGCGGGGGGTATGCTAGTTCTGAACGTCACATGCTAATGTAAAAAGCTGTTTTTTGATATAAATATGAACTTGATTGAACAAAACATGCATGTATTGTATAACATAATGTCCTAGGTGTGTCATCTGATGAAGATCATCAAAGGTTAGTGCTGCATTTAGCTGTCTTCTGGGTTTTTGTGACATTATATGCTAGCTTGAAAAATGGGTGTCTGATTATTTCTGGCAGGGTACTCTGCTGACATAATCTAATGTTTTGCTTTCGCTGTAAAGCCTTTTTGAAATCGGACAGTGTGGTTAGATAAAGCAGAGTCTTGTCTTTAAAATGCTGTGAAATAGTCATATGTTTGAAAAATTGAAGTTTTTGTATTTTTGAGGAATTTGTAATTCGCGCCACGCCTATCATTGGATATTGGAGCAGGTGTTCTGCTAGCGGAACGTCTAGATGTAAGAGGTTAAGTGTCTATAATCAGCACAATTGCTTTCATTGCGTATTATTAATATTATTTAAATTACATAGTTATGTTTCAGTGATATATCGGGGGGGACAAATCATATTTTTCCCAGGATGGGGGGGTCGTGTCCCCCCCCGTCCCCCCCGGGATTTCCGCCCCTGGTCAAAACCCTTGTTGGCAATCACAGAGGTCAGACGTTTCTTGTAGTTGGCCACCAGATTTGCACACATCTCAGGAGGGATTTTGTCCCACTCCTCTTTGCAGATCTTCTGCAGCTCCCGCCACAGATTTTCTATGGGATTAAGGTCTGGAGACTGGCTAGGCCACTCCAGGACCTTAATGTGCTTCTTCTTGAGCCACTCCTTTGTTGCCTTGGCCGTGTGTTTTGGGTCATTGTCATGCTGGAATACCCATCCACGACCCATTGTCAATGCCCTGGCTGAGGGAAGGAGGTTCTCACCCAAGATTTGACGGTACATGGCCCCGTCCATCATCCCTTTGATGCGGTGAAGTTGTCCTGTCCCCTTAGCAGAAAAACAGCCTGAAGCATAATGTTTCCACCTCCATGTTTGATGGTGGGGATGGTGTTCTTGGGGTCATAGGCAGCATTCCTCCTCCTCCAAACACGGCGAGTTGAGTTGATGCCAAAGAGCTCCATTTTGGTCTCATCTGACCACAACACTTTCACCCAGTTGTCCTCTGAATCATTCAGATGTTCATTGGCAAACTTCAGACGGGCATGTATATGTGCTTTCTTGAGCAGGGGGACCTTGCGTGCGCTGCAGGGTTTCAGTCCTTCACGGTGTAGTGTGTTACCAATTGTTTTCTTGGTGACTATGGTCACAGCTGCGTTGAGATCATTGACAAGATCCTCCCGTGTAGTTCTGGGCTGATTCCTCACCGTTCTCATGATCATTGCAACTCCACGAGGTGAGATCTTGCATGGAGCTGAGGGAGATTGACAGTTCTTTTGTGTTTCTTCCATTTGCGAATAATTGCACCAACTGTTGTCACCTTCTCACCAAGTTGCTTGGTGATGGTCTTGTAGCCCATTCCAGCCTTGTGTCTTAAATATCTTAAATGTTGTCCATTAAGTAATGGTTTTAAAACAATGATGATCATATTTAAAAAACTATGGTACTTATATACCAAGTCCTAGACTGTTTTCTAATGAGAATCATGAACGTTGAGTTGATAAACGAGATCCTTCCCAGTGGTTTCAGTCTGCCTTCTTGAAGAGTTGCCTGGCGACCACATCTCCAACTCTCATCTCCAGGTCTAGCTTGTCTCCCTCCAGCCAGTGTGTCCATCCTCTTCCCTCCTTCTCTACAATCTTGTCCCTGACATCCTTGGAGAGCTCTTTGGTCTTGGCCATGGTGGAGAGTTTGGAATCTGATTGATTGATTGCTTCCGTGGACAGGTGTCTTTTATACAGGTAAGAAACTGAGATTAGGAGCACTCCCTTTAAGATTGTGCTCCTAATCTCAGCTCGTTACCTGTATAAAAGCCACCTGGGTGCCAGAAATCTTTCTGATTGAGAGGGGGTCAAATATTTATTTCCCTCATTAAAATGCAAATCAATTTATAACATTTTTGACATGCGTTTTTCTGGATTTTTTTGTTGTTATTCTGTCTCTCACTGTTCAAATAAACCTACCATTAAAATTATAGACTGATCATTTCTTTGTCAGTGGGCAAACGTACAAAATCAGCAGGGGATCAAATACTTTTTTCCCTCACTGTAATTACATCGCATCTATAAAATACATATATATATTTTTCTCCCAAAAACCTAGTGTCGGAAAAAAATTAAGTGTTTCCATAATCCATTTGGGCAAAGTGCGCATTCATAAATTGGTGACTGCCTGTATGCCCTCCCACCTATTATTCTCATGTCTCAGGTAGCCCGCAAAAACCAGTATGGATAGAATGCAAGAATGGACAAATATATGCCATATTCGAATCATTCTAATGTGCCACAATATCGCCATGGTCCATGTGATATTTGCACTCCTATTAACCCTTGTGTTGTCTTAAGGGTCAAAAACGACCCACCACTATGTTTATCAGCAGAGAAAACCCCCTAAATAATATTTTTCCAACTTGAAATTTGATGACTTTTCCTAGAGTGACCCCAACATTAGAAAAAGTGAAACATCGCCTTTGTTCATATTTCCATGAAAGCTGTACACCACCAGGGTACAAAGATTGTTTTAGTGTCATTTTTGACCTGGCAGTTATAAAATCATTTACACACAACAAACAGATACACACACAAATACACACAATGAGAAATTTAGATGATGTGGGCTACTGATTGAACTCAGACAAAACTAAAACTTTCTTGTGCATGTGCAGCATCTCCCCTCCACAAGCCAACTCAAGTTCACAGACAAAATAAACAACATTTCAGACAAAATAAACATTTCTTGAAAGCATTGTTTACTAATGGGGAATGCAGTCAGAGGCTATAAAGGTGCTGCAGATGACAGTCCCCCCAGTTCTCTCTTTGCTGAAGCCATGAGTGCATGTTTCAGTGCCCAACAGGTCGTAGATCTGATTTTTTCAGATGTCCAGGAGGAACAAGAGAACAATGATTTAGAAGAGGAGGAGGTATCTGAAGAAGAAGATGGGGAAGAATACAACCCAGAGCACAAGGAATCATCTTCAGATGAAGAAGAAATCCCCCAAGCTGAAAGACATTGTTGTCAAAGAACAGCAAAATAACATGGTCCTTGTCACCATATGACAACCAGGGCAGGGTGGCAGCACAAAATGTCATAAGGATGACCCCAGTGCCCATAAGACATGCAGTTACCCATGCCCAGGACATCGCCTCAACATTCTACATGTTCATCACACCAGCCATCTAAAAAAATAATCCTGGAGATTGTCACGCTCGTCATAAAGATGGGACCAAGGCACAGCGGGATTGTGCATGCTCATCTTCCTTTTATTACGAAGAGAACCAAAACAAACACTTAATACAAAAACAACAACAACGACGACGACGAGAAACAGTCCTGTGAGGCACACAGCTACACACATACGGAACTACCCACAAAAACCCTTGAAAAAACACCCCTACTATATAGGACCCTCAATTAGAGGCAACGAGGAACAGCTGCCTCCAATTGAAGGTCAACCCAATAAACTAAACATAGAAATAGAATAACTAGACACAGACATAGAAATAGACTAACATAGAACATTAACCAAAAAAAACCTAAACACATAAAACAAACACCCCCTGCCACGTCCTGACCAAACTTACAATAACAAATAACCCCTTTACTGGTCAGGACGTGACAGTACCCCCCCCAAAGGTGCAGACCCCGGATGCACCTCAAACAAAAAAATAAAAAAAAATAAACCCCAAAACAAAAAAATAATCCCAAATTAAAGGGAGGGAAGGGAGGGTGGCCACCGTCACCAACGGTTCTTGTGCTACACCCCCCTCTCCCCAATCCTCCTACTATGGAGGTGGCTCAGGCTCTGGCCTTAGTCCCCAACCTAACCTGTCCACCCCCGCTGAAGGCTCAGGGCTAAAGCGCGTCGCTGGATACCTCGGACTGAGGCTCGTCGCTGGAGACCTCGGGCTGATGCGCGTCGCTGGAGACCTCGGGCTGATGCGCGTCGCTGGAGACCTCGGGCTGATGCGTGTCGCTGGAGACCTCGGGCTGATGCAGCCTTCCCTGTAGCTCAGTTGGTAGAGCATGGTGTTTGCAACACCAGGGTTGTGGGTTCGATTCCCACGGGGGGCCAGCACAGAAAAAAAACATGTATGGAATGTATGCATTCACTACTGTAAGTCGCTCTGGATAAGAGTGTCTGCTAAATGACGTAAATGTAATGTAAATGTGTCGCTGGAGACTTCGGACTGGAGGGCGACTCTGGAAGCTCCGGACTGGAGGGCGACTCTGGAAGCTCCGGACTGGAGGGCGACTCTGGGAGCTCCGGACTGGAGGGCGACTCTGGGAGCTCCGGACTGGAGGGCGACTCTGCAGGCTCCGGACTGGAGGGCGACTCTGCAGGCTCCGGACTGGAGGGCGACTCTGCAGGCTCCGGACTGGAGGGCGACTCTGCAGGCTCCGGACTGGAGGGCGACTCTGCAGGCTCCGGACTGTGGGCCGTCTCTGCAGGCTCCGGACTGTGGGCCGTCTCTGCAGGCTCCGGACTGTGGGCCATCTCTGCCGATTCCGGACTGTAGGACGTCGCCGGAAGCTCTAGACGGGGCACTGTCGTCGGAAGACGGGGACTGTGCACTGAAGGCCTGATGCGTGGGGCTGGCTTTGGAGGCGCCAGACTATTTTCACGCACCACAGGGCTAGTACCAGGAGCAGGACGAACCGGACTGGGCTGACGGCCTGGTGCATGGGGCTGGTACTGGAGGTACCAGACTGGAGACACGCACCTCAAGGCTAGTGCGAGGAGCAGGAACAGGACGTACTGGACTGGGCTGACGTACTGGAGGCCTGGTGCATGGTGCTGGCTTTGGAGGAGCCAGACTAGAGACACGCACCTCAAGGCTAGTGCGAGGAGCAGGAACTGGATACACTGGGCCATGAACAAGCACTGGAGATCTGGAGCGCACAGCCTGCACAACCCATCCTGGCTGGGTGGTAACAGTAGCCCTGCACGGGCGGAGTGCTGGCACAGGGCGAACTGGGCTGTGCAGAGGCCTGATGGCTGCCGTGCGTAGAGCAGGTGCAGGGTAGCCTGGGCCTAGGAGATGTACTGGTGGCCAGATGTACTGCGCAGGCATACTCCTACCTGGCTGGATGCCCACTCTAGCACGGCACTTGCGAGGGGCTGGAATCGCTCGCACCGGACTGTGTGTGCGCATGGGCGAGATCGTGCGCACTTCCGCATAGACCGGCGCTCTTCTGATCCGCTGCTCCCAATAATAAGCATGGGGAGTTGGCTTAGGGCTCACCCTTGGCCCAGCCAAACTACCCGTGCGCCCCCCCCAAAAAAAATGTCTTGGGGGTGCCTCTCGTGCTTCCGTTGTTGGGCACGCTCCTCGTACCGTCGCCGTTCCTCCCTCGCTTTCTCCACCTGTTTCCATGGCAGGGTCTTGTCCCCTGCCATTACCTCCTCCCATGTCCATGATGTCCTCCACTCTTTCTTTTCCTGGGCCCGCTGCTTGGTCCGTTGGTGGTGAGTAGTTCTGTCACGCTCGTCGTAAAGATGGGACCAAGGCACAGCGGGATTGTGTATGCTCATCTTCCTTTTATAACGAAGAGAACCAAAACAAACACTTAATACAACAACGACGACGACGACGACAACAACGACGAGAAACAGTCCTGTGAGGCACACAGCTACACACATACGGAACAACTACCCACAAAAACCCTTGAAAAAACACCCCTACTAAATAGGATCCTCAATTAGAGGCAACGAGGAACAGCTGCCTCCAATTGAAGGTCAACCCAATAAACTAAAAATAGAAATAGAATAACTAGACACAGACATAGAAATAGACTAACATAGAACATTAACCAAAAAAAACCGAAAGACATAAAACAAACACCCCCTGCCACGTCCTGACCAAACTTACAATAACAAATAACCCCTTTACTGTTCAGGACGTGACAGAGATGACAAATTTGGAGGGTTTCCGTAAATATGGAGACAACTGGAAAAGGATGGACGAGATTGAGCTGTATCCCTACATAGGGCTGCTAATCTTAGTGGGTGTGTATTGGTCCCGAGGCGAGGCTACATGTAGTCTCTGGGATGCAGAGAGGGGAAGGGTGATTTTCAGTGCCACGATGCCGCTGAAAGTCTTTCACACTTTCTCAAGAATGCTTTGATTTGATAACTGTGAGTCAAGACCTGCAAGACGTGTGAGAGACAAACTGGCGGCCATAAGAGAGGTCTGGGAGAAGTGGGTGGAGCGTCTGCCATACCTCTACAACCCTGGGCCTGAAGTAACAGTGGATGAGCAACTGGTTCCATTAAGAGGTACATTTTTATTTTCATATCTGTAATGTATGTGATTTTCACTGTTCATTTTATTATGTATTGCTGTAATATCATTGATTTATGTGATTGTTTTGTGTGACACTAACTACTGATAGTAATCTCTTTTGTCAAAGGTTCGCTGTCCTTTCCGGCAGTATATGCCCAGCAAGCCAGCAAAGTATGGCATTAAGATATGGTTGGACTGTGACCAGGGGCGGATATCCCGGGGGGGACGGGGGGGACACGACCCCCCCATCCTGGGAAAAATATGATTTGTCCCCCCCAATATATCACTGAAACATAACTATGTAATTTAAATAATATTAATAATACGCAATGAAAGCAATTGTGCTGATTATAGACACTTAATAGCGCATTTTTAAGTTTCAAAAGATTGCGACCCCCCCGCCCTTTGCCTCACAATGGTTTGATCCACTGACAGTTCCTTAGCTTGCACACTAGCTGAATATGCAGAGCTAGCGCAAAAAAATTTACTATTAAGCTAGCTAGTACCTATTCCATTTATGTGGCGTCATCAAAGATGGAATCAGCATGCAGATGATGTAAGTTAGTGCTTCAAAGTCCCTGTGATAAGGTTAGTGATAAACTGAAGTCCAAACTGAACAGAACTACACTCTCATCTACCATTGTCTTAAATATATTTAATGGTCTCGTTGCAAAAGCTAAATTGTCGCAAGGGAACTTTTATTTATTTATTTTATTTCACCTTTATTTAACCCGGGTAGCAAAGATTATAGCAAACACCACTGAAACTGAATTGGTGCTCGCTAGCTTTGCAAATTCAGCTATTGTTGGAAGCCAGCCAATATGAAACAAACTATTAAAATTACAAAAGGTTGCAGCATATGTTGTGTAAATGGTGAACTCATACAGCTGTCAACTCTTGTCATTTTAATCCGTTTCACATTTGCTAGCTACCTTTTAGATCGAAGCCCATATAGAATGATTGAAGATGATAGAAGCCCATCTCCTACTGTAAATAACCTACACACTGTGTGTGTAGCCAGCCAGGTAGAAAAATGGCAGAAAAATAAAAGACGGACATCAGAGTATTTTTCAATACACCAAAACGCATAGTAAGAACCCTAGTAGCCTAATATCTCAAAGACTAGTTGATAAAATGTTCATAAGAAAGAAATGAAATTCTAATGGAAATGTTTCACAATGATGTCATTAGGCAGAGCAGGCAACAGATGGCACATAGACAGCAGAGTTGGGGACAGATATGCAGGGACAGACTGGCAGAGACAGGGAGTCTCAGGTAAGTTTGTTGAGTCTTTGTTTGGCAACATTATGAAAGGTTCTCAATTTTTTTTACTTGGAA
This sequence comes from Salmo salar, assembly GCF_965601325.2. NCBI lineage: Eukaryota > Metazoa > Chordata > Actinopteri > Salmoniformes > Salmonidae > Salmo > Salmo salar. The sequence goes on from NC_138291.1 coordinate 31,844,840, forward strand.
AATAGGAACATAATTGGAAAATGCCATGGATACCCCCACTCTCAACTTAAACTGGTGACTGAACTAAGATTTGTTAAAGGCAATGGTATTGCTGTTGTGATTAGTTGTGTAGTTTTGGGTATCGGTTGTTAGGAGTACGGCAAACACATTATTTCTTTGGTTCCTCAATATACATTTACCATATTACAATGTAGGCTATGTGTTACAGCACTACTTTTGGTGTCCCCCTCAGGAATTGCTCTTGAGAAAATTTCATGTAATTGTCCCCTCCAAAGTGGATATCAGATTTTCGCCCCTGACTGTGACGCACAATCCAGCTACTTCTTGGAAGATGCAAGTCTATACAGGGAGGCCGACCGGTGGAGGCCCAGAGCAAAACCAGGGGATGCGAGTTGTGCTTGATGTGACAGATGGACTGAGGGGGCACAATGTCACGTGTGACAATTTCTTCACCTCTTATGAACTCTGCCAGCAGCTCCTGAAGAGGAAGATCACCATGGTTGGCACAGTTAGAAAGAATAAGTCTGAGCTCCCCCCTGCACTCCTCTCAACAAGGGGGAGAGAGGCCTTCTCATCAAAGTTTGTCTTCACCCTCACCACCACTCTAGTTTCTTTCCTCCAAAAAGAGGAACAAGAATGTGGTCCTCCTGAGCACAATGCACAAAATGGTTGAGATCAGTGATCACGAGGACAGGAAGCCAGCCATCATCCTGGACTACAACCACAACAAAGGAGGCATGGACAACCTGGACAAGGTGATTGGAACTTACAGTTGCAGGAGGATGACTGCCTGCTAGCCCCTGGTCATCTTCCATAACATCATTGATGTGTCCTCATACAATGCCTTCATGATATGGAACAAGTTCAACCCTACCTGAATGCCTGATAAGCAGAACAAGAGGAGGGTGTTCCTGGAGCAGCTGGGAAAGGCACTTGCAACCCCACATATTCAAAGAAGGGAGCGCCTCCCCTGCAAAGTCCATGCACACACACATGTGCTAATTAGAGTTGATTGATTTATGTTCTTCACGTTTTTGTTTTGTATCTATTATCTTATTTTATAATTTTTTATTGTTGTTGTTTATACACCTTGTAGGTGGGGGCAATGGTTAAAAAAATGGGAGAAGACTAGTATTTTGTAGTTTAATTCTTCATTGTACAGTATATAAGAATATATCACTATGTTGCCAAAAAAGTTCAAGACTCTTATTGTTTCCGTTCAATAAAATGCTTTCAAAACTACTTTCTGCACATTTCTGCTACTTTCTTAGGCTATACAAGTGCATAAATCTGAAGTACATAAATCTCTTGCAAAAAAGGTGTTTACACCTGCGGTACCTTTATCAATAATAATAATAATAATAATAATAAACCTCTACTTTAGTAAAGCAAACAATTATGACGTGTGTTGTAATAAAAACGCGTGGTGTCCACTGATTAAATGCATCTTTCTTCATTGAGAAGAGGGAAAACCTAGATATTCACAAAGTTTGTGATGAGTGGCAGGTTGTTTCTCCATGCAAAATAGATTTGGGGTTTACAATTCAATTAAGCTGCTTTATTTTAGGGGTTTAGTGAAGGCGGGTCATTTTTGACCCTTAGGACAAGGGGAGTATACAGAATGTTAAGACTACACAAGGGTTAATCTGAAATGATTGGATTGGGAAATTTACAACCAGCCAACCAGAAAAGCAAGGCGAAGCAATTCAGGCATTCTTGAAAGTCAAGACAATCCTTGTCCTGCAATAAAACATAATTTTTAGAGTTGAAAATAGATTTAGCAAGCGGTAGTGTCATAGTCCGTGTATGTAGGTGGCAGGGAAGTCAGGCGCAGGAGAAAACAGAGTGGTTAAAAAAATGGAGTATTTATTTCCAAAACTAACTCCAAAACCCACGTAGAAAATAATCTGGGTAAACAAATAACCCGTCGCACACCGATACATAAACAACACGTACATAACATAACAAACAATCACCGACAGAGAAATGAGGGGAAGCAGAGGGTTAAATACACAACATATAATTACTGGGATATGAAACAGGTGTGAAAGAAACCAGACAAAACCAATGGAAAATGAAAAACTGATCAATGGTGGCTAGAAGACTGGTGACGTCGACCGCCGAACACCACCCGAACAAGGAGGGGCATCAACTTCGGTAGAAGTCGTGACAGGTAGGCATTTAGAATTAAATATGGAGTGTAGCTTTATAGTTACCTGGTGACATCAAATTCCTCATGTACCTTCAAAATGATTAGGCAATCATAATTTATTCGAAAAACACTGTTTCCATAATAATTTAAAGCAATAAAGAAAGTTAGACAAAAGAAAAATACAGCCCTGTCAAATGGATAACATGTTGGCGATCTTTAGAACATTTCTCTACCGTTTCCATTACACGTCACAATGGTTTTTTTTATGCAACATTGATTTTGTTGAGTAAACTTGGGCAGTGGCGACCCGTCTGTTTTGAATGTTATTTTGGCATTAGTACATGTCACATATCAGTTTGCAAACAATGTAAAAATATATATGTCATTATTATCATACAAACATGGTCTCTTTTTGGTTTTCTTGAGTAACGCAGCTCCAAATGAAGGTGTTTCAGCCTAGCTCAGTGCTTTATGTGGTGGTGGGGCAAGCCAGCAGAAAATATGGAGCATTGCGCCATGATTGGCTCAGTATTCTGTCACTCATGGGGACACTACGTCACCACCAAGTCTAAGGGTAGAGCTAAAAAATTCAAGCCCCTTGGATGCTGCCATAGAGTTACGTTAGAAGTGCCCATCCAAGAAGGCTCAAGGTCATTGGCCACAGATAAAAGGACATCAAATCACGTTATATCTACAGTAGCTTTGATCGGACTGATCATGTCAAAATCTTAGCTAGCAATCATTACCATGAATCAGGTCGACAATCTACTGGCAAATCCTTTTTAATCCTTGTCATATGAAGAGATAATGGAGAGAAATGATTGATTAAACGTATCGGTACTCATCGAATATTTGACATAAACATTACACAACAAGCTGGAAATCGCAAATTCAACAATGAGTGGTTTGGAAGGAATCAGTGGCTAACTGCAAGTATTGCAAAGTAATCATTAGCCTGCTATTCAGTGGAATGGCTGTGTGGTCCCAAGTCTAAGATTAAAGGTCTGTTTTCCTAGTTTAATATTATAAACATTCAACATTGGCCATGCTGTCAATGAAGTATGATTTGTGCCGCGCTCAAAACAACTGTTAACTCGGAACTGCAAAATCTGACTTTAGTAAGTTCAAGACAACTGGGAACTCGGGAAGAACGAGCTACGACTGGGGAAATAAGTTTTGAACTTTCATCCAACTCAGAATTGTAAATCTGGAACTCAAGCCTCTTTCTAGAGCTATGACATGAAGATCACTGATGTCATCAAGATGCAAGCTTTTTTTTGTTTTGTTCCCAGTTGTCTTGAAAGCACCATAAATCCAGAGAATGGCAGACTTTGATGACAAAGTTTGATGACAAAATTTGCCCATGAAGGACCACCGTGCCACCTTCCTGTTCAAGTGAGCACAGCACAACAAGGGGAGACCAAAAATGTGTTGTATGCTGCTGCATAAATGATGTAACATGCCAGTGAGATATGTATACTGTCGCTGACTTGTTGTACAGAAAGAATACTGTAAGAATGGCCCATGTTCTGAATTCTGTCACTGTACATTTCAAAAGTGCTGAACAAATAGTTATATTGACTACGTCAGTCCTAGCCCGCTCATTAATGTCTTAATCGATATTACGGATTGCCTCTTATCCCGCGCCACCTTCCTGTTCAAGTGAGCACAGCACAACAGTGTGAGTCCTTAAATAGCTTTTATGTTGCTGCATAAATGATGTAACATGCCAGGGAGATATGTATACTGTAGCTAAGAAAGTAATACTATGTGTATGTAGGCCGTCATTGTAAATAAGAATTTGTTCTTAACTGACTTGCCTAGTTAAATAAAGGTAAAACATTTTTTTCCAAATATTATCCGCTTGTCGTCCCCTTATGCCATAGTTTGTACATCTCAATTATCGGTACAAACCACATTTGTTTAATAAGCAAGTCAGCCATATCAAATATGTTTTCTTTTTAAAGGCATAAATGAGGCTGAATGAACTGGTTCGCTGCCAGACAAGGCTCCGCTGATAGCCAGGTGTAGCAGTGGTAAGATGTTGGGACTGCTATTGGGACAGCTTTATGTAGGCCCTAACAGTTTGTGGGCACCGTTTGTCACCGTTATAGTGCAATTAATGTATTGTTTAGTGTTGTGTTGTGTAGTGGCTTTGCTGGCATGCATCCCACTTTCTTTTTTTGCTACCCCTACAAGATTTACATGCTAAAATCGCCACTGAACCTGGGTCAATGGAAACCTACCTATGAAAAAATAAAAGAATCATGTAGGCCTATTGAATTCACACATCGTATCAGGGCTGCCGGAAAACGTGTAGCGAGGCGACATTTGCCACAGCACTATTCAATCCGTTTGTTTTAGTTTAATGAAATATATTGATGCAAAGTCTTAAAATGTTCGATTTGCACACAATTTCTCTGTCCTTCACATCGTAGTGCTGTAGCAGTCTCTTTACCAATCAGATTAATGGAAATCGCAGGTCGGGGCCGGGCACAACACACAAAGCTCAAGGCGTGCTCCCTACTTTCCTCTTGTATTTATTTAGCAAGAGTGATAACCAATTATGTATATAAACCCTGGATTGCTGAAGCTATATTCTGGCCAATGAGAGCCTTTGAAGCCACTGGTTGGCCATATTGGCTCACCACAGAAGGAGCAGTCCTCCATCGGAATGGATGGAATTCTACAGTATTTCAGTTAAATGTTTCAAGGACATAATTACATGTATTAAGGTATTATTTTGCTGTAGTGGGGACAGTAACATTAGAACTTTCAAAAAAGGATACTTTAAGGAAAATGTTTTTATATATTTTTGTATTTTTTATTTGTATGTTTAGCTCACATAATATAATGTACAAGTATGCATTAAGGTGTCTGTAATATAATAAACGTGGCAAAAACAAATGTAGACATTGATAAATGCAGTTCTATAGTTTCCAAAATATTTTTTTCTTACAATGATGGGGGAATGCCAAGATGGCGGCAAGGTGGTTTCAAAACAGAGCCCCCCGAGAGTCATCTAGTGTATAAAGAAAGTATTGGTGATAACACATCACTCCGAGTCCTGACAGACACAAGCAAAAACTCTTACAGAAATTTAGCAGCCTATACACCTGAACATTAGTGATCTGACATTCTGTATTGCATGAAAGCAATACTATTTGTTTTAGTCTGATCAACTGTATACTACTAACAACAGCAGCTGCATAGTCTGACTCCAGCCTACTATGCGCCCTGTCCCACTGGTCAGGGTAAATGAAGCGGTAACATTGTGTATTTATATCCAATTTGTTTGTTAGAAAACGTGAACAGGATCAAATTTGGTTTATATTTAAACTTGGGCTGAATAGGCAACATTGGCCTAGTTTTTTTTAAAAACCATGTTACCTGATTAGAAAAATCTTGGCCCTTCATAGCCCATATTACCTTTTTTTTTTTTTACAACAGATTAATTACGTCATACCGTATAAGGTCTGGAGTGTAGGTTATCAGATCAGGAAAAACTACGGGCCCCAGACTTTTTGTTGTTGCGCCATACCCCTCTGGGACCTGTGGTGCCACCTCTGCGTAGTATAATGAAAACTTGGTGCAATTAATGGGCTGTGTCTATTGCAAATAACATAAACACACCTCGAATGTCAAAACTGCAATGCTTACAATGAGTAATGCCAATGATCACAAACGGCAATGGGGTTTATATTTGGCATGCTGCATTTCCATGTTGTGATGTGCATCTTCAATTCGATAGTTGAGCTTTTCATTACGAGGTGCGCACGGTCACAGAGGTAGGAGGAGCAGTGTCTGTCAATCATAAGTTCCATACCTACACCTCAATGCACAACATCTTCATTCGATGCATTGACTTTTATCATGTTTTTATCAAGGTAACCAAAGAAGCAACAGTATCTGACTTTGTCAAAGAACTACAGTGTCCCAGCGAGAGCACAGATGTGAATAATTTTGAATTCATCATTAGCTTATTCAACAATCAATAGATTTGTCATATAGAGCCCCACTGTGTCATAATACGCCCAAAAACCTAGCGGTCAAACAGGGAAATAGTTCCAATCATTTATTCCACCATTCATTTTTCCCATATGGGATTTTATAAACACTTCAAATAAGGGCTGTGTTTCATGTAGGCTTACCCTGGTATGAGGTTTGATAATCATGTAAATCTCTCTCGGACATGATTACCTTTATCAATATATTCATCTCTATTTACTCTCAGATTCGAAAATGCTAATTAGCGTCAAAGTAGACATGCAAAACTACAAATCCCTGCAAGCTCCTGCACGTCATTCCTAGCTGACACCTTTGCTAACAGGTATTGTGCCAATTTTTAACTTGCACAAGACAATTTACAGAATTGTTCATGCTAAAATGACGTAAATTTAAAAAAATTTAGCCCATTTATTTTACTAACATTAGATAGTTAATACAGACATTCTCATCTTTGCCTCGATTCGGCAGCCTCGTCCAGATAATCATAGCATTTGTATTTCTTTATGATAACCACATTAGCATTTCAGTTTTGGGGGTTAAATACAGGTGAATATAATGATAAAAGTCAACTTGTCCTAGAGAAATTTGCACGATTATCAAAACGTCACCCCAGTGTAAGCCTACACAAAACACAGCCCTTATTTTAAGTGTTTCTAAAATCCCCTATGGGAAAGATGTATGGTGGAAAAACCATTGGAACCATTTCCCTGTTTTACCATTAGGTTTTATGGGTATTATCACTCATACTGTGGTACTCTATTCGCACAGACAAAGCCACATACTTCTAGTAGAACATCTCTGGCACAGATTCAACTTCAGGCTGAAGTTGGTTTATTCGCAGCCTCTTCACCTTTTAACTCAACGCAGCTTCTTTTTTTTTTTCTTTTTTTTTTTTACAGCTCATGCTGCTTTTAATCTTAAATGATCAGAGAATGTCACAGATTTCTTCTCCAATATTAACCCATTTACAGTTTTTCTCAGTCGCTTTGGTGCATTTCTTAGATCAAAAGTGCCATTCTTGATACTACTTGTACAAATTCCAAATCATCTAGTCACTTGTGCACATCATTAAAGCAATTTCTTATTCCTTTGAACAAATTGCAATTGCTTTTGTACATATTGCAATTGATAATGTACAAGTGTCAGCTTTTTTCCACATTTTCAATTGTTCATGTCATGTTGATCAAAATATAGTAGTAGACGGTTCTCTGTTGAATAGTCTTACCCCTCAAAACATCTAGGCATTAGTTCCTTGCATAAGCCATTACATGCAAAGTTGTTGAACTATTTGTCATAAACTGTCAAGCATAGTTTTACACATTTCTATTAGACCTTTTATACAAAAACGTGAATTGATGAATGATGCAGGTGAAATTGACCCTCACTCATGAAGGAATGTAAAGTGTTAGTTCAACCAACAATCAACCAGTTGTCTAAATTGCTCAGGTGCATCTCATGAAGAATCAATTGGCAAGCATATATAGACAGACCACAACACAGAGTTGCAATTTTCCAATAATGAATGGACCAGGAAACTAACAGGGTCAACAGCCAAGAGGAGGAAGAAGAGGAGCAAGGATGCGTGGTGGAAGGCAAAACAGAGGAAGAGGCAGAAGAGGACATAGGCGCATATCTGATGACATAAGGGCCACTATTGTAGACCATGTTGTCAATCATGGCCTTACAATGGCCGAGGCGGGTCGAAGGGTGCAGCCGAATATTGGGAGATCAACCGTGTCCTCAATAGTTCAAACGTTTCGAAGAGAGAACAGGTATGTCCACCAATGTACAGTGCACAGTTACTGTATATAAGCAGTATACTGTATACTTCCTACAATGCTTCCTATTACAGTAGTCCACTTGTATTTCACAGCATACAGAAATATACTCTATACAGATACATACTGCACCTTACATGCACCCACCTGTATGTTTTACAGTAAAATGTGTGTTCGCATAGTTTTTGTCTATGTAAAAGTGTGGATGCATCACTGCATTTTTCCCCACATAGGACTGCAAGATTACCTCAAACCGGTGGCAGAGGACGCCTTTTCACACCTCAACAGGAGGAGGCTATTTGCACCGTGGTCCGAGCAAACAATGCCATGAGACTCAGGGAAATACAAAGGACCATTATAGAAGACAACGATGTCTTTGAAAACATCCATACGGTTAGCATCTTAACCATCGACAGGGTGTTGCATAGAAACCAGATGAGTATGAAACAGCTGTACCGTGTACCATTCCAAAGGAATGAGGACAGAGTTAAGGAGCTACGGTACCAGTATGTACAGGTAAAACATATATCTATGTAACTACTTTACAGCAACATTTTATGGTGATACATAGTACAGTAAGCATAAACTGCACACATTTCCATTACTGTGGAAGGAACATGCAATATATGTACATTTTATGTCACTCTTCCTTACCAAAACAAATTCAACTGTGTGTTCTGGGATATAGCGTATAATGGAGTTGGAATCAAGTGAACCCTCTCACAACTTTGTATACGTGGATGAGGCTGGCTTCAACCTGACCAAATGCAGAAGGCGGGGTCGGAATATCATCGGTCACAGAGCTACTGTGGATTTGCCAGGCCAACGGGGAGGAAATATCACCATGTGTGCTGCTATTTCGGAGCATGGTGTCCTAACCCATATCCCCCTTATAGGGCCATACAACACCCAGCATCTACTCAACTTTTTAGAGACTCTCTACAGGGCTCTCATCCCTGATGATGAGAGGGGTCTGTTTAGAGAGGATTTGCCAAAGTATGTGGTCATTTGTGATAATGTGAGTTTCCATCGATCAAACATCATAAGGCAATGGTTTGTGACCCACCTGAGGATGCTCATAGAATTCCTCCCACCTAATTCACCATTCCTTAACCCAATTGAGGAGTTCTTTTCAGCATGGAGGTGGAAGGTGTACGATCGTCAGCCACACACACAGATGACCCTGCTGGCTGCAATGGATGCAGGATGTGAGGACATCACAGTAGACGCCTGCAGAGGATGGATAAGGCATTCCAAAAGATTCTTTCCACATTGCATTGGAAGGGAAAATATCCGGTGTGATGTGGATGAGAATATGTGGGCCGACAGACAGGAACGTCTGGATGTGTAGAGACAGCACTAGAACAGCGCTGCGGGAAAAGTTGTGCCTTAGGGGTGGTTTCCTGTGTTTCTTTCTAATTTAGTTTTTTTTCCTTTGTGCCCCTTGGGTTGTCCAGTCTCTTTCAATCAATAACCCACATATAGTAATATGTAAATAGTACTGTTGAAATTGATATATGCCATAGAAGTGCAGCCTTGTGCATTTTCAATACAGTAACTGTCATCCAAACTGTAGCCTAAGTTTACATCAGGTAATACTGTCAAAGTACACAGTTCCATTGACAACATGCCTAAACATTTTGACGACCTTGTTCGTGAACAATGACTCAATGACTTATCATTCTGATGACACTGACATGATCATTGGCATGAATATTTCCTTTTGAGAGATGTACTAAGGATTTTTAGTGACTGACTAGCTTTAGAAACGCATCTATTGTATATTGCAGTTTGTACAAATTGTTCTGAGAAATGCACTTATTATTTTGCACATGTTAGGGATGATGTGAAAAATGCACCAAAGCGACTGAGAAAAACTGTAAATCCATGAAAAGGTATGTGAATAGACTAGCAGTACAGTCATTCCCCCCTATGCAGACTCCTCCACCAGTAAGAATTACCTGGCTACGCTATTCCCCAGTGTTTTTGATAGATAGATAGATCGATAGATAGATAGACACACCGTCGGCCCTCTCATTAAGCAGGATTAGGCGGCCGCTTTTGGTGGCAGATTGACAAGGGCGGCATTTTATGAGCTAAACTGAACAAGACGCATCTCCAACAACAACACATAAAACCTCACATAATTCTACCCCAAAACAAGGACAATTTCATTCAACCCTGTGGCTCAGTTGGTAGAGCATGGTGTGTGCAACGCCAGGGTTGTGGGTTCGATTCCCACGGGGAGCCAGTACAAAAAAAATGTATGAAATGTATGCATTCACTACTGTAAGTCGCTCTGGATAAGAGCGTCTGCTAAAATGACTAAAAATGTAAAAAAATAAAAATGTAAATATGGGCTTTTTAGGTGAGCCCACTTTGTCAAAGGCAGGAGTGCAAAATTCCATTCCTAGTGCGCATCTCCAGGGTGCTGTTGGAGAGACGCAGCGCTTCACCAACGTTACGTCCCAAAAATGATCTAACATAAAATAGGATATGGTACAAATAGTGTGTGGCCTTTTCTATAGCCTACAGACTGGAGATAAATGTATGACAATTCAATGAGACGGACAATTTTTACATAATGCCAGATTCTCAGATCAAATAGCTTAACTTAAATGGCCCTCAATCAAATAAAAAAATGTGCTGTCATGTAAATAAACAACATATCCTAAAAACAGGACATGTCAAAGTAAAATGGACAATATGGAATAGACAATCACAAGTGTTGTCCAGGTGTTTCACCCCATTGTCATGATCAGTGGTTTCAAGTTTGAATCCGTACATTTTTGACAAGCTGATCATAGCAAAAAAGACAATACTTCTGCATTTCCTGTTGTGTAAACACATTGGAAATAGGCTTATGATAACTCCTGATAAAGTTGGGTAGCTGATATTCAGAGCTTAAATAGCCAAATTGATTAGTCAGGACTAATAAAGCCAATGCTACAGCCTGTTTTACAAACGGTGCGCCTACCACATGGATGTGCATTCATAAAACTCCATTGTGGGCCAACATGGTAGGTTACACCCCAGTAAGCACAATACTTTTTTTGGTCCTGTCCGGAAGTTTTTTTTTTGTGTTTTGCAAACGGTAGGCTTACCACATAGATGGGCATTCATAAAATTCAATTTCAGGCAACACTGTAGGCTACTCCTCAGTAAGCATGGACCGACACCGACGCCTTTTGGACGTCGGACCGGCCTTGATTTCCACATCCACGGATATTATTTTTTGGTCCAGTCTGGACCAAATCTGAACCAATGTTTGGTTCAGATTTTGTCCGGTCTGGACCAGCCTTGATTTCGTCCAGACATAGATGTCTATAAATGATTTATTTTCAACTTTAATTCAGAACCAAAAATGAGCCTGATTTCAACATCTGGAAAATACATATTTTCAACATCTGGAAAATACATAGGCAGTGATGTAAAGTACTTAAGTAAAAAATACTTTAAAGTACTACTTAAGTAGTTTTTTGGGGTATCTGTACTTTACTTTACTATTTATATTTTTGCCAACTTTTACTTTTACTTCACTACATTCCTGAAGAAAATAATGTACTTTTTACTCCATACAATTTCTCTGACACCCAAAAGTACTTGTTACATTTTGACAGGAAAATGGTCCAATTCACACACTTATCAAGAGAACATCCCTGGTCATCCCTACTGCCTCTGACCTGGCGGACTAACTAAACACAAATGCATCGTTTGTAAATTATGTCTGAGTGTTGGAGTGTGCCCCTGCCTACCCGTCAATAAAAATAGAAAATACAATTGTGCTGTCTGGTTTGCTTAATATAAGGAATTTGAAATGGTTCATACTTTTACTTTTGATACTTCAGTACATTTTAGCAATTTCATTTATGTTTGATACTTAAGTATATTTAAAACCAAATACTTTTAGACTTTTACTGAAATAGTATTTTACTGGGTGACTTTCACTTTTACTTGTGTCATTTTCTATTAAGGTATGTTTACTTTTACTCAAGTTTGACAATTGAGTACCTTTATTTATAGGTCTTTAGTCGGGCCTCTTGGTAGGTTTTCTCTAGATCAGAGATTTCATATTCAAGGACATTCAGTTCAGCACCGTGTTTTCTCTTCAACCCTTTAGTATAGGCAATGATCTGTCCCCTCAGATTGGCTATCAATGCGTCCCAAAGAATGAAACTGTCAGGAGCAGAGGGTTTGTTTGTCAAATAAAAAATATTGGTCTGCTCATCTATATGCTCCATTTACCTTGGTAGGAATGGAGATTGATAATATCAGAGGAGAATGGTAAAAAAGCAATCTGGGGAGATAATTGGTATCTAACACTCTATGAAACAGTTGGGTTGATAGCAATAAGTTATGTATGCGTGTGTGTGCTGTGTGTGAATAAAAAGAGTAGTCCCTATCCTGTGGGTGCATCTGTCTCCAGATGTCTAGTAAATTGAGATCCTTCATGAATGACATGGTGAGCTTGAAGGCTTTGGTAAGAAGGGAGGGTTTATCAGAGGACCTATCAAGAACTGTATCTAAACAAAAAATTACAATCTCCTCCAGCCAGTAGCCATCCTGGTGGTGCTTGAGCAACCTGAAGGAAGACATTCTGAATAAGCAAATGGTCATCGAATTTAGGAGCATAAATATTCAATAGGGTCCAAGACTCTGAAAACATATGCCCCTGCACCAAAACAAACCTGCCCGAGGGATCAGAGATGGTGTTGTTGACGCAGAAGGGGATGTGTCTACTTATCAAAATTGCAGTTCCTCTTGCTTTGGAGTTAAAAGAGGACGCAAAAACATTCCCTCTTTAATTTCTTGTGTTCACTGGCTGTAAGATGTGTTTCTTGTAAAAACACAATGTCGGCCTTTAATTTGTTAAGGTATGTATAGACTCTTTTCCTCTTAATCGGGCTGTCAAGACCTTTTACGTTGAATGTGACATTTCTTTGTGGATTAAGCATGGGTTGGGTTTCAAATATATAACCGAATGGTCAGGTAATGTTTCAACTTTAGTTTGAACACTGAAGTGACTTATGTGTCTCTAGGAAGGAAGAAAAAAAACACCCACCCTGATTGTCGGACTAAAACCACAATCCCGAGAATCAAACATGAAAACACTTGTAGAAATACGTTGTTGCTCGCTTTCCATCTTGCTCTTACTAGCTAAACCTTGGCGTAAACTAAAACCTACGAGCACTCTATGTTGAAAACAAACGTTGTAAATAGACATTTATGGCTGAATATTTACTGTCAACAACAAGGGCTGCTTGAGTCTCTTTTCAGGAGAGGAGTAGAAATATAAATGCGGGAAAAAGCAGTGGGCCTAAGCCTACTAATTTGCTTTGCCCAGTGGATATCGACAAAACCAAGATATACTCTCCTGTAAATGTAATAAAACTCACCACGGGAAAAATAATTGTTAGTTGAAAATGTCTAAATCAACTGTAGCGACCGAATCGCGGTGTAAACGGATCCAAATTCCAAGTAGACATCAGCAGTTCAGTCCCAGGACCGCTGAAACAAGAAAAAAACAATAAACTGTGTCATATCCCACGGACAGACCTTCGTGAATCAAACGCGATTCAGTTCTTTGTGAAAGGTGAACACTTCTCTCGGTTTGTCGAAGAGATGGCTTCGGGGCTTTGTACTGAACTTTCATCCGCGCAGGGTGAATGAGGTAGCCGGTGATGTTCTTCTCCTTCAGTGCTTTGGCGGCTGGTTTGAACTGCTTGCAACATCTGGCGAGTTCTGCGCTAATATCCGGGAAAATGCTGACCCTCTTTCTATCGATGGTGATGTCCCCTTTGGCTCTTGTGAGTTGCAGTATCTTCTCCCTGTCCTAGAAACGGAGGAACCTGATCAGGTCGGCCCATGGGGGCACATCTGGTGTAGGTTTCGGTGTTGAGGTTCTGTGGGCGCGTTCGATTTCCAGCGGCTTGGTGAAGTTGGTTATGCCTAGGACATCAGAGATCCATTGAGTGAAGAAACGGACCGGGTCACGGCCCCCACTGTCCTCCTTCAATCCCACCTCACAGATATTTCTACATCTGCTCTTATTCTCCATCTGGTCTACTTTGTTTTTGAGATAGGCATTGTCCTTCTGCAGATGTTTCATAACCTGGTCAAGTCGAGTAATGGTATCTTCAACTGTGCTAATGCGCAACTCAGCCTCGGTCAATCTCAAAATGAGATTATTCAGGGAGGATTTCAGGTTGTCAATGGAAGAATGGAGTTGAGCTGATTTCTTGTACATTTTCAGTGAAAGACCTTTGTTACCATCTTGAATTTCCCGAAGGAGAGTAGCAAGCATGCCAGAAGACTCGGAAGAGGCTGCTGAGAGCAACAATCTGGAACTGTCATCTGAGTTATAAGGGCTAATGCTAATCTTGCTAGTTGTTGCATTATCATAATCTTGGGATTCAACAACGTTTTGGTCATTCTTCTTGCTTCTCGGCCAGAGGTCCATGGCTTTTTGGGAAGATAAGTACATAACAGTTTATCAGCCAATGCTAGAATATTGTTTCAATGTTCTTATTTAGGTAATAATAGGATAACTTTTAAGAGTTCAGTTTGTTAACGCCTGCTCAGCTCCGCGGCCTCATGTGCTCCCCAGAAAATATGTATTTTAAATATACGTAAAATACCTTTTCACCTTTCATTCAGATCCTAAATTGAACCTAACTTCAACGTCTGGAAAATGCGTTTTTTAGACGTCTTTTCAACATCATTTTGCTTACTGGGACTATTCCAGTTTTGCGATAGATAGATAGATAGATAGATAGATAGATAGATAGATAGATAGATAGATAGATAGATAGATAGATAGATAGATAGATAGATAGATAGATAGATAGATAGATAGATAGATAGATAGATAGATAGATAGATAGATAGATAGATAGATAGATAGATAGATTTTTTTACTTTTTTATTTAACCTTTATTTAACTAGGCAAGTCAGTTAAGAACAAATTCTTATTTACCAAAAGGCAAAAGGCCTCCTGCGGGGAGGGGCCTGGGATTAAAATATTTAAATACAATATAAATATAGGACAAAACACACATCACAACAAGAGAGACCTAAGCCAACAACATAGCAAGGCGGCAACACATGACAACACAGCATGGTAGCAACACAACATAACAACAACATGGTAGAGACACAACATGGTAGCAGCACAAAACATGGTACAAACATTATTGGGCACAGTCAACGGCACAAAGGTCAAGAAAGTAGAGACAACAATACATCACACAAAGCAGCCACAACTGTCAGTAAGAGTGTCCATGATTAAGTCTTTGAATGAAGAGATTGAGATAAAACTGTCCAGTTTGAGTGTTTGTTGCAGCTCGTTCCAGTCGCTAGCTGCAGCGGACTGAAAAGAGGAGCGACCCAGGGATGTATGTGGTTTGGGGACCTTTAACAGAATGTCACTGGCAGAACGGGTGTTGTATGTGGAGGATGAGGGCTGCAGTAGATATCTCAGATAGGGGGGAGTGAGGCCTAAGAGGGTTTTATAAATGTCACATGTTTTATAATGTCACAATGTTTTTTGTAAATAAACCTGGGAGGAATGGAAACCCGCCTAGGCTCTAGTAGGCTATCCTACGTACTTCAAGTTTCAAGTCATATTAATTGCAATGTAAAGGCCAGACATTCTTCAGTTGCAATACCACATATCTGGAGCTCATGAGATTTCCTTATCTGATCTTTAATTCAAATTTGATCATCTCACTTTTAATTTAAACAGATCTCAGAAATGGAGATGACATCACATTATTGGATATCACATACAGCCTGCACTGTGTGCTGCACCATTCATCTTGGTATTACATTATGAAGCTCACTCAATTCCCCTCAGAGCAGGTGAAGAGTTAATTGACAATCTACCTCTTTTTATGTTATATGGAGAGAGTAGGATACATTAGGCTACTGTAGGCCTACAGTTACAACACTTCAGGGATTTGTTTATGTTGTGTGTGTAGATAGGGAAATTAGAAAACGGGTAAACGGTTGGACTGTCTGACTGATTCATTGTGGAGCCACAGATGTAGCTTGGAGATATCACTCACTGCCATCCCTAATGCCATCCTCTCAGGCACTTCACTGACACTGCTCTTACACAGATGAGAGTTGTATTCATTCTGAGCTGTGTGAGTAGAACACTACCAACCTCTAGTGACAGCATTCAGGTACTACTGCATCTGTTGTTACCTGCAACAACACTTGAACTTCAAGGGCGTTCCCCAAACATACAGCTTTGCACATTTTGTGGCCATCAGACGGTTAAATAATCACCACTAGCCTGCCTCCACCCAGTAACGTGAACTTAGTCACTGTTACTAGCCATCTACCACACACTGTTCTACCCTGCACCTTAGAGACTGCTGCCCAATGTACATAGCCATTGAACATTTGTCACTTTGAAATGTTTACATACTGTTTTACCCACAGCATACAGTATGTATATACTGTATTCTAGTCAAGACTTATCCTATATAACTACTGCTGTACACACCTTTTATATTCATATACATGTCCATAATGTATATACACACCATCATATACACTACCGTTGAAAAGTTTGGGGTCACTCAGAAATGTCCTTGTTTTTGAAAGAAAAGCACATTTTTTGTCCTTTAAAATAACATCAAATTGATCAGAAATACAGTGTAGACATTGTTAATGTTGTAAATGACTATTGTAGTTGGAAACGGCAGATTTTTTATGGAATATCTACATAGGTGTAACGCCCTGGCCATAGAGAGGGGTTTTTGTTCTTTATTTTGGTTAGGCCTGGGTGTTACATTGGGTGGGCGTTCTATGTTCCTTTTTCTATGTTTTTGTATTTCTTTGTTTTGGGCCGTGTGTGGCTCCCAATCAGGCACAGCTGAAGCTCGTTGTTGCTGATTGGGAGTCACACATAAGGAGCATGTTTTTCCTTTGGGTTTTGTGGGTAATTGTTTCTGTTAGTGTTTGCACCTGACAGGACTGTTGGCTGTCGGTTGTCTCTTTTCTTGTTTTTGTATAGTGTTCAAGTTGTTCAATTAAATGATGAACACTAACTCCGCTGCACCTTGGTCCACTCTCTCTTCAGACAGCCCTTACAATAGGTGTACAGAGGCCCGTTATCAGCAACCGTCACTCCTGTGTTCCAATGGCACGTTGTGTTAGCTAATCCAAATTTGTCATTTTAAAAGGCTAATAGATCATGAAACTGTTGTCCTGATTAAAGAAGCAATAAAACTGGCCTTCTTTAGATTAGTTGAGAATCTGGAGCATCAGCATTTGTGGGTTAGATTACAGGCTCAAAATGTCCAGAAACAAAGTGCTTTCTTCTGAAACTCGTCAGTCTACTCTTGTTCTAAGAAATAAAGGCTATTCCATGCGAGAAATTGCCAAGAAACTAAAGATCTCGTACAACGCTGTGTGCTACTCACTTCACAAAACAAAGCAAACTGGCTCTAACCAGAATAGAAAGAGGAGTGGGAGGCCCCGGTGCACAACTGAGCAAGAGGACAAGTACATTAGCGTGTAGTTTGAGAAACAGACGCCTCACAAGTCCTCAACTGGCAGCTTCATTAAATAGTACTCGCAAAACACCAGTCTCAACGTCAACTGTGAAGAGGCGACTCCGGGATGCTGGCCTTGTAAATTCAATTGATTGGACATGATTTGGAAACGTACACACCTGCCTATATAAGGTCCCACATTTGACAGTGCATGTCAGAGCAAATACCAAGCCATGAGGTCGAAGGAATTGTCCGTAGAGCTGTGAGATAGGATTGTGTCGAGGCACAGATCTGGGGAAGGGTACCAAAAATGTTCTGCAGCATTGAATGTCCCCAAGGACATAGTGGCCTCAAATCATTCTTAAATGGAAGAAGTTTGGAACCACCAAGACTCTTCCTAGAGCTGGCCGCCCAGCCAAACTGAGCAATCGGGGGAGAAGGGCCTTGGTCAGGGAGGTGACCAAGAACCCAATGGTCACTCTGACAGAGCTCCAGAGTTCCTCTGTGGTGATGGGAGAAGTTTCCAGAAGGACAACCATCCCTGCAGCACTCCACCAATCAGGCCTTTATGGTAGAGTGGCAAGACGAAAGCCACTCCTTAGAAAAAGGCATATGACAGCCCGCTTGGAGTTTGCCAAAATGCACCTAAAGACTCTCAGACCATGAGAAACAAGATTCTCTGGTCTGATGCAAACAAGATGGAATTCTTTGGAGGAAACCTGGTACCATCCCTATGGTGAAGCACGGTGGTGGCAGCATCATGCTGTGGGGATGTTTTTTAGCGGTAGGGACTGGGAGACTATTCAGGATCGAGGGAAAGATGAACGGAGCAAAGTACAAAGAGATCCTTGATGAAAACCAGCTCCAGAGCTCTCAGGAGCTCAGACTGGGATGATGTTCACCTTCCAACAAGACAACGACCTAAAGCACACAGCCAAGACAACGCAGGAGTGGCTTTGGGACAAGTCTCTGATTGAGTGGCCCAGCCAGAGCCCGGAATTGAACCCGATCGAACATCTCTGGAGAGACCTGAAAATAGCTGTGTAGCAACGCTCCCCAACCATCCTGACAGAGCTTGAGAGTATCCGCAGAGAAGAATGGAAGAAACTCCCAAATAAAGGTGTGCCAAGCTTGTAGCGTCATACCCAAGAAGACCCGAAGCTGTAATCGCTTTCAATGGTGCTTCAACAAAGTACTGAGTATATGGTCTGAATACTTATGTAAATGTAATATTTACGTTTTTTATTTTTAATACATTTGCAAATAATTCTAAAATCCTGTTTTTGCTTTGTCATTATGGGGTTTTGTATGTAGATTGATGAGGGGGGGAAAACAATTCAATCCATTTTAAAATAAGGCTGTCACGTAACAAAATTTTGAAAATGTAAAGGGGTCTGAATACTTTCCACATGCCATGTATATAGGGTTGGCTACACTTCCAGGATTTCAACCTAGTTAGCTAGTTACCTTGGAGGTTTCTCAGGTGATTACATTTTACATTTTAGTCATTTAGCAGATGCTCTTATCCAGAGCGACTTACATTGCATACATTTCATACATTTTTTTTCCCCCTTACTGGTCCCCCGTGATCTGATGAGAATCTGAGGGAAGATATGTAACTTGTCACTGATCCTAAAAGCGTGTCTCGACAGAAATAAATAATAAAATAAAATAAATTAATATAGGGGGAACACTACGCACTCTGTAATATGTGCACACACCACCAAGAGTGGGCCTACCGCTGTAATGATGTTGAATTATTCATAGATAGTCTGTAGCTAGCCAGCATACATGATCCACTATAATGGCCAGTAGCCTGCTATAGAAACTAGCTCACTACTAGGTTCCAGAATATGACATGTCTGTGGAGAAGGTACCAGAAATCTGAGTGGCATTAAATGTAGATACATATTGCAGTAAGGAAATGCACTTCTTAATATTTTAGAAGATTTATTATGTATAGTTTTGCTAATACATTGATTACATCAGTGGAGAATAAGAGCAACAATCAAAGTAACTCTGCAAAAGAAGTGATCAAAATCAAGTATATACATAGGCATTTTCAATTTTCCTACTATACACAAATCCAGGAATGTTTTTGTTAGGTACAGTATACATTATGGAAAATTAAATCTATGCATAATTCTAATCAAAATATAGTTGCATCAATATATTTTTCTAGCTTTTTTACTATGATTACAAGCATTACATATTTGCAACATATATTTATTTCATTGTAATAAGTGTTCACATTGCAATTGTTCCTTATGTGTTCTGTACTTTTGTTCTATTAATGTTGCATGGTTTGTATTTATATCACTACGTATTCATTAAGTATTTTGTATGGTTTTACAGTGAAATAATTGTAAACATATTTTCAGAGTCATAATCATTGATACCTTATATTTATATATTGCTGCCCAGAATTGGAATAAAGAGCAGAAATCAGAGGTAATTTATCAACGTATTTGGCAGTGGATTAACAAGTTTCTCTCCATTATATGTACAGCAGGACAACCTGCAGAGATGTATTAAAACAGCAAATTCAGTAAAATGGTCTCAATGGTAGTAATTACAATGAAGTGACAATTTTGGCATTAATATCCCTACCTGTATCATGAGGCATGTACACAAACTTGTGTATATATATATATATATATATATATATATATACACACATATATATATATATATATATATATATATATATATATATATATATATATATATATATATATATATATATATAGTGTGTACTAAGTAAACAATCAAAACATTTAACTGTATATATTAAAACTCTGTCATAAATGAAAGCACAATTAATTATTAAGAGCACAATAATAATCTGACTGATATTACTTCTCAATTGAGGGATTTATCATATTCCTCCAAGTCACTCCAATTCAGCCCCATCGAAGAATTTCATTTTTTCAGAGTGCATAGTTTCTTTCATCTGTTTGATAGATGAGGCTGTTTCATCTGAGATGGGCTCAGCCCCAATCACATGTGTAACTCTTCGAGTTATGACAACCGTTTCCTTGTCAGTGCCTGACATTTCCCTAACTACATGCCTCTTAATAACTGTTTGCCCATCACTCTGTGTTTTGTTGGTGTCGTCCACTGACCAAGATGCAGAGGAAGCTCCGGCGGTCCCTGTCTGCAATCCAAAATCTGTTAAGAGCGTGGCTTTCTGTGTGTCTGGTATTGCTTGTATATTGGATGTGATGACATGTGTACCAGACTCCAGTTTTAGGGTGTCCACTGATGAGGAGGAAGTTCCAGAGGACATTGGAATGGTGACTTTCTCTGCCAAGTAGGGTTCAAAAGAGATAATTTTTGTCCTTGCTGTGGAGGTAATGACATTACCTTGTATCTCATTGGCAATAGGGTCAGAGTATTTCACTGTGACTTTGGTTGGAGAGGCCAATGATGGAGCAACTTGTTCGCTTGTGACTGTAGAACTGATATCTGCAAAAGCATCCGATGACCGCACTGAGAAGGTCAAGCTGGAGTCTTGTTCCTCAGAGTCACCTGCAGGGCTTTTCTCACTTGCTTCTTTCTCAGAAGTTTCTTTTTCTAAAATCTTGGCAGATTCTGAAGGAGAAGATAGTCCAAATGTGGGAAACTTAAACCAAACAAATTTTGATTTTTCTTTCGCTTCTTCCTCTTCTTGCACAGACTGGGTTTCAGCACTGGGTTGAGCATTTAGTTTGGTTTTTCTTGAGGCTGTTATTTCTTCCCTTGAGCCTGTGAGCTTTTCTTCCACTTCCTCTAATGCAGGGACATAAAATTCAACATCAATGCTTCTTAATACCTCCCCAAATGCTGTCAAAGTCAACTTTGGTGAAATCTCTGGTCCTTCTGGTTCCACATGAATTTCAGAATTCTCCAAAATAATATTTGGACTTATATCATCATGTTCATGTTCATTCTGAGGTTTGGATTTTGAAATGCTCAATTTGGGCATTTTGAAGGTCGGAAGTTTGAATTTACTAGGTGAGCCTTGACCTTTGCTGGGTAAGCCATGGCCTTTATCATCAATTGTCAGTCCTGAACTGTCAACATCATGAACATCCACATCAGCTACTGTCATTCCTTCTTCAACTGAGGGCCCTTCAGATCCAGCAACATGTAGCTGAACTTCACTACATCCTTTAATGTCAACTGTATCCCCGGGTTCTGTTAAATCAACTGGAAAAGAAGCTCCTAGTACTTGATCTGGAATTTCTACACCAGGCACATCAATATCCTTCTCTTTATCAGAGACATCTACTGACACCTTTGAAGTTGCACCAAATGTAGGCAATTTGAATGTTGGCATTTTGAATCTTGAGGGGGAGCCAACAGCGTCTTTTACGTCAACTTCAATCTCTGGAGCTTTAACTTTCACTTCAGGCACTTTGAATTCTTTTCCCTCTGGGAGTGAAACGTCTACATTTGGAGGAATCACAACAATCTCAGGAGACGTAATTATCAGTGGTCTCTTCACCCCCATTTCAATCATTTTATCCTCGATGTCTGGTGTTTGTAGTTTTCCATCAACTGAAAAACCTTCATTTTTCATTTCAACTTGACTCTCTGGAGCTATCATTTCTACATATGACTCTTTGACCACCTTTCCTACAGGTAGAGAAAAATCTTCCTTTGTAAGACTGACATCAACCTCAAGTGCTTTCGCATCTGGTTTTGAAAACCATCCAAATGACATCCGGGGCTTTTTCATTTTTACATCCATTTCTGTAGCAGCTCCCTTAGGTATTTCAACTTCAATAGAAGGCGCTTTGAGTTCAATGCTAGCTGGTTGGTCCTTCATTTTGACCTCTGGTAAAGTGACATTTTCAGTTATTTTACGACTGACATCGACATCTATAGATTGACCTTTAAGGTCAACACTTGGCTTTTCAACGTTAATTGCTGATATTGTCAGCTTGGGTTCAGGTATTTCAGTTCCATGAACCTTGATGTCCTTGTCCAAATCTGGCACCTCTATTGTGACATTTGGAGAAGCTGCTCCAAATTTAGGGAATTTTAAAGTTGGCATTTTGAATCTTGAGGGGGAGCCTACGGTATCTTTCACATCAACTTGAATCTCTGGAGTTTTCATTTCCAACTCTGGCTCTTTGACCTCCACCTTTCCCTCAGGAAGAGAAATATCCACCTCTGGAAGACTGATATCAACCTCTGATGCTGTCACTTCAGGTTTTGAAAATCCAAATTTGGGGAATGACATTCTTGGCTTTCTCATTTTCACATCAATATCTTTAGAACCGGCTTCTGGTATTTCAACTTCAACAGAGGGCCTTCCGACTTCCACATCAGGTAGTTGGAGGTCTGCTCTTCCCTCTGGTAAATCGACATCTACATGTGTCTTTGAGAGACTTAAGCCAATTTCAGGACCTTTAACTCTTGGCAATGAGAGTCCAAATTTGGGTAATTTAAATTTACTTCCTTGTCCCTCAAGCTCAATATCATGTTTCATTTCAATTTGAACTTCTGGAGATTTCATTTCCACGTCTGGCTCTTTGATCTCCACCTCTCCTTCTGGAAGCGAAATATCCACGTTGGTAAGACTGATATCTACCTTGGGTGCTTTCGCTTCTGGTTTTGAAAACCATCCAAACGACATCCGGGGCTTTTTCATTTTTACATCCATTTCTGTAGCAGCTCCCTCAGGCATTTCAACTTCACCAGAAGGCACTTTGAGTTCAATGCTAGGTGGTTGGACGTTCATCTTGACCTCTGGTAAAGTGACATTTTCATTTTTTTTACGATTGACATTTATAGATGGACCTTTAAGGTCAACACTTGGCTTTTCGATGTTAATTGCTGATATTGTCAGCTTGGGTTCAGGTATTTCAGTTCCATGAACCTTGATGTCCTTGTCCAAATCTGGCACCTCTATTGTGACATTTGGAGAAGCTGCTCCAAATTTAGGGAATTTTAAAGTTGGCATTTTGAATCTTGAGGGGGAGCCTACGGTATCTTTCACATCAACTTGAATCTCTGGAGTTTTCATTTCCAACTCTGGCTCTTTGACCTCCACCTTTCCCTCAGGAAGAGAAATATCCACCTCTGGAAGACTGATATCAACCTCTGGTGCTGTCACTTCAGGTTTTGAAAATCCAAATTTGGGGAATGACATTCTTGGCTTTCTCATTTTCACATCAATATCTTTAGAACCGGCTTCTGGTATTTCAACTTCAACAGAGGGCCTTCCGACTTCCACATCAGGTAGTTGGAGGTCTGCTCTTCCCTCTGGTAAATCGACATCTACATGTGTCTTTGAGAGACTTAAGCCAATTTCAGGACCTTTAACTCTTGGCAATGAGAGTCCAAATTTGGGTAATTTAAATTTACTTCCTTGTCCCTCAAGCTCAATATCATGTTTCATTTCAATTTGAACTTCTGGAGATTTCATTTCCACGTCTGGCTCTTTGATCTCCACCTCTCCTTCTGGAAGCGAAATATCCACGTTGGTAAGACTGATATCTACCTTGGGTGCTTTCGCTTCTGGTTTTGAAAACCATCCAAACGACATCCGGGGCTTTTTCATTTTTACATCCATTTCTGTAGCAGCTCCCTCAGGCATTTCAACTTCACCAGAAGGCACTTTGAGTTCAATGCTAGGTGGTTGGACGTTCATCTTGACCTCTGGTAAAGTGACATTTTCATTTTTTTTACGATTGACATTTATAGATGGACCTTTAAGGTCAACACTTGGCTTTTCGATGTTAATTGCTGATATTGTCAGCTTGGGTTCAGGTATTTCAGTTCCATGAACCTTGATGTCCTTGTCCAAATCTGGCACCTCTATTGTGACATTTGGAGAAGCTGCTCCAAATTTAGGGAATTTTAAAGTTGGCATTTTGAATCTTGAGGGGGAGCCTACGGTATCTTTCACATCAACTTGAATCTCTGGAGTTTTCATTTCCAACTCTGGCTCTTTGACCTCCACCTTTCCCTCAGGAAGAGAAATATCCACCTCTGGAAGACTGATATCAACCTCTGGTGCTGTCACTTCAGGTTTTGAAAATCCAAATTTGGGGAATGACATTCTTGGCTTTCTCATTTTCACATCAATATCTTTAGAACCGGCTTCTGGTATTTCAACTTCAACAGAGGGCCTTCCGACTTCCACATCAGGTAGTTGGAGGTCTGCTCTTCCCTCTGGTAAGTCGACATCTACATCTGTCTTTGACAGACTTAAGCCAATTTCAGGACCTTTAACTCTTGGCAATGAGAGTCCAAATTTGGGTAATTTAAATTTACTTCCTTGTCCCTCAAGCTCAATATCATGTTTCATTTCAATTTGAACTTCTGGAGATTTCATTTCCACGTCTGGCTCTTTGATCTCCACCTCTCCTTCTGGAAGCGAAATATCCACGTTGGTAAGACTGATATCTACCTTGGGTGCTTTCGCTTCTGGTTTTGAAAACCATCCAAACGACATCCGGGGCTTTTTCATTTTTACATCCATTTCTGTAGCAGCTCCCTCAGGCATTTCAACTTCACCAGAAGGCACTTTGAGTTCAATGCTAGGTGGTTGGACGTTCATCTTGACCTCTGGTAAAGTGACATTTTCATTTTTTTTACGATTGACATTTATAGATGGACCTTTAAGGTCAACACTTGGCTTTTCGATGTTAATTGCTGATATTGTCAGCTTGGGTTCAGGTATTTCAGTTCCATGAACCTTGATGTCCTTGTCCAAATCTGGCACCTCTATTGTGACATTTGGAGAAGCTGCTCCAAATTTAGGGAATTTTAAAGTTGGCATTTTGAATCTTGAGGGGGAGCCTACGGTATCTTTCACATCAACTTGAATCTCTGGAGTTTTCATTTCCAACTCTGGCTCTTTGACCTCCACCTTTCCCTCAGGAAGAGAAATATCCACCTCTGGAAGACTGATATCAACCTCTGGTGCTGTCACTTCAGGTTTTGAAAATCCAAATTTGGGGAATGACATTCTTGGCTTTCTCATTTTCACATCGATATCTTTAGAACCGGCTTCTGGTATTTCAACTTCAACAGAGGGCCTTCCGACTTCCACATCAGGTAGTTGGAGGTCTGCTCTTCCCTCTGGTAAGTCGACATCTACATCTGTCTTTGACAGACTTAAGCCAATTTCAGGACCTTTGACTCTTGGCAATGAGAGTCCAAATTTGGGTAATTTAAATTTACTTCCTTGTCCCTCAAGCTCAATATCATGTTTCATTTCAATTTGAACTTCTGGAGATTTCATTTCCACGTCTGGCTCTTTGATCTCCACCTCTCCTTCTGGAAGCGAAATATCCACGTTGGTAAGACTGATATCTACCTTGGGTGCTTTCGCTTCTGGTTTTGAAAACCATCCAAACGACATCCGGGGCTTTTTCATTTTTACATCCATTTCTGTAGCAGCTCCCTCAGGCATTTCAACTTCACCAGAAGGCACTTTGAGTTCAATGCTAGGTGGTTGGACGTTCATCTTGACCTCTGGTAAAGTGACATTTTCATTTTTTTTACGATTGACATTTATAGATGGACCTTTAAGGTCAACACTTGGCTTTTCGATGTTAATTGCTGATATTGTCAGCTTGGGTTCAGGTATTTCAGTTCCATGAACCTTGATGTCCTTGTCCAAATCTGGCACCTCTATTGTGACATTTGGAGAAGCTGCTCCAAATTTAGGGAATTTTAAAGTTGGCATTTTGAATCTTGAGGGGGAGCCTACGGTATCTTTCACATCAACTTGAATCTCTGGAGTTTTCATTTCCAACTCTGGCTCTTTGACCTCCACCTTTCCCTCAGGAAGAGAAATATCCACCTCTGGAAGACTGATATCAACCTCTGGTGCTGTCACTTCAGGTTTTGAAAATCCAAATTTGGGGAATGACATTCTTGGCTTTCTCATTTTCACATCGATATCTTTAGAACCGGCTTCTGGTATTTCAACTTCAACAGAGGGCCTTCCGACTTCCACATCAGGTAGTTGGAGGTCTGCTCTTCCCTCTGGTAAGTTGACATCTACATCTGTCTTTGACAGACTTAAGCCAATTTCAGGACCTTTGACTCTTGGCAATGAGAGTCCAAATTTGGGTAATTTAAATTTACTTCCTTGTCCCTCAAGCTCAATATCATGTTTCATTTCAATTTGAACTTCTGGAGATTTCATTTCCACGTCTGGCTCTTTGATCTCCACCTCTCCTTCTGGAAGCGAAATATCCACGTTGGTAAGACTGATATCTACCTTGGGTGCTTTCGCTTCTGGTTTTGAAAACCATCCAAACGACATCTGGGGCTTTTTCATTTTTACATCCATTTCTGTAGCAGCTCCCTCAGGCATTTCAACTTCACCAGAAGGCACTTTGAGTTCAATGCTAGGTGGTTGGACGTTCATCTTGATCTCTGGTAAAGTGACATTTTCATTTTTTTTACGATTGACATTTATAGATGGACCTTTAAGGTCAACACTTGGCTTTTCGATGTTAATTGCTGATATTGTCAGCTTGGGTTCAGGTATTTCAGTTCCATGAACCTTGATGTCCTTGTCCAAATCTGGCACCTCTATTGTGACATTTGGAGAAGCTGCTCCAAATTTAGGGAATTTTAAAGTTGGCATTTTGAATCTTGAGGGGGAGCCTACGGTATCTTTCACATCAACTTGAATCTCTGGAGTTTTCATTTCCAACTCTGGCTCTTTGACCTCCACCTTTCCCTCAGGAAGAGAAATATCCACCTCTGGAAGACTGATATCAACCTCTGGTGCTGTCACTTCAGGTTTTGAAAATCCAAATTTGGGGAATGACATTCTTGGCTTTCTCATTTTCACATCAATATCTTTAGAACCGGCTTCTGGTATTTCAACTTCAACAGAGGGCCTTCCGACTTCCACATCAGGTAGTTGGAGGTCTGCTCTTCCCTCTGGTAAGTTGACATCTACATCTGTCTTTGACAGACTTAAGCCAATTTCAGGACCTTTAACTCTTGGCAATGAGAGTCCAAATTTGGGTAATTTAAATTTACTTCCTTGTCCCTCAAGCTCAATATCATGTTTCATTTCAATTTGAACTTCTGGAGATTTCATTTCCACGTCTGGCTCTTTGATCTCCACCTCTCCTTCTGGAAGCGAAATATCCACGTTGGTAAGACTGATATCTACCTTGGGTGCTTTCGCTTCTGGTTTTGAAAACCATCCAAACGACATCCGGGGCTTTTTCATTTTTACATCCATTTCTGTAGCAGCTCCCTCAGGCATTTCAACTTCACCAGAAGGCACTTTGAGTTCAATGCTAGGTGGTTGGACGTTCATCTTGATCTCTGGTAAAGTGACATTTTCATTTTTTTTACGATTGACATTTATAGATGGACCTTTAAGGTCAACACTTGGCTTTTCGATGTTAATTGCTGATATTGTCAGCTTGGGTTCAGGTATTTCAGTTCCATGAACCTTGATGTCCTTGTCCAAATCTGGCACCTCTATTGTGACATTTGGAGAAGCTGCTCCAAATTTAGGGAATTTTAAAGTTGGCATTTTGAATCTTGAGGGGGAGCCTACGGTATCTTTCACATCAACTTGAATCTCTGGAGTTTTCATTTCCAACTCTGGCTCTTTGACGTCCACCTTTCCCTCAGGAAGAGAAATATCCACCTCTGGAAGACTGATATCAACCTCTGGTGCTGTCACTTCAGGTTTTGAAAATCCAAATTTGGGAAATGACATTCTTGGCTTTCTCATTTTCACATCAATATCTTTAGAACCGGCTTCTGGTATTTCAACTTCAACAGAGGGCCTTCCGACTTCCACATCAGGTAGTTGGAGGTCTGCTCTTCCCTCTGGTAAGTCGACATCTACATCTGTCTTTGACAGACTTAAGCCAATTTCAGGACCTTTAACTCTTGGCAATGAGAGTCCAAATTTGGGTAATTTAAATTGACTTCCTTGTCCCTCAAGCTCAATATCATGTTTCATTTCAATTTGAACTTCTGGAGATTTCAGTTCCACGTCTGGCTCTTTGACCTCCACCTTTCCTTCTGGAAGCGAAATATCCACATTTGTAAGACTGATATCAACCTCGGGTGCTTTCATTTCTGGTTTTGAAAACCATCCAAATGACATCCGGGGATTTTTCATTTTTACATCAATTTCTGTAGCAGCTCCCTCAGGCATTTCAACTTCACCAGAAGGCACTTTGAGTTCAATGCTAGGTGGTTGGACGTTCATCTTGACCTCTGGTAAAGTGACATTTTCATTTTTTTTACGATTGACATCTATAGATGGACCTTTAAGGTCAACACTTGGCTTTTCGATGTTAATTACTGATGTTGTCAGCTTGGGTTCAGGTATTTCAGTTCCATGAACCTTGATGTCCTTGTCCAAATCAGGTACCTTTATTGTGACATTTGGAGAAGTTACTCCAAATTTAGGGAATTTTAAAGTTGGCATTTTGAATCTTGAGGGGAAGCCTACGGTATCTTTCACATCAACTTGAATCTCTGGAGTTTTCATTTCCAACTCTGGCTCTTTGACCTCCACCTTTCCCTCTGGAAGAGAAATATCCACCTCTGGAAGACTGATATCAACCTCTGGTGCTTTCACGTCAGGTTTTGAAAATCCAAATTTGGGGAATGACATTGTTGGCTTTCTCATTTTCACATCAATGTCTTTAGAACCTGCTTCTGGTATTTCAACTTCAACAGAGGGCCTTCCGACTTCCACATCAGGTAGTTGGAGGTCTGCTCTTCCCTCTGGTAAGTTGACATCTACATCTGTCTTTGACAGACTTAAGCCAATTTCAGGACCTTTAACTGTCGGCAATGAGAGTCCAAATTTGGGTAATTTAAATTTACTTCCTTGTCCCTCAAGCTCAATATCATGTTTCATTTCAATTTGAACTTCTGGAGATTTCAGTTCCACGTCTGGCTCTTTGACCTCCACCTTTCCTTCTGGAAGCGAAATATCCACGTTTGTAAGACTGATATCAACCTTGGGTGCTTTCATTTCTGGTTTTGAAAACCATCCAAATGACATCCGGGGCTTTTTCATTTTTACATCCATTTCTGTAGCAGCTCCCTCAGGCATTTCAACTTCACCAGAAGGCACTTTGAGTTCAATGCTAGGTGGTTGGACGTTCATCTTGACCTCTGGTAAAGTGACATTTTCATTTTTTTTACGATTGACATTGACATCTATGGATGGACCTTTAAGGTCAACACTTGGCTTTTCGATGTTAATTGCTGATATTGTCAGCTTGGGTTCACGTATTTCAGTTCCATGAACCTTGATGTCCTTTTCGAAATCAGGTACCTCTATTGTGACATTTGGAGAAGCTGCTCCAAATTTAGGGAATTTTAAAGTTGGCATTTTGAATCTTGAGGGGGAGCCTACGGTATCTTTCACATCAACTTGAATCTCTGGAGTTTTCATTTCCACCTCTGGCTCTTTGAACTCCACCTTTCCCTCTGGAAGAGAAATATCCACCTCTGAAAGAGTGATATCAACCTCTTGTGCTTTCACTTCAGGTTTTGAAAATCCAATTTTGGGGAATGACATTCTTGACTTAGCCGCGCCCTCAGTTATTTCAACTTCACCAGAAGACACTTTGAGTTCAACGCTAGGTGGTAGGACCTGCACTTTGACTTCTGGTAAAGTGAACATTTCAAGTTTTTTAAGATTGACATCCATATCTATAGATGGACCTTTAATATCAACACTTGGCTTTTCAATGTTAATTTCTGACATTGTCAGCTTGGGTTCTGGTATTTCAGTTCCTTGAACCTTAATGTCCTTTTCCACATCAGGTACATCTACGGCGACTTTTGGAGCAGCTGCTCCAAATTTAGGGAACTTTAAAGTTGGCATTTTGAATCTTGAGGGGGAACCTACAGTATCTTTCACTTCATCTTGAATCTCTGGAGCTTTAATGTGCACATCTGGCTGTAGGACCTCCCCATTTCTTTTTGCAAGACTGACATCAACCTCGGATGCTTGGATGTCTTTTCTCCTCTCTGCTCCGTTGACATCTACCTTTTTTTGGGAGAAACTTTCAGCACCTTTTACTTTTGGTAATGAGATTCCAAATTTGGGCAGTTTTAATTCTCTATCTTGTTCTTCAATTAATTTTTGTGTCTTCACGTCCACATCCACAGCTTGGTCATCAATGTCTATAGCTCCTCCTTTGATGTCAACTGAAGTTGCTTCTCCATTCACTGATAGTTGAGTTTCTGAAAATTGTCCCCCCAATAGCGAATCCAGTTGTGTTATTCCAAACCCAGGCATTGGCATCTTTGCTTTCTTTGACTTCTTATCTAATCCTTTAGTGTAAGGAATAACATTTGTCTCCTCAGCTTTGATGGTTGACCACTCAGGTACTGGTACTGCCAACTCTTTTTCCCTTTCCAATTGGCTGGGAGATCCTTTTTGATGTATATTTTCCATTCCAGGTATCTCTACGTCCTCTCGTTTATGGAGTTCAATTTGGATTTCAAACTCGTTGGTCCTTCCAGCTTCCTCTTTTCTTTTTTTATGGTATATTTCTGTCATAGTAATAGGTTCATGAGCACCTAGATCAGAAAGTGTGTTCTTTGGCAATTTGATTGTGGTAACTGAGCTCCTGCTCAACTTTTCAGGTGAAGCATTTATGTCAGTCTTTTTGACATACGTGTCCAACTGTGCCTTTATGTCTGTGATTTTAGACACGGTGGTATCTACTTTCACGTTTACTCTTTCTGCATTCACATCTGTCTTTGTGATTTCTTGATGAGCAGGCAGTCCTACAGTGTCACCCTTCGGCAGCTTGAACCCCGGCAATTTGGAGACAGCCTCTTTAACTCTGTCAACGTCTATAACCATCTGAACACTCTGCGCCTGAATTTCTTCAACAGGAAGAGTGAATGCTGTTTTAGGCTGTTTGATCACTGGGGTTTTGGTGCCAGTTGACGATGCATCTTCCATGCCTGGGATCTCAATATCATCACGGTTTGGAAGTATCTTCAACCCCTTATCCTCAACTTTAAGGCTTTTCTCATCCATTTCTACAATCTTCACGTCTGTCATTTTTATAGGTTCGTCAGTAACAAAGTGAGCAAGGTCCTCCCTTGGCAGCTTGAACTTGGTAGCAGTCCTTGTACCAATTTGTACTAAAACGTCATCAATGCTTTCCTCTGTTGGTAACTTTAAAGCCTGTATTTCCATCTGCAAGTCAGGTTCCATTGTTATACTGGTGACCTTAGCATTCATTTCCTGTGCATTTAAATTTGTTTTAACATATGTTTCTTTCAAGTCTCGTTCTTGTCCAACCTGAGGGGATTTTCTGATAAGTCCTACATCTGACATGTCTATTGGGAGTTGACGCTCCTCCAGCTTAGTATGTGATACTATAGTTGGAATCAGCAAGGTATTGTCATGTGCAGACAGATCAGATGAAATGATATCTGCTCCTGGTATCGTCATGCTTTTTGGGGATGATTTTACATGTATGTCTTGCTTGTGTTTGTCTTTTTTCTCCTTTTCCTTGATCCTAAACTTTAGTTCTGACCTCTCTTTCTTCTCTTTCTTCTTTTTCCTTTCCTCCAGAGATGTCTTGGTTAAGGGACTTTCTTGATCAGCAAAAGCAACTGTTATGTCTGTGGTTTTCAAAGTTTTGTCCAGTCTGATGAGTTCTACCTTGTGCTGTTTGGTTTCCGAGCCTGTCAGGTCTGGAAGAGTGCATTCATTTTTTATCTTGGTGGATTCCATTTTTTCTGATTCTGATTCAAACACATATACTTGAGGTGTTTCTCCTGATGTGCTCTCTAGATCATCCGGTGAGTATATGTCATCTTGACTCTGTTGGATTTCCATAACTTGCACACATTCTATGTCTGTGTCTTGGTCTGACTGTTCAACAGACCTGCTCTTGTGGCCCTTCATCTTTAGACTTGACAACTTTATCTTCTGCTTCTTTGTCCTGCCCTTGACAGCCTCCTGAGATTTGATTGGCGACTCTGTGTCACTTGTGGTTGGGCTTAGCTCCAGCTTCCTTTGATCATCTGCATCTGCGGTACTGTGAGACCTCTTAAAATGGGACTTTCGACTTTTGCTGAAGGAGGGGAAGTTGGGCCAAGAGATTCGGTCACCGTGCCTTTTTGTCTTTGAATGTCCCCTCATTTCCAGAGAGGAACCTTGTTCCACCTGTAGGATAAAAAAGTGAAATGTTGATTGATTGCTTCATGAGAAAAAGAGCCAAAGACATAACACTACACTACAGATCCAGAAAAACAACATAGTGATAGTTACTTGGGTAAATTCAAGGGCTGGTTCACTCTCAAGGGTGGATATCTTTATTGGTTTGCGTTTCAGAAGTAACTCCATCTTGTAAGGCTGTGCATGTTCCAATATCTGAATGGCATCTTCATATTTAACATCGTCAAAATACACTGTGGCACTGAGTATCTGATCACCTGAATGAACAAAAGGAAGACATAGAAAGATCAATAAATCCCCATTTGAACTGTTGAACAGGCATATCAAAGAGTCATATCAAAGAGTCTCTTACCCTGGATAGCAAAAACAATCTTGGCTCCATTACTTCATATTTCACCCATTTCACCCCACATTTCACCAATATGTCCTTTGCTTTCAGATTAACTATTTGGTCTATACTATAGACTCTTGACTACAGACTCTAAAGGCAATTTTATTTTTTTATCAACTTCTGAAAGAGCATGGTATGAGCTAGTTGTCTGCTTACCCTCATGTACACTAAGAAGCTTTGAGGCTGGGGACTCTGGCCTCACTTCCTTAATGAAGATTCCCTCCTTCCCTCCTCCGCTCACAACAAGACCCTCGGCACATGTCTCTTTTGCCATTCTCACAATCACTCCCGACTCTGAGCTCTGAGTTTACAGGAAAAAATTAAGAAAGAAAAAAAAATGAACATGTTATGTACCACCAATGACAACCTGAAACAATGCTTCTGCATGAGTTCAATATAATGCAGACATGTCTGACCTCCAGTTGACTCATCTTGGCAGGGGAGCGCTTTTCAAAAAGGGACCCAAAACCCCTCTTTCCTTTCTTGCCACTCCCACCTCCACCCTAAAAGGAATGTTAAATGAATCAGTGTCTGACAAAATTCGAACTACAAGTCACCATGGTTGGTTGAAATATAAAGTATTGTACCTGTTTATCAATGTCAGTGTATTTGTCAGTCTCAGGGTATTCATCTACAGGGGAGGATCCTTGTGGGCGAGGTCTCTCCCCCTCTATAAATTCAGATGGCTCTTCACATATCTGGAACAAAAATATGTATAGTTCATTTTGTTGCTATATAGGGATTAATTAAAAATGATAATTTAAGTTGTGTGTCTTTCCCATAGTCTTTAGTATTCACATGATGTCCACACATGCAAGAAATAGGTTTTTCATATCAGTAGATCCACTCACTGAATCAT
Source organism: Salmo salar (assembly GCF_965601325.2). Classification (NCBI taxonomy): domain Eukaryota; kingdom Metazoa; phylum Chordata; class Actinopteri; order Salmoniformes; family Salmonidae; genus Salmo; species Salmo salar. Next base: position 31,878,697 of record NC_138291.1, read on the forward strand.
CCACCGTGTCAGGCTCTGGTCCCTTCAGACTTCGTCCGGCCCCTATTCAAAACCAAGAAGAAAAAACAGTAAGAGCATATTCAGTTCAAGGTAAACCACTACAGTTGTCAAAAGGTTAAGGCTCAGAATATCTATCATTAGATAATCAGGTATTAGAGAGGATTTCAATGTTTTGTTCACATGTTTAGTGAATATTATCTTGATATTACAAGAACAAAATAATTCAGATGTATTTCACAAAACCGAGCCCTGGACTGACTGATCCTCTCTGCCTGTCTTACCATGGGAGCAGAATTGTTTTGAGAAACTGGAGCCCAGGAGGAGATTATTGGAAGTTCTTCCTGGCAAGAATTCCCAAAGGAACCAGCTTCTGCAGCGCCTGTTAAGCAATCCACTCTATCGATCTGGAGATTTGACTTACAGCCAGTGTGGCTGGCTAGCCTTGAAGTCTAAAGTAGGTAAGGGAGTGTAGTTTTGAAATTGTATAATCCTGATCAATGCGATTGTTATTATTACCATCATCCATGATACACAATCATGCTGTGATCATATTTTCTGTTGTTCAGTTACCCTGCCGTGATGCCACAATTTCGGAGAAATAAAACAACTATTCAAAAACAAATGATGGTGTCAATAGGGTCATAATAGCTGCTGAGTACCCTCAATGGTTGGACAAATCTGAAGCTTCATATCACAATAGGCTTCTGTAAGTCACTGGTCAGATCACTGCAGTGGTAGAAAAGCAGTGGTGAAAAGCAGGGGTGTCTCACAAAATCAGATGTTGCAGTAGGCTGAAGTAGCAGTGGGGTTGTAGAGACACTTTTCATGTTGATGTGAAAATCAAGATTATCTATAAAATATGCTGTAACAAGGTTACAGTCGAGACCACTTCCCCGCTCAGCATTAGACCTATCCAACGCTGAGTTTGCGTTCTAAGATACTGTATGTGATATCGATTGACTTACTTTGATATGTGTTCCGGTCTAAACGTTGCAAGCAATAAAGTGTACGAGAGCATTCAACCGTAAACATGTTTGATATGTGTTCCGGTCTAAACGTTGCAAGCAATAAAGTGTACGAGAGCATTCAACCGTCTGAAGGTACGTATTACTTTTCTACAAACAGGTTCTCTCATCAAAATGCAATTGTAATTTGCTTATAAATTCTGAGCAATCTGTGATAATATCCTTTTAAAGTCAATGTTGTGCCTACTGGGTGAACAATGATCTGTCTGTAACCACCAGTGGTCAGTGCTTTCAGTATAATTGTGTTGCAAAAACATGTGTTCATTAACAAAAATCTTTCCTATGTTCAACAACTTCCTCATTGAGTACAAATAGTTCTTACCACAGTATTTTAGACCTCAGACTGCAGATCTGCTTGGTTCCCAAAACATGTATTACAACATGAATAGATTTCAGAATAAGAAATCAATTGACATGTTATGCTCCACTTGAAAACATCCTGGTTAGTTTGAGCGATAAGTAATGGGGCATTTTCTGTGTACACAATCTTGTGTGTGCACTTGTGAGTTTGTGTGTATAGGTGTGGGAACTTCCTATGGAAAGGGTGTGTCATTCCCTTAGCAAGTACCTTATGAGCAGTGGTAAGTCGTTTTTTGGGGTATCTGTTCTTTACTTTACTATTTATTTAAAAAGAAATTACCCTCTGTAATCTTGAGGGGATTGATCTTTGACCCTCTCTATCTTTTTCACTCAACATTATTCACGATTCTAATCAGAAGTATCCATAATCGTGGTAGCATCCACATTAATGTAGAAGTGTTTAGAAACATTCTATCCTTATTTATAATAAAAGTGACTCAAAAATGACACTACATTATTTACCATTAATTTCTATTGGGCACAAAATAATCTGAAACACAATCAAAACTAACTGCAAATGCATCCAACAAGTTTGATGTAGTCAACTTTTGACTACTTAATTTATAAGAATCTTTAGGGGTGTTAATAATTTGGACCCCTACCTTTTTGAGAAAAAAATATATAACTTCTTAAACAAAATCTCTTTCTCTGAGCAATTGTATTAGTATAAAATAATATAAATTCCCAATTTTTTTAGCATACAATATAGCTCAGTATTTGAATTATTTATTTTATACAGTCATTATGGCTCATTTTTATCAAGGGTATCAATAATTTAGGACCAAACTGCATCAATATAATGCCTTGTCATCCCTACTGGCGCTGATCTGGCGTACTCACTGAACACAGATACTGCGTTTGTAAATTATGTCTGAGTGTTGGAGTGAGCCCTGTTGGTCTTTAAAAAAATATATAATAATATTTGTGCCATCTGGTTTGCTTAAAGCTACAATTTGTAACTTATTGGGTGACCTGACCAAATTCAAATAAAAACGTTGGTTATAGATCTGTCATTCTCATTGAAAGAAAATCTAAGAAGAAGTAAATCTGTTCTATGTGCACTATTTCTATGCTTCCCGTTCTTAAGTTTTGTTTTTTGCATCTTTTACTTTTCGGTTTTATACATCTGCATAGTGCACCTTTAATATAAAGAATTTGATGTGTAGCTTTTACTTTTTACTTTTACTGAAGAATGACAATTTAGTACTTTTTCCATCATAGTACTTAAGTACATTTAAACCAGATACTTTTAGACTTTTACTCAAGTAGTATTTTATTGGGTGGCTTTCACTTTTACTTAAGTAATTTTCTATCAAGGTACATAGCTGCGGGAAGTAGGGGTGCTGAGGGTGTTGCGGCACCCCCTGAAAAATCTGGAATAAGAAAAAGATTAATCATAAAATATTTGTATTTTTTTCACCTTTAATATAAAGAATTTGATGTGTAGCTTTTACTTTTTACTTTTACTGAAGAATGACAATTTAGTACTTTTTCCATCATAGTACTTAAGTACATTTAAACCAGATACTTTTAGACTTTTACTCAAGTAGTATTTTATTGGGTGGCTTTCACTTTTACTTAAGTAATTTTCTATCAAGGTACATAGCCGCGGGAAGTAGGGGTGCTGAGGGTGTTGCGGCACCCCCTGAAAAATCTGGAATAAGAAAAAGATGAATCATAAAATATTTGTATTTTTTTCACAAAAGTTGTGCACTAGGCCTTTACTAGTCCTGTATTATCAGACTAATATAACCTTCTGTAGCTCAGGAAAAAATTCTGCCCCTCAGTAATAGAAGCAAAGTGTCTGCTAAATGGCCATCACTACTACTACTACGTTTGCTTTTCCAACACAGCTAATCCAAGCACATGAAAACAATGTCATAAAGAAATTATTATATAGAGAGCGCTTACCTGAAGGAAAAATGTCACCCTCTAAGCTACACTAGCAACCTGATTTATCCTGTTAATGCTGCCTCACCCAGATTCCACTGTGGACCAACAGACTGAATGAAACTGCCAACATAGCTGTTTTGTTTTTGCTCCCAAGAGAGTGAGTGACCAGCCTCTGATAGACATATAAGGGTGGATACGGCCTTCTAATCTAGATCAATCTTGTAACAGTATGAGTAACACAGGAGGAGACAGTCAGGATTGGAGAGTTGATAATCATATTTTAAATTCATTCTCAGAAAGGTGTGGATGTTCTCCAACATAAATGTAAATTGACCGGATTTATGTCTGTATATTATAACCCTTTGCCCTCCTACAAGGAATGTACACTGCAGCTATGAATAGAAATACTATGTCAAGTTTATGGTCTTCAGAAAGTTCCACTCTAATCTCACAGGGACTTATTTACACACATTTTTCTTCAGATTGAATGATTATCAGCATCTGTACATGATCAGAGGGGAGGGTAATGCTGGAGAGGGTTATGACTGTAGAGACAGTGGGCTCAGTGTTCTCTGAGAAACAAGGGAACTCTACCTTTGTGAGCTGAACAGAAGTGGATGCTTAAAATCAATTTGTTCCCTTTATAACTTGTATTAAAATGCGAAATACAACTACATGCAATGGTAGAGAGAAATAGATTTGTACACTATAAAGCAGTGTTCCCTCCTAAGAGAATTCCCTTCTCAGGATAATTCATTTATTGTGGTATGAAGCTAGACAATCCTACAAATTGATATCTCCATAAAAAAAAGACCAGAAAATGCTAATGTTCATGTTATATTCTATTTCCTTTGCAGGGGCTGGCATATATTCCTGTACCTAAAACTGGAACTAAACGTGAAGGAACTCCTTACTCAAATATTTGTCATATGGGTGCTGCAGAAAGGTGATATGGTGACACACTATTTACCAAATTATCCACATGAATTCACTTTCTGCCCTACTTTAAGTTAGGTGTCCCTACAAAATGTGTTGACATAGTAATTGCATACTGTATGGCAAGTGTAATTAGTTACACCATTTTACAATGTGGTTGGTGTGATTGCACATTGAGGTTTATGTGATTACACACAAATATATTTTTTTGCATGCTTTATATTTGCCAACAATCTCTCCCTCACTGTACAAGATTAAAAAAAAGGTCCCCTCAATGTTCAAGTTTATTTACAAATCTCTGAAATTGTGCAACATTTCATGGAGTTAATCTTACATGACTCATGTGGGGTGCAACCGCACCATTGTCTTTGGGTGTGGTCCCTCTCAGGCCACGTCTAGCTAGAAATAATGTGGTAGGGAGTGGGCTATTCTACTATTGCCTGGTCTCCTCGCTTGTTAGGCTGGAAAACCAAATGTTACTGTTAGTCTAAAACACAGGGCCAAAACCAAATAGTAAATAGTCATGTGCATTTACCTGTAAATAAATGGGATTGCACCTTGAAATGTGGAAGGCCATTCATAATCTCATAATATATGAATACATTTGTATCAACAGTGGCTAAATAACTATTTTGTCATTTTATATACCCTCGAAGAAATTATGTTATACTAAAAATCCTGGATTACTACGGCATACATTTTCCTCTAACAACTTTATCAAACAACTTCTCTCTGAACATAACCATTAGAGTTAGTTTTTTTCCTCATAGGCCCTGCACCTGGTAGGATCCTGAGCTCAGCTCATTAGCCAAACTCATACATTAGCCAAACTAATTACATGTCCTCATTTACAGAGAAGCAAGACATAATTTCTACCCAATTTGAATAAGAGACACAAGGTCCTTCTTCTGGGGGGTGGCTTGTTTGCATTCAAATTATAATCAGATTTCAGCCACAGGAGGAAAAAATCTAAATTGGATTTTCCCCGTGGATTATGTGGACATGGGACTGTGATCCCACATGCTTTCAATCGAGCAGGCCAGAACATTAATTCATTCTCAACTAACGTGATAGGAGTTTCATCATGGTTTTAGAATTCAACTATCAGAATTTGCCCCTATTCCCACATATGTCCTCCCAACACGATTTTTTAAAATTGCCCCACAGGGAGAAGTCATTAAGATACTGGAGACAATACATCTCATAGGCATAGATTGAAAAAGCAAACAATAGTGTGAACACCCATCCTCTAATGGGACCAGTACTGCTTACCACCACTTCTATGCAGAGGGGCAAAGTACAATAATATGTCTATAAAACTCAGAAATATTCCCCAGACTGTCTGTAAGAGATTGTCAATGTCTATGGTGTTTAATTGATGATATCATGGATGATAACTTAAATGGACTTTCAATGGGCTTTAATGCTAAGTGGACCACCTATCCAGTATGCCAAGAGTGTGCAAAGCTGTCATCAAGGCAAAGGGTGGCTACTTTGAAGAATCTCAAATATAAAATATATTTAGATTTTTCTAACACTTTTTTGGTTACTACATGATTCCATTCAAGGCACACTTAACCAGCATGGCTACCACAGCATTCTGCAGCGATACGCCATTTCCTATTCAACAAAACTGAATATGAGTATGAATAAGGCTTGAAATAACATATATAGGATTTCTAAATAAAGTTGAATCAAATTATAAAATTATTAACTATAAGATTTCACCTTCCTTATTTTCTAAATCTCTCTCTTGAACAAAACGTCTGCCCCCATCACTGTGAACGTCTCACAGAGCTCTAGCTTGGCTTCCTGAACTCATTAAGAACTCACCTTTCATCTCATGTTAATGAGAAACAGAAAGTGTTTTTGTTTAATATCTATTAATTACTTTAGATTACTGGCTATAATTTTATCTCTGAATGTGCTAGAGCGACTAAATCACTCTCTCCTCCTGTGCTATGGTGTAAGGATTGCAGGCATATGCATTATTAGGCACTGTGATGTAGCGTTCAGCCAGGAGTTGATGGACAGTTGGAAGAGCGAATGAAATGGTAAGAGCTTCAAGTGGTGTCAGATCTCACATCCTGCTTCACACAGTCAAAAGAGCCTTACTCCTGTGTCCATGAGAATCAGGGCTACAGCTCAATGCAAGACATTTCTATCTATGGTGTCCACAGATTTATTTATAAGTGAAATTGCAGGTCGAAACCGGTATCAGAACCACACAGGTTCCCAAAACAGGGGACTTTACATCTAAGAGGTTTTAAATTGAAAACAATCCCAGTAAGGTACTTAATTGTTACCCAGAAAGGATTTGATATTGACATAAAAACGTATGCATTGGAACCTTTTAAGGTTAAGTGAATGGAATTATTTAAGTCAAGAGAATAGTCAAAAATAAACATTATTTGAACACGTCAATGACACCAGAGTTTTGTTTGTAAAAATCTAAGAACATTGTCCACAAATCTAGCATCTAAAGAAAAACAAAGGCCATTGCTAACATTGGAAAGGCACAACATATTCTCATTGACCATAAAGAATGTTTTATTATCACAATTTCAACTAAAGATAACCTAAATTACTTCTTAACCTTTCAACAAAATGCTTGCAAAACTGAATACACTTTAGATAGTTCAAGCAAGCACGGCCTGTGATACAAAGTCTCAATGAGTTTGTCCTCCAAAATTTGCTTCTATATGAAACTTAAATTAGTTATGTTTACATTGTGAATGACAGATTGCACTCATCTTTTGATACATTCTGCCTGGGCTCTCGGTTAATGACTATACACCAGGAAAAAGTACATCAACTTATGTAAACACATCAAGCGCATCCCTATGAAGAAGGCTCACCCAGACAAAACACTGGAGACACACCCATCCACACACTGCAGGCAGGCAAGCAGCAGGTCAGCAGCATGACTCAGCACTCTACTCTCAGCAGCACCAGCCTCCCAACACACTCACTCACTTACTCACACAGCTCTGCTGAGCTCGGGCGCTAAATCAAGGAATAGTTTAGGACCACATAGAAACAGAGAGATGAGAGAGAGAGGGATGCCCACCCGTGCCCGGCGAGCCGTGCCAGTTGGGGAAGGCCAAGTGAAAACAGTCGCACATGTTGTCAGTCCACTGGGGTCCTGGGAGGGAGAGGGCGTCCTGTCCTAGGACAGGTAGTCGACAGCGCAGCGGCCCTGGCTGCTGATGAGCTCTGGCAGCTTGCCTGTTCTGGAGTGGCTAGAGCTGCAGCCTCTTCCTCAAACTGCCTCCACTCAGTCAGTCACAGCAGGGAAGGAGGCAAGAGTCGCAGGACCAGAGAGAGAGTAGAGTGAGTGAGTGAGTGAGTGAGTGAGTGAGCGAACGAGCGGCGTGCGAGAGAGTGATTTCTGCAGCATCCACGCTCAGAGCAGTCCACACTGGAGTGAGGCAGGGCTCTCCTAATCTCTCCTGTAAACATAGACCTTCAGAGCAGCATGCTAACCGAATTATGGGAGGGCTGCCCCCACCCTCCCTCTCACCAGCAGCATTGATCAGACCAATCAGGCAAGGACACTCAGGGCGACGCTCCAATAGAGATTTATGCTGGAAAGACCACCTTCTTTTTTTTTGGGGGGGGGGGGGGGGGGGAGGAGGAGGAGGAGGAGGCACATCATTGAATTTGACACAGTACACTACATGGTTTAATATCTTTCACAGGACAAGATGCTACATATTACAGTTGTTATGAAACGTGTAGAAGAGGGAAAGGCAAAAGGGGAGCTAAACACAGACTTTAGAGAGTGTGTATGAAAAACCTGAGGTGCCGCAGTGGTGCCTGGTCACATTGTCTGAGTCAGGGTGTGTTTTCAAAGGGATGCTTCCTGTTAAATTATTTAAGAGCTAAAATAGAGTATGAGCTCACAACAAGAGAGAAAGAGAAGGGATGCTGCGTAGTAACCCAGGCCAGACAAGCAGAGCACAGCATCACATACAAACACACACAGGGAAAGCATAGCATTAGGCACTAAAAGCCATTCATAAACGAAACCTTTGTGCAATAGATTGTCAGTTGCTTATGATGACACCTTGTTTGTAGCTTGTCTACTTGCTATCCTTGTATGTATTGTTGGTAAGACTGACTACTATGGTCTGGTTAAGCGAGTGGGACTGTTCATTGGCGGTGTGATGTACATTAAGGTGAGGACCTGTGATCAACATCGAATAACGTGTACTTACAGTGCATTTGGAAAGTATTCAGACCACTGAATAAAAAAAATCCTCATCAATCTACATACAATACCCCATAATGACAAAGCAAAAACAGGTTTTTAGACATTTTTGCAAATGTATTACAAATAAAAATGGAAATATCACATTTGCATAAGTATTCAGACCCTTTACTCAGTACTTTGTTGAAGCACCTTTGGCAGCGATTATAACCTTGAGTCTTCTTGGGTATGACACTACAAGCTTGGCACACCTGTATTTATGGAGTTTCTCCCATTCTTCTCTGCAGATCCTCTCAAGCCCTGTCAGGTTGGATGGGGAGCGCCGCTGCACAGGTATTTTCAGGTCTCTCCAGAGATGTTAGATCGGGTTCCTGTCCGAGCTCTGGCTGGGCCACTTAAGGACATTCAAAGACATGTCCCAAAGCCACTCCTGCATTGTCTTGACTGTGTGCTTGGGGTCGTTGTCTTGTTGGAAGGTGAACATTCGCTCCAGTCTGAGGTCCTGAGTGCTCTGGAGAAGGTTTTCATTAAGGATCGCTCTGTACTTTGCTCCATTAGTCTTTCCCTCGATCCTGACTAGTCTCCCAGTCCCTGCCGCTGAAAATCATCCCCACAGCATGTTGCTGCCACCACCATGCTTCACCGTAGGGATAGTGCCAGGTTTCCTCCAGAAGTGACTCTTGGCATTCAGGGCAAAGGTCAATCTTGATTTCATCAGACCAGAGAATCTTGTTTCTCTTGGTCTGAGAGTCCTTTAGGTGCCTTTTGGAAAACTGCAAGTGGGCTGTCATGTGCCTTCTACTGAGGAGTGGCTTCCGTCTGGCCACTCTGCCATAAAGGCCTGATTGGTGAAGTGCTGCAGATATGGTTGTCCTTCTGGAAGGTTCTCCCATCTCCACAGAGGAACTCTGGAGCTCTGTCAGGGTGACCATCGGGTTCTTGGTCACCTCCTTGACCAAGGCCCTTCTCCCCCGATTGCTCAGTTTAGCTGGGCGACCAGATCTAGGAAGAATCTTGGTGGTTCCAAACTTCTTCCATTTAAAAATGATGGAGGCCACAGTGTTCTTGGGGACTTTCAATGCTGCAGAAATGTTTTGGTACCCTTCCCCAGATCTGTGCCTCGACACAATCCTGTCTCAGAGCTCTACAGACAATTCCTTCGACCTTATGGCTTGGTTTTTTCTCTGACATGCACTGTCAACTTTGAGACCTTATATAGACAGGTGTGTGCCTTTCCAAATCATGTCCAATCAATGAGCTCAACTTCGAGTCTCATAGCAAAGGGTCTGAATACTTATGTAAATAAGGTATTTATGTTTTTATTTTTAATACGTTTACAAACATTTCTAAAAACCTGTTTTCGCTTTGTCATTATGGGATATTGTGTGTAGATTGATGAGGGAAGAAAATGTATTTAATCAATTTTATAATAAGGCTGTAACATTACAAAATGTGGAAAAAGGGATGGGGTCTGAATACTTTCCGAATGCACTGTACATAGCGAGAACAGAGATTAAACATAACTGTTCATTTACAAACCATATCATTGATTTATTAGCCCATCTTTAAGTGCAGTCAACACTAAGTGATGTTTTACCGCAGAGTGAGCAGTGCATTAGACCTGATGTTTTGGCCCAGGGCATTAGATCAATACTACACAAATGCAAGGCAGTATACTTGAAATGCAGGGCAATAATGTACATGTACAATATAGGGGACATCCAAGGGCTAGGCTCACAGTCCATAAGCCTTTCCTGCAATCTAGAGACATAATCATTATGCTTAATTCTATTTAAAAAATATGTCTATTTTTCTGTATATCTAAGCATACATTTTGAGCTGTGTGTATTAAATAAACTAAATATGCTTCTCTGCATCTCTGCTAAAATCTGGGTAAAAGACTGAAAGGAATGTGAGTCTTATTCAGGATATTTAGTTATTGCTTGCTTTTCTAAAGGCTACCAATCTTGCCAGCAGGCGTACCAGATACACTATATACAGGGTTGGGGAGTGTCATAGTATAAGTCGTACTCATCCTTGAAAATGTCGTACTGGAGAGAAGAGGACCAAAACGCAGCAGGTGTGTGTATGCTCATCGTGTGTATTTATTACAGACTAAATGAACATCAAAACAACAAAACGAACTCACGAGAATGAACGAACAACCAACAGTCTGGCAAAGCATTGGCTCAACACAGAACAATTCCCCACAACCCCAAAGACAAACACACACACCTATATAGGACTTCTAATCAAAGGCAACTATACACACCTGCCTTCAATTGGAAGTCCCAATCATCAACCCAACATTTAACAAACACAAACCCCCTGCCACATCCTGACCTAGACTAAGCAATACGCCCTCTGCTGGTCAGGACGTGACAGTACCCCCCCCTCAAGGTGCAGACTCCAGGATGCACCTAAAAAAGAAAAAAAAGAAAATCCCCAATACCCCAACAAAAACCCAACAAACAATAACCCCTAAACCATAAGGGAGGGAAGGGAGGGTGGCTGCCGTCAACGACGGCACTGTGCTACACCCTCCCTCCCCAACCCACCTATCCTGGAGGTGGCTCAGGTGCAGGCCGTTCCAGGCAGTCGGGCCACTCTGGCAGCACGGGACAGTCTGGGCAGTCTGGCAGCTCGGGACAGTCGGGGCAGTCTGGCAGCTCGGGACAGTCGGGGCAGTCTGGCAACTGGGGACAGTCTGGGCAGTCTGGCCACTCCGGCAGTTCAGCGCAGTCTGGCCACTCCGGCAGGTCAGGGCAGTCTGGCCACTCCGGCAGGTCAGGGCAGTCTGGCCACTCCGGCAGGTCAGGGCAGTCTGGCCACTCCGGCAGGTCAGGGCAGTCTGGCCACTCCGGCAGTTCAGGGCAGTCTGGCCACTCCGGCAGTTCAGCGCAGTCTGGCCACTCCGGCAGTTCAGCGCAGTCTGGCCACTCCGGCAGTTCAGCGCAGTCTGGCCACTCCGGCAGTTCAGCGCAGTCTGGCCACTCCGGCAGTTCAGCGCAGTCTGGCCACTCCGGCAGTTCAGCGCAGTCTGGCCACTCCGGCGACTGTTCAGCTGCAGTCTGGCCTCTCTGACGACTGTTGACTGGCGGGCAGCTCTGACGACTGTTGACTGGCGGGCAGCTCTGACGACGACTGTTGACTGGCGGGCAGCTCTGACGACGACTGTTGACTGGCGGGCAGCTCTGATGACGACTGTTGACTGGCGGGCAGCTCTGATGACGACTGTTGACTGGCGGGCAGCTCTGATGACGACTGTTGACTGGCGGGCAGCTCTGATGACGACTGTTGACTGGCGGGCAGCTCTGATGACGACTGTTGACTGGCGGGCAGCTCTGATGACGACTGTTGACTGGCGGGCAGCTCTTGCCCCGTCAAACAGCCCTTGTGCCCCCCCCCTAAAAAATTATTGGGGGTGCCTCTCGGTCTCCCTTACCCGTTGTGTCTCCCAGTCCTCGCCAGCCTTCTTCCGCTGCTTGGTCCTTTGTTGGTGGGGAATTCTGTCATAAAATAAGTCGTACTCATCCTTGAAAATGTCGTACTGGAGAGAAGAGGACCAAAACGCAGCAGGTGTGTGTATGCTCATCGTGTGTATTTATTACAGACTAAATGAACATCAAAACAACAAAACGAACTCACGAGAATGAACGAACAACCAACAGTCTGGCAAAGCATAGGCTCAACACAGAACAATTCCCCACAACCCCAAAGACAAACACCTATATAGGACTTCCAATCAAAGGCAACTATACACAGCTGCCTTCAATTGGAAGTCCCAATAATCAACCCAACATTTAACAAACACAAACCCCCTGCCACATCCTGACCTAGACTAAGCAATACGCCCTCTGCTGGTCAGGACGTGACAGGGAGTAACGGGTTACAAAAAATGGTAACTGTAATCTGTTACAGTAACAGCAAAAATATTGTAATCAGATTACAGACACCTTTGAAAAAGTAGATGATTACTTCAAGGTTTACTTTTAAATTCAGAATGTTTGCGGAAAAAAATATTGGACACTTCTCTGTTTTCTCACTGACATTCAAATCAGCATTGAAAAAGGCACAAGTTTAAGTTTGTTCCACGTGAGCGAGTCTGAACACAAGTCAGATACCACTATGATGACACACCAAATGTGTTTGATGGATCACGAGAACAGAGCAGGAATAGGCTTTTGTAGCCTACAGTCCAAGTTATATCTTCAAATGGTGCGACTGCTGTGCCGATTTTATACACCAGTCAGCAACGGTTGTGGCTAAAATAGCCGAATCCACTAATGTGAAGGGGTGTCCACATATTTTTGTATATATAGTCAGGGTTGGATAGGTTACTTTCTAAATATAATATGTTACAGTTACTAATTACCTGTCCAAAATTGTAATCAGTAAAGTAATTGAAGGATTACCCAAACTCATGAGTTTAGCTCAATCTAGTTCATGCTGATAAAAAACAAAATCCATAGGCCTAATGGACAGATGCTCAAACTTGCACACTTTTGATAGACTTAAAGGGACAATCTGTAGTTGCTACATCCTTTTTTGGGCTTATAAATTATATTCTGTATACCAGAGGTGGGACCAAGTCATTGTTTTACAAGTCACAAGTAAGTCTCAAGTCTTTGCACTCAAGTCCCAGTTAAGACAGGCAAGTCCGAGTCAAGCTTCGAGTCCTAAACAAGTCATAATGTACTCTTCACCAAATGTATTTCATATTTTTAACAAGAGTAATAGTTAGTATATGTGTGGGTGGATGGCTATGGGGCGCAATCGGGCGATGTAGTCTTGTACACAATCGCCCAACCTTAACACACACACACACACTCTCTGTGTGGTTACAGTAGGCTAACATATGTCAATGGTTTTAGGAACAGCAGTAACATCAGGCAGGATTTAGGCTACCAACTGCCTAGCCAGTTGTAGCTCAATCTTGGGTGCAATGATCACGTTCTGACTGACTGTGTGGAGGATCATTGATTTAACGTTACGTTAGCCTACATGATACACTAGTAAAGAAATTAAATATATAGCTGTCGGCTATATTAGCCACGACTTACCGTTCTTTGTGCAGATTCAAATGTCGAACAAAGTTGGAAATTGTTGCACCTCCGTCTGTAGTTTTCTTCCAGCATGTTTTGCAAGTTGCAATCCATTTTTTGTTGATACAGCGTCGTCTTTATATCTGAAAATAATAATTTTGGGTATCATCTTTCCAAGGGCTCCATCTGAATTCACCTGCCGATGTTCCTCTGCACTGCCACGCACAACTTTTTCTCAGTTGGCACAATATGATTGGCTGCTGCCCGAATCAAAATGTAATCCGATAAATGAAGAGTTGAAGCACTGCACACTTTTTTTAATAGCATAACTTTTTATATTTGGGCTTGGGGAGGGTATCAAGTCAGGTCGAGTCATAAGGCTCAAGTCCAAGTCAAGTCAGGAGTCATTGGTGTTAAAATCAAAGTCGAGTTGCAAGTCATCATATTTGTGACTCGAGTCTGACTCGAGTCCAAGTCATGTGACTCGAGTCCACACCTCTGCTGTATACATAAATAGAGTTGAAGTCCAACGTTTACATACACCTTAGCCAACTACATTTAAACTCAGTTTTTCACAATTCCTGACATTTAATCCTAGTAAACATTCCCTGTTTTAGGTCAGTTAGGATCACCACTTTATTTTAAGAATGTGAAATGTCAGAATAATAGTAGAGAATGATTTATTTCAGCTTTTATTTCTTTCATCACATTCCCAGTGGGTCAGAAGTTTACATACACTCAATTAGTATTTGGTAGTATTGCCTTTAAATTGTTTAACTTGGGTCAAATGTTTTGGGTAGCCTTCCACAAGCTTCCCACAATAAGTTGGGTGAATTTTGTCCCATTTCTCCTGACAGAGCTTGTGTAACTGAGTCAGGTTTGTAGGCCTCCTTGCTCGCACATGCTTTTTCAGTTCTGCCCACAAATTTTCTATAGAATTGAGGTCAGGGCTTTGTGATGGCCACTCCAATACCTTGACTTTTATGTCCTTAAGCCATTTTGCCACAACTTTGGAAGTATGCTTGGGGTCATTCTCCATTTGGAAGACCCATTTGCGACCAAGCTTTAACTTCCTGACTGATGTCTTCAGATGTTGCTTCAATATAGCCACATAATTGTCCTCCCTCATGATGTCATCTATTTTGTGAAGTGCACCAGTCCCTCCTGCAAAAAAGCACCCCCATAACATGATGCTGCCACCCCCGGGCTTCATGGTTGGGATGGTGTTCTTCGGCTTGCAAGCCTCCCCTTTTTTCCTACAAACATAACAATGGTCATTATGGCCAACAGTTCTATTTTTGTTTAATCAGACCAGAGGACATTTCTCCAAAAAGTACAATCTTTGTCCCCATGTGCAGTGGCAAACCGTAGTCTGGCATTTTTATGGCGGTTTTGGAGCAGTGGCTTCTTCCTTGCTGAGCAGCTTTTCAGGTTATGTTGATATAGGACTCGTTTTACTGTGGATATAGATACTTTTGTACCTGTTTCCTCCAGCATCTTCACAGGGTCCTTTGCTGTTGTTCTGGGATTGATTTACACTTTTCACACCAAAGTATGTTCATCTCTAGGAGACAGAACGCGTCTCCTTCCTGAGCGGTATGATGGCTGCATGGTCCCATGGTGTTTATACTTGCGTACTATTGTTTGTACAGATGAACGTGGTACCTTCAGGCAATTGGAAATTGCTCCCAAAGATGAACCAGACTTGTGGAGGTCTACAATTTTCTTTTATGTCTTGGCTTATTTCTTTTGGTTTTCCCATGATGTCAAGCAAAGAGGCACTGAGTTTGAAGGTAGGCCTTGAAATACATCCACAGGTACACCTCCAATTGACTCAAATTATGTCAATTAGCTTATGAGAAGCTCCTAAAGCCATGACATCATTTTCTGGAATTTTCCAAGCTGTTTAAAGGCACAGTCAACTTAGTGTATGTAAACTTCTGACCCACTGGAATTGTGATAAAGTGAATTAAAAGTGAAATAATCTGTCTGTAAACAATTGTCGGAAGAAGTTATTGTGTCATGCACAAAGTAGATGTCCTGACCGACTAGCCAAAACTATAATTTGCTAACAAGAAATTTGTGGAGTGGTTGAAAAATTAGTTTTAATGACTCTAACCTAAGTGTCTGTAAATTTCCGACTTCAACTGTATATATATATATATATATATATATATACAGTATATATATATATATACATACATGTATATATATATATATATATATATATATATATATATACATACATATATATATATATATATATATATATATATATATATATATCCATTGATTCTTGAAGAATATAATTTATTAATGCCTCATGAGCTTAGTTCACCTCATGAGCTTAACCTGTTAGGGCTAGGGGGCAGCATTTGCACGTCTGGATAAAAAAAATGTACCCGATTTAATCTGGTTACTAATCCTACCCAGTAACTAGAATATGCATATACTTATTATATATGGATAGAAAACACTCTAAAGTTTCTAAAACTGTTTGAATGGTGTCTGTGAGTATAACAGAACTCATTTGGCAGGCAAAACCCTGAGACATTTTCTGACAGGAAGTGGATACCTGATGTGTTGTATTACCTTTAAACCTATCCCATTGAAAAGCACAGGGGCTGAGGAATATTTTGGCACTTCCTATTGCTTCCACTAGATGTCACCAGCCTTTACAAAGTGTTTTGAGTCTTCTGGAGGGAGATCTGACCGAACAAGAGCCATGGAACGATGATGTCCCATTAGACACCTGGCGCGCGAGTTCATGTTGGGTACCCTCGTTCCAATACGTTATAAAAGAGTATGCATTCGTCCACCTTGAATATTATTCATGTTCTGGTTAAAAAAGGCCCTAATGATTTATGCTATACAATGTTTGAACGAACGGAAATATATTTTTTCCCCTCGTTCATGACGAGAAGTCCGGCTGGCTTACATCATGTGCTAACAAGACGGAGATTTTTGGACATAAATGATGAGCTTTTTTGAACAAAACTACATTCGTTATGGACCTGTGATACCTGGAAGTGACATCTGATGAAGAGAATCAAAGGTAATGGATTATTTACATAGTATTTTCGATTTTAGATCTCCCCAACATGACGTCTAGTCTGTATCGCAACGCGTATTTTTCTGGGCGCAGTGCTCAGATTATTGCAAAGTGTGATTTCCCAGTAAGGTTATTTTTAAATCTGGCAAGTTGATTGCGTTCAAGAGATGTAAATCTATAATTCTTTAAATGACAATATAATATTTTACCAATGTTTTCTAATTTTAATTATTTAATTTGTGACGCTGACTTGACTGCCGGTTATTGGAGGGAAACGATTTCCTCAACATCAATGCCATAGTAAAACGCTGTTTTTGGATATAAATATGAACTTGATAGAACTAAAAATGCATGCATTGTCTAACATAATGTCCTAGGAGTGTCATCTGATGGAGATTGTAAAAGGTTAGTGCATCATTTTAGCTGGTTTTATGGTTTTGGTGACCCTGTCTTTGAATCGACAAAACATTACACACAACTCTTGTAAATGTACTGTCCTAACATACTCTAAATTTATGCTTTCGCCGTAAAACCTTTTTGAAATCGTAAAACGTGGTTAGATTAAGGAGATGTTTATCTTTCAAATGGTGTAAAATAGTTGTATTTTTGAAAAATTTGAATTTTGACATTTATTTGGATTCAAATTTGCCGCTCTTGAAATGCACCTGCTGTTGATGGAGTGCACCACGGGTGGCACGCTAGCGTCCCACCTAGCCCATAGAGGTTAATTCAACTGTCACACCATGATAACCCAAATTATAAGCTATTTTTTCCCCAATGTTTGTAAACATTGTAAATGTAATTAAACACTGTATAGCCTCATAACATGGTTAAAACAATCATTTTGATATCATGGATGGTCAGTCCTTGCATCTATAGCTATTAATCTGAAAGTGGTTACATTTCTCCAGGCCATTCCTCAGCTTTTTACCAAAACAGAGGCTGGGCGACCGTTTTGTTATTGCTTCGTCTGTGGATTTTCCCTTTAAACAGCTGCATATTATCAAGATATCAAAGTGTCACCAACAAAAAGGTAAACAATAGGCCTATAGCAAATGCAGCATATGGCATTCATTTTTCACATGTAAATAGCACTTTTCAGGAGTGCTCAAAGCATGCCATTCCATGAGCGCAGCATTTATTTTTCAACTCAAATCAATGAGCCCAATCAGTCCTCCATGACAACAAAATCATAAACAACAGAGGGCTGGCTAATAAGTCCTTAGTTTAGGAGTCATGCTCAGGTAAAACAATTTGGCTAATCTATTCTTCCATATTTCCAAGTCCTATTCTTGAAGACCAAGGGGAATAACATTTATTGGAATGACTGGAATTCTATTAGACTTTGGTTTTTAATGTAAAGATATAATAGAATCCTATTATTATATGTAGTAGAAAGCAATGGGTTAAAAGAAGCCTACATAACCAACCCATAAAGTAAAATTTAACATCCATATATGGCCAGCTATGTAAACTTTAAAATGGATTTATCCTGCAATAGATGTCGTTCAATTGGTAACATACATTTTTGTCTTTTTCTAATGTCTCTTAAAGGGAAAGTAACGGAATGTAATCAGATGACGTTACTGAGTTTGTGTAATCCAACAGTTACGTTACTGATTTCAATTTTGGACAGGACAGGATTTTAAGGGGTCGTGGGACTTGTGCAAGAAAATGTTAATAAAATAAACATTATTTTGAAAGGTAACCGCCACACCGATTATTGTTGTTGACTTTACACGTGCAGTGAGTCTGCAGTTGTGAAATGTTTGTTGACTTTACATTACTTTAAATGTCTAGCTAATTGACAAATACAATAACGTTCTAGCCACCCACACATACACTGATCCAATGAAATGTCAGATTTCTCCCCCCCCCCCCACACACACACACACACACACACACACACACACACACACACACACACACACACACACACACACACACACACACACACACACACACACACACACACACACACACACACACACGCATATCCAATAAACATTTCATTATGCCACATTGTTTAGTTTTAAATGTGACACGTCCAATCAGATAATACAGATCTTCTTCTGACAGCTAGCTTGATTGATAGCTAACTATGCAGATTTGTTCTGCAGTTATTGCACATGTGGATAGTTAGCTGTCATTTAACTCATGTAGGCTAGCTGTCAGAGTAAAATCATGGACAAGTTTTTAAAACGTGCAGCTACGTCATCTACTGCTGCTTCCAATATCAACAACAAGGCAGACAACCCGGTCCCTGTCAAGAAGAGAAAATACGACCCCGACTTCATCAAATGTGGTTTAACATAGGGTGCATTCGTAAATTCGCTCTGGCTTACTACTCAGATTTCAGAGCACGCTCGTCTGAGTGTGCCAGAGCGCAGAATAACTGATGAATTTACGAACACACCCATATATAGAAGACAGACAGGGTGAGTAGACCCTAGTGCGTTCAATGCAACGAGCTGTTAGCTAATGGGAGCATGAAACCCTCCAAAATGAAACCGCATCTGGGCACCAAGCATCCAAGCCACAAAGATAAAACAACAGACTTTTTAAAAAGGAAATGTCAATATCTGGAGGCCTCACAAGATTCATTGAACAAGGTATGCATGGTACATGAAAAGGCATTTCGCGCATCATACCTTGTGGCCCAGCGCATTGCTGAGTGCAAAAAAGCCCACATTAGCGCAGAGAATCTCATACTCCCTGCTGCGATTGATATGTGCATTGAAATCTTTGGAGTCAGCCGCCAACAAACTTAAAACCATCCCCCTATCCAATGACACCAGGAGGAGGAGAATCCAGGACATGTCTGAGGACATAACGCGCCAGACCTCAGAGAGCATTAGTGCAAATGGCCATTACCCACTGCAGCCTGATGAATCCACAGATGTGGCTAACCATGCCATTCTAATGGTCTATGTCAGACACCAACTGTTACGTCCTGACCAGCAGAGGGAGTAGTTGTGTAGTATTTTGGTCAGGACGTGGCAGAAGAAGTCTGTGTATGTGTGTTCTGGGATGTCTGTTTCTATGTTGGTCTGTGTGGCTCCCGATCAGGGACAGCTGGTTATCGTTGTTCCTAATTGGGAGTCATATATTAGGAGTGTGTTTGTCATCTGGGTTTGTGGGTTGTTTCGTTAGCACTGCTATTTTTGTAAGTATAGCCGGTTAGCCTGTCTTGAGTCGTTCTTGTTTATTGTTTTTCCATGTTTGCGTGATTCTTTACCATTAAAAGATGAGTATTCACATCCCGCTTGCGATTTAGTCACTTCAACACGGCTATTTCTGTGACAGAACAACCCACCAAACCAAGACCAAGCAGCGGAGAAAGGAGCGGCAGGTTGAGAAAAGGGACTTTGAGTTGGACACTCGTGAAAAATGGACTTGGGAACAGATTCTGGCCGGAGGGGGCCCGTGGAGGAAGGCTGGTGAGGACCGGGAACACTACCGGGGTACACGACTGGCGAGGAAGCCGGAGAGGCACCCCCAAGAATTTTTTTGGGGGGGGCACACGGGTAGTTTGGCTAGGCCAAGGAAGAGCCATAAGCCAGCTACCCGTGAGTATATGGAGGAGCGTATGGAGTGGAGGGCGCCGTGTTTCGCTGAGGTGCGCACTATCTCGCCCATACGCACGCACAGTCTGGTGCGCGCTATTCTAGCACCTCGCAGATGCCGTGCTAGAGTGGGCATCCAGCCTGGGAGGAGGATGCCTGCACAGCGCGTCTGGTCGCCGGTACGCCTCCTAGGACCAGGCTACCCTACGCCCGCTCTACGCACGGTAACCAGCAAGCCCCTGCACAGCCCAGTTCGCCCTGTACTAGCACCCCGCTCGTACAGGGCTGGTAGTTCCACCCAGCCAGGATGGGTTGTGCAGGAGGTGCGGTCAAGGCCACCTGTGCGCCTCCAGGGCCCAGTCTTTCTGGTTCCCGCCTCTCGTGCTGACCCGGAAGTGAGTACCTCCAGTCTGGCACGACCAGTACCAGCACCACGGATCAAGCTTCCCATGAGTCAGCCTAGTCCTATTCAGCCTGTTCCCGCTCCTCGCACTAGTCCTGGGGTGCGTGTATCCAGCCTGGTAGCTCCTCTACCAGCCACACGCATCAGGCGTCCAGTGCATCAGCCCAGCCTCGAGAGCTCGGCAACAGTGTGCAGTCCAGAGTATCCGGCAACAGTGTGCAGTCCAGAGTATCCGGCAACAGTGTGCAGTCCAGAGTATCCGGCAACAGTGTGCAGTCCAGAGTATCCGGCAACAGTGTCTAATCCGGAACCGAGGGAGTCTGCCTGCGACCCGGAACCGAAGGAGTCTGCCTACGATCCGCAACAGAGTGAGTCTGTCTACGACCCAGAACCCAATGAGTCTGCCTACAGTCTAGAGGGCAGTAGGCCGGAACCAGAGCCACCTCCAGGATAGGTGGGTTGGGGAGGGGGAGTGTAGCACAAGTGCCGTCGTTGACGGCAGCCACCCTCCCTTCCCTCCCTTTTTGTTTAGGGGGTATTATTTTTGGTTTTTTTGTTGTGGTATTGGGGATTTCTGTGGTTTCTTTTTAGGTGCATTCGGGGTATGCACCTTTAGGGGGGTGGGTACTGTCACGTCCTGACCAGCAGAGGGAGTAGTTGTGTAGTATTTTGGTCAGGACGTGGCAGAAGAAGTCTGTGTATGTGTGTTCTGGGATGTCTGTTTCTATGTTGGTCTGTGTGGCTCCCGATCAGGGACAGCTAGTTATCGTTGTTCCTGATTGGGAGTCATATATTAGGAGTGTGTTTGTCATCTGGGTTTGTGGGTTGTTTCGTTAGCACTGCTATTTTTGTAAGTATAGCCTGTTAGCCTGTCTTGAGTCGTTCTTGTTTATTGTTTTTCCGTGTTTGCGTGATTCTTTACCATTTAAAAGATGAGTATTCACATCCCGCCTGCGATTTGGTCACTTCGACACGGCTATTTCTGTGACACCAACTCTGCAGAGCCTGTCTTTAACACAATGAATATGTACTTGGGCTCCGTGGGACTGGCCTAGGATAGGAGCGTCGGTGTGACCACTGACGGGGCAGCTGCCATGACGGGAAAGCACTCCGGGGTATTAAAGCGGATCCTGGACAGAGCACCGAGTGCGACGTGGAACCCCTGCTTCCTACACAGGGAGGCATTGGCAGCGAAGGACATGGTGCCTGAGCTCCACGCCACGCTCCAGGATGTGATCAAGTGTGTCAACTATATCAAAAAGAGTTCCACGAAAAGCAGTTGTTTCCAGGCCTTATGTAGGGATATGGGGAGTGTGCACCAGCATGTGGTTTATCATGCAGAGGTCCACTGCCTGAAAATGTTGATTGTGAGGAATGGTTCACGCAAATTGCCTACCTGGCGGATATTTTGATCATCTGAATTCTCTCAAAGTGTCAATGCAAGGGAGGTGGCACAATCGATTTGAACAGAGGGACAAAGTGGATGCCTTCAAGATGAAGCTTACCGTTTGGACAAATCATGTACCTAACGGGAGGACATTCATATTACATTTTATTGAACGGGTTAAAAACGTACACCTTTAAAAACACTTTTCAAGGTTGTGAAACTATTGACATGATAATTGATGATTAAGAATTCCTAATGATTTGTTGTTTTTTTCAATTTTAAAAACTGGTATGTGTTACTGTTCATTTACATTATTGGACTGGTTTTGATGTCATGTTCTGAGTCTGATAATTTATTACATCCCACTCCTGAACTGGTCGCCTAATTAAATGTTTTATTTTCTTGAATTGATAATAAATGTTTTCAGTTAATATGGCTGTGTAATGACTTTCTTTAATACCATAATTGAGACAGAGTATACTTAGCAAGGGAACACAAAATGTAATCATCAACAGTCCATAATATTGGGTCGCGACTCGAATTGTCATTGTCAAATTTGGGTCCCCGGGCAAAACCAGTTGAGAACCACTGTTCTAGGTGATTCTGTGCTTCCAACTTCGTGGCAACAGTTTCCTATTTCAGCATGACATTGCCATATTGCCATTGCCAACTCCATATTAATGCCCGTGATTTTGGAATGATGTTCGACGAGCAGGTGTCCACATACTTTTGGTCATGTAGTGTAGCTACATGTAGTGTAGTGTAGTGTAGCGTAGTGTAGCGTAGTGTAGCTACACGTAGTGTAGCTAGCTACTCTAACTTGATTGATAGCCGGAAATGGCTTCTTGGTAGCTATTTGTGTGGTTGGGAGTTGGGAACCTATCTGGGCTAGCTAAAGCCAACTTCATAAAATAACCAAGTGGCAAGCACTATTACAAAGACAAAAAAATCTGAGGGGGCACGTGCCCCTGTGCCCTCTATGGGTATGGGGTATGAAGCCTCTGGGGGACATTATCCAATATCCTGATTGTGATGCACAGTAATGTGCTTTTTTCACATACATACATTCAATATGTGTTCAATTAGATCAAGCCTCACAAATGCATCTGAATTAGATTGTAATAATTGTGAGCTGCAAGATGATAGTACATTAGCTTTTGGCACAGGATCAAGCAACAACTCCAAACCAGAATCAATGCTAGGTCAAGAGAAACAAGAAAATGTTCTTCCCCCATCCTGTGCGTATCCAAAATATTCAGGCTATACCTCTTCTTTATGGATCTCATCCTTCTGAAAAGCACAGGAAGGAAAACATAACCTCATCTTGATCTAACAATAATTTATAATATCCTAACCCATTTAATGTAAACCCAGTTTAAATTCCATAAAGCCATTGTCACTATGTAGAATGTGGAGAAAAAATACTGTGTGCAGCTATGCAAAGTGTATGTGTCTTTAGCTCCATAGAGCAGCATATGATGTTACACGGATCAGTTCCAGAAAACCTCCTGTAAAAAGGTTGAAATGTGTGGGATCTTGTGAGAAGATGCTCATGGCTCAGAGAAAGGTCACACAGGAGGGTGAGGGATTGTATTTAGGCACACAATAAACAAACCTGAGGTTCCCAGACATATTGGCATCACATTACATTTGTAGCCTACAAAACACTGAAAACACCTCTCATGTACACAGATACATACTGTACCTATACACTTATACAAACAATTTCCATCCATGACTACCCCATTGGAATCTGGGCACCATGAGAGCATAAGTCATGCATATTTCTGCTTTTTCCACCGGTATCATAGAGGACACCCTTTTGTCTGCTATTTAAGCATAAAATCAATGCTATGCATCCCTTTCTGCATCTCTAGTCTCAACCTAACACACTGAAGAATCAGAAAGTCCTCATGGACCATCTCAACAATAATGCCCTCGGTGCCCATAATACCCACATGGAAAAACACTACAGTTTACTATAGAATAATACAGTACTGTCAATGGAATTTTTCAATCCCAATGATAATAATTAACAATCAATAAGCCTTGACTAATCCCCAAGGTTTGTAAGACACTGTGTTAAGAATAATTAGGCAAGGACTGAGCTTTCTGCAAAAGGTCTGTACAGTTTATTCAGAGAACGTTCTGAGGTCCATTACACAAAGATGTTCATTTTATGCTCACTCCCCGCTTACGCACATACCTACACACAAACAATAGATATCCTACGCACATACATACACACGAACAGTATGTGAATTGTATCCCTCCCTGGACTTCTCACCACTGTTAATCACTACCCAGCGCTGCCTGTTCCTTTCCCCCGAGATTAGGGGGATCTTGAAGGTTACACCCTGTTTTCTCCTAAGTCTCTCCAGGTCGGGTCAAACACATGTCTACGGTTCCCTTAGGCCCACTAACACACACAACTAACACACACACATTTCCCTTCCTCCCGGGTCTTCTACTAGACCTTATGGGACTTACGTTCAGTACTTTAATTATTCATTACATAACTATTAATTACTAATCAGTTACGTTTCAGGGATGGATTCTTTATTCATTTACCTTTATTATATAATTCCCTTATCAAGTACTTACTATAGAATTCTTCAGTAAGCTGTTGTATACTGTAATAAATACTAGAATACTGTAACGAGTGCGCTGAGAGTCGGGAAGCAAGTTCAGGGAGTGAGTGTTTTAATAAAATAAACAGAACATAATACAAACAAGAAACACTAACAGCACACAAACATGGAACAGACACAATAACGCCTGGGGAAGGAACCAAAGGGAGTGACATATATAGGGAAGGTAATCAGGGAGGTGATGGAGTCCAGGTGAGTCTGAAGACGTGCAGGTGCACATAACGATGGTGACAGGTGTGTGCTATACCGAGCAGCCTGGTGACCTAGAGGCCGAAGAGGGAGCACACGTGACACTACCCCCTCCCCGACGCACGGCTCCAGCCGCATAACGCCGACCAAAATGACGATCCTGGGGACCAGGAGTGGACCGGTCACCTCTGCTGAGGCGCGGGAAACCTGTCAATCCGGCTGAGATGTGTGAGCATGGCGACCTAGAGCGCCGGAGAGAGAGCATACATGACAAATACTATAGTACACACTGAGGTATCCCTTGTATAGTACTTACTATAGAGTGTTGTAGTACACTGTAGAATACTGTAAATACTACAATATTATCCGCAAAAAAACACTGTAGTAAATACTGCAGTAAATACTATAGTAATGCCCGCAAAAACACTACAGTCCGCAAAAACACTACAGTAAATACTACAGTATACTACAGTCTGCAAAAACACTACAGTAAATACTATATTATATACCACAGTTTTTTTTACTACAGAATTTAAACTACAGTAAATTGTAAATAATACAGTATACTACAGTCGTGTCAGCAAAAACACTACACTGAATACTACAGTAAAGTTCGCAAAAACACTACTGTGAGTACTGTTTTTTCATGTGGGAAGACAGAGCTGCACAAAACGGTGTTACTCTAGGAAATTAGCTTTAATGGAACACCAGAAATACTGCATGCAATCCACATTGGAATCCTTGTCAATATAGAAAATCAACGATGTGGTTCTGTTTACTTTTCTCAGGTACATATGGTATAACTGCCCATGTCCTCACGGGAAATTATATATATCTGATGGTGCAGTAGTTGGACATTGTACATATGAGAAAGCTGAGGCAGAGAAAGGTCAAATGAATTCTCTCTCTCATTCCTCCATTTCCATGCTTTGTCTCCACATCAAACTGATACAGATCTGGGATTTGCTCCCTCACTGACACAATGTAACCCCTGTCCTGCGACTTACAATGGAATTGCAAAAGGGATAAAGTGAAAACATTAATTAATCCACCATAGTATTTTTTCTCTGCTTGGGACTTTGGAAGGGCAAGGTTCCATTACATGGCCATGCCAAGTGTTTTAAATTAAAGAGCGATAAAGCATTGTTTGTTGGTTTAGTGTAATGAAAAACATCTTAATCTTGTAATGCATCCAACTTTTTATCAGTGAGTGAAGACCTAAAATGGTTAAAGTTCCAAATAAATAGGTAACGTATAGATAGTCCTACCATTTTCTTTGGTTGGGTAACATCCCACTGGGCACAAACTGGTTGACTCAACATTGTTTCACCTTAATTTGTCAACGTGGAATCTACGTGGAAAATGCATTGGATTTGAAAAAAGGAATCAAAGTAAACGGTTGTTTTGAGGGTGAAATTTCAGCCACAGGATTATGTCATCATGGTAACCGAATTTCAACATAGACAAACCTTGTATAAAATATGTTGAATTTGTACCTTTAAAACAACATCAGATCTTCAATGTTATATCCACTATCAGAAAATAAACTATAGACTGGGCAGTTGATATATCTACAGCTACCCTTCGGTCTCTCATCCAGAGTTTTACCAAGCCCAGCCCTGCTTAGCTTTATTTACTATTCCAATTACAGATCTGAGTTCACATGGCATGCCTTAAATGAGCTGGGGTTGAGGAATGTCAAAAATGCCAAAAATATTGTTCTTCATACTGTCTATCAACAAAACCTGAAAAGAAAGACTAATCATATCAGTCTAGTCAGCCTGTCTGAGCAACTGTGCGTACTGTTACTACTAATTGACAGTCGGGTTTTGATTTTAACCATGTGGATGGATATACATATTTCCTCCCAAGTAATTGTTCTCATTATGTCAAACCATAAGAGTAGAGTCAGGCTGTGTATTTCTTTGCCAATGTCTCAGGGCAAACGGAATTAAATGAAATAAAATAAATGTTTACTCACAGTAAATGTCCTTGATTGCTTTACCAACTTGAGGCCAACACATTATTCATCACCAGTCATTTTAAATAATATACAGTATCTCCCTATGGAGGGTCAAATGTTAATGTTGGGCCTGTCTAGTCATGTCTTGACAATCAATTCTTACTTTGTCGAGTAGGCCAGTGTTAGACAACTGTGGCTAAAACAAACATCTTAGAATTTAGGGCGCCCTCTGTCGGTTTCAGTTGCGTCTAGATTTTCGCTGTCAATGCACCTGCGTCAGGTAAGGTTAGCTCTGGGCTCCTACGCAATCTCTTCGTCATCGGAGCGGATCCAAAACAGTGGGAAGTAGTGCCGCGTTCAAAACAACTGGGAACTCGGAAAAAAATACGATGTTAAATCATGACGTCATTGATCTTCAGGTCGGAAAGTCGGAGTTGTATAGGCCCGAGTTCCATAGTTGGAATTTGGTTTGATGACCGTTCAAATCGTTTTTTTCCAGTCGAGCTCGTTTTTTTCAGAGTTCCCAGTTGTTTGAAACTCACTGAAATCGGAAGTCGAAGATTTCCGAGTTCCGAGCTCCCAATTCTTTTGAACGCGGCATAGGCTATTGTTTATTATCACCTTCCGGATTCTTAGAAACTTCCCCTGTTACAGACCCGCCACCGGTAAGTAATATTTACCCTGTTTAGAGGTCTCTCAGCTAAAGACTTCGTAGGATCTAACGGTGTAGACCTATCCGATACACTGTATCGTGAGTGTAATGTAATCCTAATGTACGTGATATGGTTATTTCAAATTAGTTCAGTCTAACAACGGGTTAGCATTATATGTAGGTTGTGTTTCTTGTTTTATTAATCAGGTTTGTATAATTATCGTTTTAATTTGCACACATGCATGTTTTTGTGGCTATCATTACACTAATTCACTTCATGTCGTGGTTCTATCCTCTATTACATGTTGCACCGTATTATTTAAGTGTATGGGCTGCACAGGAAATCATAACAATAGAGAGAGGGAAGTCACTGATGGCCTTCTTATCGTCACAGTGTTGCCTGATCAGTCCAGAAGTTGGGGGCGTCTGTGGATGTGGACGGGCGGATAAATTGTAATTTCTTCAATTTTCTGATCCTTGTCCTAAAACAGACTTATCTGTTCAATGGAGGAACCATTATTTTTTGCTTGCGGGGATTTGGTCGACTGGTCTGTCCAAACTGCTTGGGAACAGAATGACGCCGAGGTGGACAGTGCGTTTGGAGACTGGAGTTCTGCCTGTAATGGCAACAAGTCGGATGCAGTTGAAAGATCTTCATCTCTGTCTTCACCCATGAACATGGACATCTCTAAACTCTCAACAAAGGTGAGAGTGCTCCAGTCTTTTTGATCATTACAAGTTTACTTTACTTAAGAGGAAATTATTACCTGTGAATTGTGATCTATATAGGAGCTGTCTTAATTGCCATTTTCCTAATGTAGGCTAATATATAAACAATGTAAAAATATGATATATGTGATACATTTTTCTATACAGCTGGAGAATGGCAATGTGAAGAAATCATGTGTAGTTTTCCAGGAGTGCTTCCAGGGCTTGGGTGAATCTAAAGAGGCCAACTGTACTGTACGATCTCTGTCCCAGCTGATAGAAAACACGCAGCCTTTTCAACCGACAGCTACAATATGGTGTCTAATTTATCTTTTTTTTTTTACTGTAACTAAAAACATGCCTCTGTATATGTATGAAGCTTCACTTCTGTGTTCCATGAGATTGTATCTGACTCCTCTTCTCTCTTGCTTAGTGACTGTGGCAGCTTGTGGAGCCATCTGGTGGCTGAGCCCAGCAGGCTGAGGCTGTCAGAGCCAAAGCCCAGCTTACACTGCCACAGCCACAGCAGAATGGTTTCTGCCCTCAGAATCACACCTTCAAATTGCATCTCTGACCAGGTGAGATGGGAAGGTGGGGAATGAGGAGAATGGGGTCCTTAAAATGAATACACCCAGCCTAGTTGGATGAATGTCTTTACTTTTTGTGAAAGAATTGTGGGTTATTAATTGGAAATAAGATAGTCAGGTCCAAAATAATTGCCACCTTTTGATAAAGATTTGCAAAAAATCTGAGCTATGTTGTATCCGGCCCAAAAATAGAATATTATAGGATTTTATACTAATACAATTGCTGGGAGATCCTCTTAAGGATCAGCCCCTTTTTTTCAATTTCTGCTTAAAATGACATACCCAAATCTAACTGCCTGTAGCTCTGGCCCTGAAGCAAGGATATGCATATTCTTGGTACCATTTCAAAGGAAATACTTTGAAGTTTGTGGAAAAGTGAAAGGTATGTAGGAGAATAACACATTAGATCTGGTTAAAGATAATACAATCTTTGAAATGCAAGAGAAAGGCCATAACGTATTATTCCAGCCCAGGTGTAATTTAGATGTTGACCACTAGATGGCAGTAGTGTATCTGCAAAGTTTCGGACTGATCCAATGAACAATTGTATTTCTGTTAAAAATTTTGTATCAAGACTGCCCAAATGTGCCTAATTTGTTTATTAATAACTTTTCATGTTCGAAAATTTGCACTCTCCTCAAACAATAGCGTGGTATTCTTTCACTGTAATAGCTACTGTAAATTGGACAGTGCAGTTAGAGTAACAAGAATTTAAGCTTTCTGCCAATATCAGATATGTCTATGTCCTGGGAAATGTTCTTGTTACTTACAACCTCATGCTAATCGCATTAATTTACGTTAGATCAACCGTCCCACAGGGGACCCACTAATCCTGAAGAAGTTTTAACAAGTAATAAAAACTCTCAAAAAGATTGGGGTAAATATTATTGGCATCCCTGTTTTCAATACTCCAGGACCCTCCCCTTGTAAACTTAAATGGTCATCTCTATTCTATTATCTATATTTCTATGATTTCAATTGGTTTCCTATGGAGGATTGACTGTATAATTGAAAATAACAGATATTCCCATTCAAGTCAACATTATCTCATGTGTGGGCCTCCAACCATCTTTGTGGTACCATTTGAAAGTTGAAATTTCAATTTGATTCCCATTTATCAGCCAAACATGACACCCACCCTGTATTCAAGAGCATGTTGTGTTTCAACCGATGGCGGTATGTTCCCCAATGCTGGAAGGGGGGCCTGAGTAAAAAAGTTGTGGAACCCCTGTGCTAGATGATGCTCCAAGATTCCACACTGGAGGAAATATATTTGCCAAGTCGTCTGCCTCGTGTTCTGCATAGACAATGCAGTGCCTTCAGAAAGTAGTTATACCCCTTGAATTATTCCACATTTTGTTGTGTTACTGCCTGAATTCAAAATGTATTACTTTTTTTTCTTCTCACCCATCTACACACAATACCCCATAATGACAAAGTGAAAATGAAATACAGAAATATGTCATTTACATAAGTATTCACACCCCTAAGTCAATACATGTTAGAATCACATTTGGCAGCAATTACAGCTGTGAGTCTTTCTGGGTAAGTCTCTATGTAACCGATGTGAAATGGCTAGTTAGTTAGCGGTGGTGCGCGCTAATAGCGTTTCAATCAGTGACGTCACTCGCTCTGAGACCTGAAGTGGTTCTTCCCCTTGCGTTGCAAGGGCTGTGGCTTTTGTGGCGTGATGGGTAAAGATGCTTCGTGGGTGTCAGTTGTTGATGTGTGCAAGGGTCCCTGGTTCGAGCCCAGGTTGGGGCGAAGAGAGGGACGGAACCGACACGGTTACATCTATGAGCTTTGCACAACTGTATTGTACAATATTTGCATTTTTTTTTAAAAAAATTTATTCTTCAAGCTCTTTCAAGTTGGTTGTTGAACATTGCTAGACAGCCATTTTCAAGTCTTGCCATAGATTTTCAAGTTGATTTTAAGTCACAACTGTAACTAGGTCATTCAGGAACATTCAATGTTGTCTTGGTAAGCAACTCCAATGTATATTAGACCTTGTGTTTTAGGTTATTGTCCTGCTGAAAGGTGAATTTGTCTCCCAGTGTCTGTTGGAAAGCAGACTGAACCAGGTCTTCCTCTAGGATTTTGACTGTGCTTAGCTCTATTCCGTTTATTTTTATCCTAAAAAAATCTCCCAAGTTCTTGCCGATAACAAGCATACCCATAACATCATGCAGCCACCACCATGCTTGAAAATATGAACAATGGTACTCAGTGATATGTGTTGTTGGGTTTAGCCCAAACATAATTACATTTACATTACATTACATTTAAGTCATTTAGCAGACGCTCTTATCCAGAGCGACTTACAAAATGGTGCATTCACCTTATGATATCCAGTGGAACAACCACTTTACAATAGTGCATCTAAATCTTTTAAGGGGGGGGGGGGGTTAGAAGGATTACTTTATCCTATCCTAGGTATTCCTTAAAGAGGTGGGGTTTCAGGTGTCTCCGGAAGGTGGTGATTGACTCCGCTGTCCTGGCGTCGTGAGGGAGCTTGGTCCACCATTGGGGTACCAGAGCAGCGAACAGTTTTGATTGGGCTGAGCGGGAACTGTGCTTCCTCAGAGGTAGGGGGGCCAGCAGGCCAGTGGTGGATGAACGCAGTGCCCTTGTTTGGGTGTAGGGCCTGATCAGAGCCTGAAGGTATGGAGGTGCCGTTCCCTTCACAGCTCCGTAGGCAATCACCATGGTCTTGTAGCGGATGCGAGCTTCAACTGGAAGCCAGTGGAGAGAGCGGAGGAGCGGGGTGACGTGAGAGAACTTGGGAAGGTTGAACACCAGACGGGCTGCGGCGTTCTGGATGAGTTGTAGGGGTTTAATGGCACAGGCAGGGAGCCCAGCCAACAGCGAGTTGCAGTAATCCAGACGGGAGATGACAAGTGCCTGGATTAGGACCTGCGCCGCTTCCTGTGTGAGGCAGGGTCGTACTCTGCGAATGTTGTAGAGCATGAACCTACAGGATCGGGTCACCGCCTTGATGTTAGTGGAGAACGACAGGGTGTTGTCCAGGATCACGCCAAGGTTCTTATCACTCTGGGAGGAGGACACAAGGGAGTTGTCAACCGTGATGGTGAGATCATGGAACGGGCAGTCCTTCCCCGGGAGGAAGAGCAGCTCCGTCTTGCCGAGGTTCAGCTTGAGCTGGTGATCCGTCATCCACACTGATATGTCTGACAGACATGCAGAGATGCGATTCGCCACCTGGTTATCAGAAGGGGGAAAGGAGAAGATTAATTGTGTGTCGTCTGCATAGCAATGATAGGAGAGACCATGTGAGGATATGACAGAGCCAAGTGACTTGGTGTATAGCGAGAATAGGAGAGGGCCTAGAACAGAGCCCTGGGGGACACCAGTGGTGAGAGCGCATGGTGCGGAGACAGATTCTCGCCACGCCACCTGGTAGGAGCGACCTGTCAGGTAGGACGCAATCCAAGCGTGGGCCGCGCCGGAGATGCCCAACTCGGAGAGGGTGGAGAGGAGGATCTGATGGTTCACAGTATCAAAGGCAGCAGATAGGTCTAGAAGGATGAGAGCAGAGGAGAGAGAGTTAGCTTTAGCAGTGCGGAGAGCCTCCGTGACACAGAGAAGAGCAGTCTCAGTTGAATGCCCAGTCTTGAAACCTGACTGATTAGGATCAAGAAGGTCATTCTGAGAGAGATAGCAGGAGAGCTGGCCAAGGACGGCACGTTCAAGAGTTTTGGAGAGAAAAGAAAGAAGGGATACTGGTCATGATAATGCTTTGTATTTAGGACATAAAGTTAATTTCTTTGCCACATTTTTTTCAATATTACTTTAGTGCCTTATTGCAAACAGGATGCATGTTTTTGAATATTTGTATTCTTTACAGGCTTTCTTCTTTTAACTCTGTCATTTAGGTTATTATTGTGGAGTAACTGCAATGTTGTTGATCCATCCTCAGTTATCTCCTATCACAACCTTTTTAAAGTGTAACTGTTTTAAAGTCACCATTGGCCTCATGGTGGAATCCCTGAGCTGTTTCCATCCTTTGTAGTGGCTGATTGTATTGATACACCATCCAAAGTGTAATTAATAACTTCACCATGCTCAAAGGGATATTCAGTGTCTGCTCCCCCCCCCCATCTACCAATGGGTACCCTTCTTTGTGAGGCATTGGAAAACCTCCCTGGTCTTTGTGGTTGAATCTGTGTTTGAAATTCACTGCTTGACTGAGGTGCCTTACATATAATTGTATGTGTGGGATACAGAAATGACGTAGTCATTCAAAAATCATGTTAAACACTATTATTGCACACAGAGTGAGCCCATGCAACTTATTATGTGACTTGTTAAGCAAGTCTTTACTCCTAAACTATTTTAAGCTTGTCATAGCAAAGGGGTTGAATAATTATTGACTCAAGACATTTCAGCTTTTATTTTGTAATTCATTTGTAAACATTTCTAAAAACATAATCCCACTTTTACATTATGGGATATTGTTTGTACTACAGTGACACAATCTACATTTAATCAATTTTAAATTCTGTCTAACACAACAAAAATTTGAAAAAGTCAAGGGGTGTTAATACTTTCTGAAGACACTGTATATCAGGGTTCTATATCTGTGGTCTTTCCCTTCCATAGTGTGAGTCAGACTTTTTGGAAGATCATGAAGGAACTACAGAGACCTCTTGCCCCCCTGCTGCTGCTGCTCTCATCAAAACCAAGGTGTGTGCATCCGTGTGTGTGTTGGGGGGGGAAGCTTCTCCTTTTTAGGAAGTGGGCATCACTGGGCATCTTTCTACTCTTATTGGCAGGGAGCACACCTGTAACCTCACCTCTGGCCTTACTCTCATCTCCACTCAGCTGCTGGCCCCCTCCTCCTGCCATGGTGACACCCCAGCTTTCCTCTACCAAATCTCCCAGCAGTGGCTGACTCAATGCAGCATCCAGCTGCAGCCTCAGCACCACAAGAAGTCTCCTGCACTGAACTATGGAGAAGGATAAGATGAAGATGCTGCTTAGCATAGCCCTACTGTACTGTTGTAGATGGGTGAAACGGGTTGGGTTGTTACCCGGGTGAGAACAAAGTATACACTTTTCGCAACATTTTATTTATACAGATTGTAAAGAAAATACATTCTATGATATTGTGTATTTAGTTTGCAGGCATGTTCCTGGTTTTATATATAATATTTTGATACGGAGTGTAGTTACAGTGATACTATAAAATGTTCTATACATTTATTGAGTTATTTATTCAGTGTAACACCTGTTTTATACCACTATTGTCAAGAGCAGAGGGAACAATGCAATTCTTTGGAAGACTTTGGAAGTCACAGTCACAGCACTCCACTAGAGGGCATACTGGCTTCCTCATAAGTCCCAAACCCCATTTTGCAAACATACAGTGCATTCAGAAAGTATTCAGACCCCTTGCCTTTTCCACATCTTGTTACGTTACAGCCTTATTCTAGAATTGATTACAATTTTTTTTTCTCATCAATCTACACACACTACCCCATAATGACAAAGCAAAAACAGGTTTTTAGAATTGTTGCCAAAGGTATTAAAAACAGAAATACCTTATTTACATAAGTATTCAAATCAAAAAATCGAATCAAAGTTAATTTGTCACATGCGCCGAATACAACATGTGTAGACCTTCAGACCATGCACCTCAAAACAAGCTTTGTCCATATATTTTGTTTTGTAGAATACCCATCTCTAAGTCTCACTGTAGAAACCTGGCTTGCAATCTAGGGCAGTGCATGGTCCAAAAAAAAGTAATTGGGTGTGGCTTCCCACTGTGGATACATTTTTATGGAAATTTGGATTGCTTGTGCTTTAACTATTTATGGCATTATTGATTATTGGTGTCCTCCACTTCTTAATATTTCCATAGTTTGGTCCTCTGTTTTTCTTTACCTGCCTTAATACTCAAAACCATAGACATGTTTCATGTCATTGGCCATTTTGTAAGTAAGACTGCAGGGTATCATTGTGCTAATCAGCACAAACCAGTATAACAGAGAGGTTATTACATGTGTACAACTGCATCTCAGACAGTTCTCTTCCATTTCAACCACCAGGATTTGCTTTTCCAGACAGAGAAAACAAGGGGTTAGTGGAGGTGCACACTCCTCCCACATGTCACTTGTTTGGCTGGCGGGTTGAGTCTATGAATAGAATTGAAATACAGAGAGAAAAACCATCACCTTTTTCCAAGTAGGCCCCTCCTACATGACAAGTGATGTAGCCCTGCACTTCCCTCCCCCTCTCTCTCTCTACTATCTCCTCTCAGCTAGTGCACTAGCGGGATGTCAGAGTGAATTTAGATTACATCTCGTTGCAGTGCAGTGGCGGAAAAAAGGCAAAGGGACATGGAGGAAGGAAGGATGATCCTGGGTTGTATTGTGCCTTATATGTCACTTGCACACACAGAGGAAGGCATGGGTGCATTGGACCATCTTTGTTTTGGGTGGGCTGGTCAAAATAAATTAATAATACAAATAATTGACTTTTTTAAGGGAGATGGCCCTTGGGCCTGTTAAGATTATGATTTTTGTGCAATTTCTCTATTGTCATATTAATATATTTGAGCATTTGCCTGATCAGTGGACAACGGCCAGTCCCCCCTACCAAGATAGGCCTGCCCGGTTTTCTGTTTGGCTGAGGTGGTGCAAAATTCACGTTCAATGTCAAACGCACATCAGCAAAGAGACCTGCTCTGACTCTCTTGTCATCAGTCAGCCCAGATCATGGCTTGTAAAAAACAGAAAGGTAGTGCTAAAAAAAGTTAAGAGACCAAAAAAAGTCTTGAGACCACAGCTGCTTAATGTATGAAATAAATCAACTAATTTTCTAAAAGTTCTGGTTCGGCTGGTCCAAGTGTTGTGACAGATGCTGCTACAGAAGACAGTGCAGTCGAGGTATGGAGAAAGCCTAGCTACTGTGTTACTCTTTCTCAGTTTTCATCCAAATGCCCACAGATTTTAATGCGAATATTCAAAAATCAGCATAAAAACTCCAAGGGGTTTCCATCAAATTGACTTGTTGCGGATAAAAGGCTGCGCATGATGATGTAGTGCACATAATAATACATTTTCCATTGCATTTTTAACTTTACTGATGATTTTCTCACAAAAAAACATGAGTTATATAGCGAGTGTGCCCACTGGTATTGGCACGTGCTCTCTAGCCAACAGCTCTCAGACACTGTGCAAGTAGGCCAATAGCCTATGGATGAGATTATTATGGACAAGATTATTTCTATTTGTCAAATGGCAGCCAAGCATCGATGATCATGTCATAAGACCCTTTATGTTTATTGGAAAGGAGCACATCACCTTGCACTTTTCACCACCCTGTGAAGTTCATAATTTATACTGAACAAAAATATAAACGCAACATGTAAAGTGTTGGTCCCATGTTTCATGAGCTGAAATAAAAGATACCCGAAATGTTCCATTCACACAAAGTTTATTTCTCTTATCTTTTGTGCACAAATGTGTTTACATCCGTTAGTGAGCATTTCTCCTTTGCCAAGATAATCCATCCACCTGACAGGTGTGGCATATCAAGAAGCTGATTAAACAGCATGATCATTACACAGGTGCACCTTCTGCTGGGGACAATAAAAGGCCACTATTATGTGCAGTTTTGTCACAACACAATGCCACAGATGTCTCAAGTTTTGAGGGAGAGTGCAATTGGCATGCTGACTGCAGGAATGTCCACCAGAACTGTTGCCAGAAAATGTAATGTTAATTTCTCTACCATAAGCCGCCTCCTACGTCGTTTTAGAGAATTTGGCAGTATGTCCAACCGACCTCACAGCCGCAGACCACGTGTATGGCGTCATGTGGACGAGCGGTTTGCTGATGTCAACATTGTGAACAGAGTGCCCCATGGTGGCGGTGGGGTTATGCTATGGGCAGGCATATGCTACGGACAACAAACACAATTGCATTTTATCGATAGCAATTTGAATGCACAGAGATACCGTGACGAAATTCTGAGGCCCAATGTTTTTTCAGTTATGTGACCAACAGATGCATATCTGTATTACCAGTCATGTGAAATCAATAGATTAGGGCCATATTAATTGATTTAAATTGACTATGTTCCTTATATGAACTGTAACTCAGTAAAATCTTTGAAATTGTTGCATGTTGCATTTATATTTTTGTTCAGTGTAATAGCTATTAACACTTAGGAGTGAAAGGTAGACAGAGTGATAGAGGAGAACAAGAAGAAGCATAGACGAGGACAGAGTGACAGAGTGAGAGCAGAGATGATGCAGAGGAAAACTGCAACAGGGAGGCAAAAAAGGCACTGCATATATGGTGTCAGCAGTGATGTGGGCTGTTGAGTCTCAAATGCCAGGGACTAATTTTTGTCCCAGTCCGCCACTGGAGGAAGCCGCTCACTGCTCAGCTGGATGGATATATTTGCAAACTTTCCTTATTGTAACTCAAATACTACATTTCTATAGAACTATTAAGTCTTTAAGGCATTATTTTTTAAAGGGAAAAGTGGTTGATGTGAGAACAAGGAACTTCCTTTGATTATACAGAATAACTCAATATTATCACGCCTCAGGATAAGACCCAGATGCAGACAGTTCGAATAAGACATTTATTATAAAACGGGGCAGGCAAAAGACAGGTCTTGAGCAGGCAGAGGTCGGTAGTCCAAGGCAGAGTCCGTAAGGTACAGAGTGGCAGGCAGGCTCAGGGTAGGCAGAGGTCAGTAATCCAGGGCAGTGTCAAAAGGTACAGAACGGCAGGCAGGCTCAGGGTAGGCAGAGGTCAGTAATCCAGGGCAGTGTCAAAAGGTACAGAACGGCAGGCAGGCTCAGAGTAGGCAGAGGTCAGTAATCCAGGGCAGTGTCAAAAGGTACAGAACGGCAGGCAGGCAGAAAGATCAAAACCAGCATAACTAGAAAACGGTCTCAAGAAAACAGAAAACCTAAAAACACACTGGTACGCTTGACGAGACAAGACGAACTGGCAACAGGCAAACAGAGAACACATAAATGCACAGGGGATAATGGGGAATATGGGAGACACCTGGAGGAGGGTGGAGACGAGCACAAAGACGGGTGACACAGATCAGGGTGTGACACAGACTTTACAAGTAGTGTTGATCAAGAGAAGTAGAATTGGAATAATTAGATTAAATGCAAAGATAATGTACAATTTCAAGAAGATGTATTATATAACAAGACAAGCTCCACAAGTAGTGCATATTTTTCTTGTATTCTACTAACTGCCCCAAAGGGAATATTCTGTTCACAGTAGATACACAAGTCTCCGTCACCTGAATAAAACCATAGTATGACAAAAATACTATCCACATTGAAAAAAATATATATTGTCATTTACAATTCTTAACCCGACTAAGCCAGGTTATCCTGATGATGTTCAGATCCTTAACAACCAGGTCATGACCCCTGATGTGACCCCCATGTATCACGAGCTGACCAGGATCTCCATAATGTGGTCCAGATCATTGAGGTCGGTCAGACACCGCTGTAATGTGCTGACCAAGATATAACTGGAGCACATCTTTAGTCCCTCGTTCCCCCAGGAGGCCATCCCGCTGGCCCATCAGGACAGGTAGCCGGCCCAGGCAGAGGGGAAATCAGAGGAGTAGTACATGGAGGTGTCCTTGTCCTCAAAGATGCCATCCGGGGCAAGGTCTGTGAGGCAGCCCAGGGAGTTTGGCGTCTTGCTCTTAGAAGAGCAAAGGGGTGCCGAGGGGCTTTGGATCTGTGGTGTCCAGAAGAGCTGTCCTGAGAGGGAGATGTAGGCAATATGGTGCGGCGAGGAGACACCCAGTCCGTTTCCTTGAGCACACCCTGGGTAGGTGAGTGGCCCGTCCTCCTCCCAAATACTGTCACAGAGCAGGGAATCATGGTGACATCATTAAAAGGCAAGTCTGAGAGGCCAGGTATGTGGGCAGGTGCATCAGGGGAGAGTGACTGGGATGACAGGTCCAGACTACCTGGCCCTTCCCTCTGCATGTCCTGTTGAATCTGCCTCAAGGTATTCACCAGCAGCACTGAGCGATACAGGCTGAGTTCCACTCCTGTTTAACTGCGCTGTAGCTTATCCAGGCACAGGCTGAGCACCAGCTGGCGCTGCTGCAGGTAAGAAGACCCACCCTGAACCTGGACCTCAGCCTTCTCTGGCCCATAGACCATAAGCCCGTCTGCTTCATTACAGCTCCGCTTCCACTTCACGCCACGACCCAACATGAATCTAGACAGGAAGGATATCTATCACTTTCATTGATCAACATTTAAGTATGAAATGTACATCTATACATAATTTGAGTCCTGTCTTCATACGGTTTTAAATATAGTTTGTGATAGAAGGCTCTTTCTTGTTCAGTGAGTTGATTGGCTACTATATTAGCCTACATATTCAACTTGTACTCGCTGTTTAGTGAGCTACTTAACCACTGTATTTATGAATTTGTTAATGTGTAAGAACAACTAAATATGAGCTTGAGTTTAGATTGAATGATGCATCTAGATTTTTATGTTCATCATTTACAAAGAGTTTATTCAGTGTTGACACTACTCTGGTAAGCAAGTTAGGCCCCAAAAACTCATTTTCACCAAGTCAAATTAATTTATTGTGTTAGAGGTTCCATGATGCTTGTATCGAAACCAAAGTAGATAATTTTAAGATTGGTCTATACATCAGTTGGAGTCTCTATAAGCTTCAATATGAGGTCCTAAACCTAGCATGAAAGTGCATCCTTGTAGCTGTGTCTTCAGATATGTTTAGCCAATGGCCATGGGGTAAGTAGAGCCAATGGCAAGTTGAAGTGTTTTCTTTCCAGGCGTAATGTAAGGCATTATTGCTCAGATATGAGGTATGTTAAAAGTATAAAATTACAGTGTTTGTTAGGTGTTAAACCTGTGTTAAAAGATGCTTACAATTATTAAAATACAAAAATGCGATTTTGATTGTGTTGAATTGTTTGGGAAGTAAAGATATGGTAGTGGGGTAGTGGTAATATTTAATTCAGTACAGAAATGTGTAGGCTGCTTAACTTACCCTGTTGCGCAGTGCAACTTACCCCATACTAAACACACTTTTTTGGGACAACCTGTTTTCAAAAATGAAACGTTTAAATTCATTCTGATTATTTCCAAGAATACACAACATCCTGAAATATATGTAGATATCTTTGTTAGAAAGAACACTATACTTCCCTTGACAGAGTGAGGCTGAATGTAAAAAAAAATGTCTCAACTTACCCCTCTCCCCTAGGCAACTGGACCTGTATTATGGAGCTACTGCATTTGATAGCACGGTGCACTTAATCGAACTCCCTCAATATTATAATCGTCAGTGGGTGGTATTAACCACTCACAGGGCTGGGAAATGTGCAACACATTCTCTAAGGTTGGAACTTTTTACATGTGTTGAAATACACTGTATCCAGTCTACTACGTAGTGGTTCTCGGAGTGCAAACCAGACTTGTGTTACTGTTACAACGGTGGTTGTATCAGGAATCAAGGTAAGACCCAGATGCAGAAACGTCGAATTGACAATGGTTTAATATTCCAACAGGGGCAGGCAATAAGACAGGTCAAGGCATGCAGAGGTCAGTAAACCAGAGGTGGGGCAAAGGTACCGGACGGCAGGCAGGCTCAGAGTAGGCAGAGGTCAACAATCCAGAGGTGGGGCAAAGGTACAGGTTAGCAGGCAGGCTCAAGGTCAGGGGCAGGCATAGTGGTCAGGCAGGCGGGCTCAGAGTCAGGACAGGCAAGAGTCAAAAACCAGGAGGGCGAGAAAGAGAGACTGGGAAAAGCAGGACCTGAAAACAAAAGCGCTGGTTGACCTGACAAACTGGCAACAGACAGAGATCTCAGGTATAAATACACAGGGATAATGGGGAAGATGGGCAACACCTGGAGGGGGTTGGAAACAATCACAAGGACAGGTGAAACAGATCAGGTGTGACAGGTTGTAACAACCATCCAAACACAGTTACAGATGGATGCATGGAATAGGAACAGTGCCTTCACCATCACTGAAAGTATTCACACCCCTTGACTTTTTCCACATTTTGTTGTGTTACAACCTGAATTAAACATTTATTAAAATTAGATTTTGTGTCACTGGCCTAAACACAATACCCCATAATGTCAAAGTGAAATGTCGTTTTTAACCCCTTTGTTATGGCGAGCCTAAATAATTACAGGAGTAGAAATGTGCTTAACAAGTCACATAAATTGCATGCACTCACTCTTGTGTGCAATAATAGTGGTGAACATGATTTTTGAATGACTACCCCGTCACTGTCCCACACACAAACTGTAAGGTCCCTCAGTCGAGAAGTGAATTTCAAGCACAGATTCAACCACAAAGACCAGGGACATTTTACAATGCCTCGCAAAGAAGGGCACCCATTGGTAGATAGGTAAAAAAAAGAATGACACTGAATATCCCTTTGAGCATGAAGTTCTCAATTACATTTTGGATGGTGTATCAATACACCCAGTCACAACACAGATACAGACGTCCATCCTAACTCAATTGCTGGAGAGGAAGGAAATCGCTCAGGGATTTCACTATGAGACCAATGGCGATTTTAAAATAGTTACATGGCTGTGATAGGAGAAAACTGGATCAACATTGTAGTTCCTCCGCAATACTAACCTGAATGACAGAATGAAAAGAAAGAAGCTAGTACAGAATAAAAAAATATTCAAAAACATGCATCCTTTTTGCAATAAGGCGCTAAAGTAATACTGCAAACAATGTGGCAAATAAATGAACGTTTTGTCCTGAATACAAAGCGTTACGTTTGGGGTAAATCCAACATAACAAATCACTGAGTAGTACCACTTCATATTTTCAAGCATGGCGGTGGCTGCATCATGTTATGGGCATGCTTATCATCAGCAAGGACTAGGGATTTTTTTTTTTTCTTCTTTGTGTTATATTCTCCTACATTCATTTCACATTTCCACAAACTTCAAAGTGTTTCCTTTCAAATGGTATCAAGAAAATGCATATCCTTGCTTCAGGTCCTGAGCTACAGGCAGTTAAGATTTGGGTATGTCATTTTAGACGAAAATTGAAAAAAAAAAAAGGGTTGATCCTTAAACTAACAGATACATTTTATCTAATTAAAAAATAAAATAAATGACACAATTAACTTTGCACCTTTT
This sequence comes from Salmo salar, assembly GCF_965601325.2. Taxonomy (NCBI): domain Eukaryota; kingdom Metazoa; phylum Chordata; class Actinopteri; order Salmoniformes; family Salmonidae; genus Salmo; species Salmo salar. Next base: position 31,920,508 of record NC_138291.1, read on the forward strand.
ATTATAAAAAATATTTACAAAGATGCTACATTTTCTTAATATAAAAATGCATATACTTTACAATTGTTGAAATTCTAGCTCCTGTTTGAAGCAGAGTGACATCATTCAGAGAAGAGTGTTGCGGTAGTAATGACCGGAGTAATACTGTCGGATTTAACTGGTACGGTTTGCCTGAGTAATCTCTTAATCATGATAAGAAGACAGTTTGAAAAATCTTTAGAAAGACAGTTGCTTGTACATCCCCAAAAAATGGTGGGGAAAAAAACGTTTTTTGTTGTTGACATTTCTATGGATGAATTCTGTACAAAATATCATTTCACAAATGAACTGCATAGTGAATAGTAAACCCAGGCCCATAGTTCTTTTTGAAAAGGGGGGGGGGGGGGGAGGATTTGGGTAGACCCATGTGATATATAAAATATATCACATGGGTCTACACGATTCAGTTAAAAGCAACTTGGCATGTTTGTGTCTATTTAATAAATTAAATAAATTAAAAAGTAATAACTTAATGGGTCAACCCATAATTCTTAATTTGTAATAACACAAATATCAGAAAATATGGCTTCTTAATGCTGATATCAAGTAAGAGTTTCTGTTAATACTTGAACAAATCTAGTCTAGGTCGTAAGAGATGGATTCAAATCAAGCAGGGGGAAAAAACGTGCCTGAAAAAGCAGGAGAGTCTCTGTCTTGAGACAATTACTTTATACCAAACCATAGGAAGACTGGTCGAATCTGGCTACATTAACATTTCAAAATCTCTGTCAGATTAAAAATAGGAGGGGGGGGGGGGGGGGGGGATTAGATGTAGTCATACTGGTACATTTCCCAAACTGTATGTTGCAAAAAATATATTTCAATATACATATATACGTACAATATCCATCTATTTCACTAATATTTGTTTTAGTCTTTAGGAAAATATACATTGCTTCAAAGGTTTGGATGTTCCGGTCTCTATTCGTGTGTAGTGTAATGACATTGTTCTTCAGTCCATACATAAAAATAAATTAAAACAAAACTGGAAAAATAGATTGTATGATAAAAGGAAACATAGAAAAGTATGTAAATAAGAAAAATCATAATGGTATATGCTGTAATCTCTGCCCACTAACAGATGCACACCTGCATGTGGTAACACTGAATAAGTTATTGATTTCATAAACCCTCAACGTCTGAATGTATAATAATAACACCATATCCATGTACGCACCATGTGCATTGTCTGTAAAGCGTCTACCAAGTCTGTATGAATGGGAATGTGTTGTTTCTCAGGAGCCCACTATGATCTCCATGATGTGGTCCAGTTCATTGAGGTCTGATCGGCAGCTGGTGCTGGAGCTGAGGGGTGAGGGCCCATGGGAGGACAGGCTCTCCAGGAGGTCGTAGGGCCCCATCTTAGGCGCACTCTGCATGCCTGTCAGCACCGTGTCAAGGTCGTAGTAGGACGCATCCACGTCTGAAAACAGTTCCTCCAGGGCAGGGTCGGGGCTGGGCGCAGGGTTTTTGATCTCGAACGTGCCAAAGACCTGCTCTGCTGTCCTGGAGTCCTCCACAAGCCTGTCACTGTCTCCCTCCTCCGAACCAGACCCACACTCCTCACTGTCCTCATCTTCCTCCTCATCTTCACCATTCTCCTCTTCCCAGCAGGGGTCCATGCCAAAGGTGCCTGGCAGGTAGGAGGTTGGGGCTTGGGGGGAAACCGTGGACATGGTCACCCCCCCCTCGCCCTCCTCCTCCACCACCACCTCCTCCTCCTCCTCTGCAGGGCAACCCTCTGACCCCACCGCTGGGAAGGGCTTGAGTACCTGCTCCCCCTGGGTTGCCTCGGTCTGCCGACACAGCACCTCGGTGGCCACCAGGCGGTCTGCAGAGCACTGGGCAGCAGCGTTGGCAGCACTCAGGGCCTGGGTCATGATCTGCCAGGTGCCGTCCTGGGTCATCTCCTCCTGGATCTGCCTCACCGTGTTGGCAATCAGCACTGAACGGCACAGGTTGGGCTCCACCAGCATGTGGCACAGCTGCAGCTTGATTAGGGACATGTCCAGCAGGGACTGCCGCTGCAGGCTGTAGGATGACAGCATCCTTACAGCCACCGAACTCGGTTGGTTTACATCCTCACCGCCTGCCGCAGGTTCATCCCCGGAGTCAGAAAACTTGCGCTTCGTGCCCTTCGGGAACATTTTGGCTCTCTGGGGTGAGGGGAGACGGAGAGTGTTATTGACGAAAAATCTGTCACAAAAACGTTACCATTCTGACACAAACACACATGGTATCATGAAAGACTGTTGTTTTGCAGAATTTTACTTATCAAAAGTACATTCTAAAAATGAATGAACTTATGTGTGGTGTTATGTTTGAAGTGTGTGGCATAAGGACAAACTATTAAGGTGATAAGCTGAATTTCAATTGGTAAGAGAATTCTGTGATGAAGAATCTCTAGAAGGTTAGCTAAATATTCATGTAGTGGCCTACAGTATAAATGGCTTGTTTTTCTGAAAGTTTGCTATACCTTTCCTGTTGAGAGGCACAGGCATTAGCATAGCAGCTTGGTCCCGGCTGCAGCGCTTCAGTACTTTTGTACAAGCAACAAGCAGCTTTTGTTCTGCACCCTTTCTGCCCATTTTAGGCCAGTCTGAAGCAAGGCTCCTGCTGGGCGGAACAACCACACTTTTAACAGACCCACTGAACCACCGAAAATACAGCATGTTACCAACCACCTGCCATCACTGTGGTCAAAGTCAGGACAGGTCAGACTTTTCTAAAAAAAACACAATCAGCTCATGTACACACACCATCCCACCCCACTGCCACCTGTCGTCAGACATCTCCTAATTATGGGCAAAAGTGAGTTAACAACTTCACTCCGGTAGTACAAAAGAGAACAGGACACATACTGGGTGAGAAAAGTCAAATGAAACCACACAGGTTTAATGTGATATTATGTTTGAGATATGCACACACCATACCATGCTCCGAAAACTAGAACTGATAGAATGTCATTACAGGGAAAGGAGGAAAAGTTAACATTAACCTTCCCGATGCTGTATCTCTGCCTGAATGAGAAGATATCAGAAGACTTGCCTCAAAACAACAGGGTCGGCTGCTGGCTCCAAGGGACAAACAAGCCGGGGAGAGCAGAGTAGGGAGAGAACACAGGACATGAGCCTGGTGTGACTACATTTCCCATAAGACTAAAACAAAGGAACTTCTGTAAGGAAAGGCGTCCCCTCAGAGAGAGCTCTGGGTAGGGCATTGATTGGCGTTACTACTCTGCTACATGGATCAACCATCCACGAAGCAACAAAGGATATAAAAACAGGAGGTAAGTATGCAATAAAGAAAACTAAAACAGACAAGAGACATAGTTTCAAAACAACAAACATTTGTAGTTAATATACTGAACAAAAAGAAACGCAACATGCAAAAAAAATTCTGAGTTACAGTTCATATAATGAAATCAGTCAATAGAAAAAATTAATTTGTCCCTAATCTATGGATTTCACATGACTGGGCAGGGGTGCAGCCTTGCAGCCAATCAGAACGAGTTTTTCCCCAAAAAAGGGCATTATTGCAGACAGAAATTCTCCTCAGTTTTATCAGCTGTCCGGGTGGCTGGTCCCAGACGATCCTGCAGCCGGATGTGGAGGTCCTGGGCTGGCGTGGTTACACGTGGTCTGCGGTTGGGCGTACTGCCAAATTCTCTAAAACAACGTTGAGGCGGCTTATGGTAGAGAAATTAACATTCAATTCTCTGGCAACAGCTCTGGTGGACATTACTGCATTCCGAATGCCAATTGCACGCTCCCTCAAAACCTGAGACATCTGTGGCATTGTGTTGTGTGACAAAACTGCACATTTTAGAGTGGCCTTTTATTGTCCCCAGCACAAGGTGCACCTGTGTTATGCTGTTTAATCAGTTTATTGATATGCCACACCTGTCAGGAGAAATGCTCACTAACAGGGATGTAAACAAATTTGTGCACAAAATTGGAGATAAATAAGCTTTTTGTGCATATGGAAAATTTCTGGGATCTTTTATTACAGCTCATGAAAACTGGGACCAACACTTTACATGTTGCATTTATATTTTTGTTCAGTATAGATTATTTTAACGCTATACTTGATAGCAAAAAAGCACACAGTTGATAATAGCAACGTTCCTAATTAGCAATGTCCTGTATCTATTCTAGAGCTGTAGGGGTACACTGTGGACATCACAGGGGCACAATCAATCAGTCTGGCCAGGGGAGAACATTTAGCTTTGGTCCTACCCTAGTGGGCATCTTACCACTGGAGCAACAAATGCTATCACAAGGTGACACTTGCATTTACTGTATATTTTTACCATTGGAAGTAACCAGGAGAGTGCTTTGACTGTGTTAATGAACCTAACTTGAATGCAGACTTTATGGCCCACCACCTAACTATTGCTTTTACTAGATGGTGGTAAAATGCTTCTAATGTCATTAGCCATAAATAAACTATGATGAAATACTCTGTCACACAATTGGACTGGTGCCCTTACTGAAATGTAAGATTATTTTAACTGCAACAACTGAGCACTGCAAATGGACCTGCATCAGACCACAGATAAAATGTATGAACAGTAGGTTTTTGACACAAACCTCTGAAGTACAAGAAAACTGAAAACTTCAGCAAATGTTTGTGTGTTCCAAGTTGCTAGAACCCAAATGGTATTTGTATAGCTGCAAATGTTCTAGTCCAATTCATGAGGGGCGTTGCCAGGTACCCTATAAAAAAATAAAAATTTGCGGCAGACATGAATGTACTCTCTCCGTTTCTCTCTTTTTTTTTTTACCTCAGTGAAGCCTGTCAAAAACAAAGGATAATTTCTAACTAAGAAGCAAAATACTACACAAGTAACAACAACACTGTGTTCATGTTAATTCACCAATCCCCACAAACAACGGGTTTCTACTAAGGAAGTCTAGCTGATTGGATATCTGAAAACAAGGAAAAAGAGGTGCAATCATTATGTGACAAGAATGAGTTACTGGTGCGAGGATGGGGCCTTATTGCTCCTTATAAAATACTGCAAACCTAAAAAGGACTGTTCAATACAAATCTGTTAGGCCATATCCATGGAAAAAAGGATCAAATAGGTTAATGTGGCTATAAAAACAAAACATAGATCAAGACAACATACAACACTTCAAGGTTGTCTTTTGCTGATTACTCCAATCAATGAGTCTGTCAGTGCCACATGTAAGGAGGGAACCTCCATCCTGTAGGCTGTGCTTGTTGCAAGTACCCTGTGTTATGTCTCAGTTTACACCACTAAACTTCAAAGAGCAACAGCTCCACCAGAGAGAGATCCTCCTCCTCGTCTATGGCTCCACCTAGGAATTGGCTCCCCTCCCCCACAGTACTGACGTCGATATTTCCACGGCCGCTTATGGTTATTTGAATGGAGAAATTATCTGACTACCCAACAGTGCGAGGGTGCATCCTGCAATTCATAATAGGTTAATAAAAAATAAATTTACAAAATTAAATCAGTTATTTACATTGCACCCATTGCAATCGCTATTGGCCTTCTCTGGTAGCTGCACCACATGCTTTGTCTAGCTCGAGCAAAAGGGAAGCTGGGGCGACAATGGAGATGAGGCCATTTTGAAATAACTAGCTAGCTAGCCAATTCCTACTCATCGAGATAAAATGGGGATAAATTATGACACCGTTTTCAAATTACAAAACTTCATTTTTTCCAACTAAATAATTTATCAACTCTCCCAAACTGGCGTGTATACTTCTGCTTTACAAAATGGTTTAGCTACCTTCATAAATGTGTAGCTAACATAGCTAGCCCCCCACCCCGCCTCACCAGACTAACATTTGCTAAGAGTTTCGGGAATAAATATTTCGTATCAATCCTAACAAATAAATACATTCAACGTACCTTCGTTTATTTTACTTTATTCCGGTGTTGGTCATAAGATCCTCTGTAGGATGCGGAGATCAGGCTGAGATGAGATCATTAATGCCACGGCTTCAAAACTACCTCGTCTTCACTGCTGCTTGCTACGGCCAGGGAGCAGGGAGGGTGGCGGAATGGGGGGAAGGATGAAGGGGGCGGGCTCCATGCATCTTGATCGACATGCTGTCACTTGAATTAGAGCACCAGAACAAAAGGTATACTCTCAAAAGGCACAAAAACAACAACGCAACATGTAAATCAAAGGTCACGTGCGTTTCTTCACACAACTGCACAGACTGTAATCACTGCGGACCTCAGTACATATGGGAGGAAATGGTTAATTCACAGAAGAAAACAATTCCACTGTGAAAAATGGTCAACATTAAATGCAAACAACTATGACGAGTTATACAGAATGTAATGACATTGAGCTTTTATTTATTATATTGTTCAAAATGTCCAAGGCTGTGGTTTACCAAGGAATCATTAAAAATGCATATTTTTTACAAATGACTCTGAGTTTGCAGTTAGTGGATGTGCCTGTCCAAAAACTCAGTGGTGGCACCATACGCTGGCACAACACTGTTATTGCCAATATTGACTGATTTGTCAAGCGTCTATCCAGCCGGAAGAGCTGTCGATTTTATATGGTTTTGTATGGCTGTTAAAATAACCTTATGTCAGTGATTTCAATATAACATTTTTGCATTTGTGGGTACAAGTTAGGTTGTGTGAATGTATGCTTTTAACAAAAAAATACACACATCTCATTTCAGAATAAATATTTTATTCATAAATGTGGTTCAAGTAATCACAAAAACAAGGGGCAAATCATTACTGAGAGCTAAGGCTCTATACAAATGAGAACTTTTAAAGTTAAACATATCAACAAATAATTCTTACTAGTAACATAGTTACTAGTAACACCCAACATATTTGACTTATCTTATCATTATTGAATATAGTACTACAATCAAACAAATGCAACTATATACAAATAAACCCAATACAATTATATACATCAGAAATATTAATATAATTACCTGAAACCTGTATTCAAAAACAGACTTAAACACAGTTTGTAATTCCATAACATGTTGAGAAATGTAGGTTTTCTTCATAGGAATTCATGTACAACTTCATTTTTTGTAATTACTACGGTATACTAGGCCTATAGTTGTTTTATCAAAACTTACATCCAACCCCAGAAAAATAGTCAAACATATTTTATGATGCAATATTTAAAATAAGGGGTTTGACAAATTCTGGGCAAAGCACATACACAAGACAAATGTCCTCACCTTAACCCAGTCCCCTAACATTAACAGTATTCGAGATAATGTCATAAAAGTTAAACAAATACAAATAAATCACCAAACAAAAACATACTTAGCCAGTTGCAACACATTGTTGGTCCCCTGTGAAACCGCTTCTTAAATATTTGTTGGATCTGACATTTTATTTGGTTATTTTACACTACATCAGGAGTAAGACATGAGTTAGGGGTGGAAATGGTTTGGGATATCATTGTATTAAATATAACTTAACATAAACTAAAATGAAACTACAGTCATTAATTATGATTGAACCAGTACATCCATGTTAATAACCATATAATAGTACATTTGAAACATTCAATAAAAATACTGCATAAAGTCATGCATCCCTGAAACTGTAAGGAACCACTACAATCAACAGCTCATTATTTTAAAATAACATATCAATGTCATTAGCAAAATTTCTGCATATAAAACTCTCTAAAAGCATTAATATCAAGTAGAAAACAATTAAACAAACCTTTTCAGTAGCAACGTCTTTCAAGAGATAAGCACAGACAGCCAGGAGTGTTGCAAAGAGAAGCAAATGGTCTACATTTCAGTGCAAATAGAAATTCAGCAAAAAGCCTCTCCCTTGTCCACTGACTACCACAACCCCATGACCAGATAAGAATCACATGCGGTCAGAACAACAGGACCGTGTCTGAGGTCAAGATGTGGTCAGTAGAATAATAACGTGCTTTGCTGGCCTCATGCAACACACTCTGCTCGGCCACTAGGCCTACTTATGAGTCCTCTAAGGCAAGAGAGCACAATGTAGCAATATTAGTATACTGTATATAAAATCTCAACTATCAAAAAGTTATGGTTAATATGCTGCAGATAACATGACAATACACATTGTCCCGGACTACCTGTAGAGTGCATCACTAAACCAGCATTCATTAAGAAGAAAAGCTCTCTCTCTGGCAGAACCTCCATTGGTTTTGCTCGACTCCTCATGTCCTCTCCTCCATCCACTGCTTGCCTGCTTTTGAAAAAGGTCAAAGGTAATCGAGGAGTGGAGGCGAGGAGAGGAAATATGGAAACAAATCCACTTGTAGGAAATGAGACTCTCCTTCTCCACTTTCACATTATCAGGCAAATTATATTTACAGGGGTGGAATGCCAAAATATATGTGTAAAGTGATAAAAACAAATGTAGCTTGCTGTGCAACACATTTTATAGATAAAATGTGTTCATGCTTCTCTCCTTTGAGAAAACAACAGCTGATTCAAAGGGGGTGTGGCAGATTTTTAAATACTCCTGCGCTAGCCGCCGGGAGGATACTTTTGTGCATCCTCTGCCAAAGTAGGTAATTGAGGAGGTGAGCATACTTCTCAGTTCGCCTACTAACGAATTGACACTCTCCTCGACCACTCAACCACTCATCGTTTTCCGGGTTACAGAGTAGGAGTATGAAAAGGATGGACTTTTTCCCATTCTCTCTCCTCCCTCTCGCCTTCTCTCTCTCTCTCTCACTCCCTTCGGTCCTCATCTAGTTCCTCCTCAGAGAGCGTGTCATGAGGGGTGGAGGGGCGGGGCACGACATGACCTTTGACCCCTCCTTTTCTGTTCTGCAGGAAGTCCTGGATCTCCCCCGGCAACAGGCGGAACTTCTCCTGGTACTCCGCCTCCACCGCACCCTGCAGCTGGGGTCAGAGGTCAGGGGTTAGAGTTAGGCGTTTGCGGTTTATGGTAATCCAAGATGGCGCAGCAGTAAGACGTGTTTGTTTTCGTCCCATGTAAATATTGTCTTTTGCGGGGGGTTTTGTATACATTTCAATCTCTTTTTTCCATTTTCAAAATAAATATACATTCCTGCATCCCGCCTCACCCAATGTGGTATGGGTCAGCAATTTTTCTTTAGACGTTATAACTGGAACCTCCATCATTAGTTAGCCAGCTAATTAGCTACTAGCTATTTAGTCATTGTTAGCCTCTGTTAGTGGTCTTAACTTTAGCTTGGACTCCTGCAGCTTTAGTCTGGATAGCCCGGACAATACCTGCCAGTCTGCACAGCGCGATACCAGCCCTGAGCATATCGGACTGCTTTTTTCCACTACATCACCGGATTCCTGCCGCAAGCTCTGGACCATTACACCAGATCTTCGCAGCTAGCTAGTTGCTACCGAGGAGCTATTGTGGCTAACGGCCTTGTCCAGAAGCATGCACCATTTAGCCCTGAGCTAGGTCCATCTCCCGGCTAGCAATCGAAGTACACCAACTACAACACTTCTCTTGCCAATTGGTCTGGACCCTTTGTCGACACGGAGCCCTGCCGATCCATCACGACTGGTCTGCTGGTCTGCTGACGTAACTCGGCCGATGTGCTCTCAACCGGCCTCTGCGTCGTGGATGTTTGGTGATGATCCATCTGCTAGCCCCGGCCTGCTAGCTCCCTGAACGCCGTGTCTCCCGCTCGCTCAACGTAGTAATCAACTACTGAACGGTTCCGTTTCATCTCGTGCTGCTCATTGGACCCTATGATCACTCGGCTATACAGCCGATGCCTGCTGGACTGTCCATTAACACGGTACTTCATTTTGTTTATCTGTCTGCCCCAGCCTCAAACTCAGATCCCGTGTGTAGCTAACTGATCCTCCCTGCCCATTCATCGCCATATACCCGTTGTTGTTGTCCTAGCTGTTTACCCATTGTTGTCTCACCCGTTGTTGTCTTAGCTCTCCCAATCAACACCTGTGATTGCTTATGCCTTTCTCTAATGTCAATATGCCTTGTATACTGTTGTTTAGGGCAGCTCTCATTGTTTTATTTTACTGTGGAGCCCCTAGTCCTGCTCAACATGCCTTAGATAGCTCCTTTGTCCCACCCCTCACACATGCGGAGACCGCACCCAGCTTAACTGGCGCCTCCAGAGATTAAACCTCTCTCATCGTCACTCAATGCCTAGGTTTACCCCCACTGTACTCGCGCCCTACCTTACCCATGTCTGTACACTATGCCCTGAATCTATCCTACCACGCCCAGAAATCTGTTCCTTTTATTCTCTGTTCCCAACGCACTCGACGACCAGTTCTTATAGCCTTTAACCGTACCCCCATCCTACTCGTCCTCTGTTCCTCTGGTTATGTAGAGGTTAACCCAGGCCCTGTGTGTCCCCAGGCGCTCTCATTTGTTGACTTCTGCAACCGTAAAAGCCTTGGGTTCATGCATGTTAACATCAGAAGCCTCCTCCCTAAGTTTTCTTTATTCACTGCTCTAGCACACTCCGCCAAACCTGATGTGCTAGCCGTGTCTGAATCCTGGCTTAGGAAGGCCACAAAAAACTATGAAATTTCCATCCCCAATGACATTTTCCATCAAGACAGAACTGCTAAAGGGGGCGGAATTGCAATCTACTGTAGAGATAGCCTGCAGGTTTCTTGATAATTTGATAATTTGTGTGAGATTGAGGCCATCTAGCTTAGATTGTAGGACGGCCGGGGTGCTAAGCATATCCCAATTTAGGTCACCTAGCAGTACGAACTTTGACGATCGATGGGGGGGCAATCAATTCACATATGGTGTCCAGGGCACAGCTAGGAGCTGAGGGGGTTCTATAACAGGTGACAACAGTGAGGGACTTATTTCAGGAGAGATGGATCTTTAAAAGTAGAAGTTCGAACTGTTTGGGCATAGACCTGAATAGTAAGACAGAACTGCTAAAGGGGGCGGAATTGCAATCTACTGTAGAGATAGCCTGCAGAGTTCTGTCATACTATTCAGGTCTATGCCCAAACAGTTCGAACTTCTACTTTTAAAGATCCATCTCTCCTGAAATAAGTCCCTCACTGTTGTCACCTGTTATAGAACCCCCTCAGCTCCTAGCTGTGCCCTGGACACCATATGTGAATTGATTGCCCCCCCATCTATCGTCAGAGTTCGTACTGCTAGGTGACCTAAATTGGGATATGCTTAGCACCCCGGCCGTCCTACAATCTAAGCTAGATGGCCTCAATCTCACACAAATTATCAAGAAACCTACCAGGTACAACCCCAAATCCTTAAACATGGGCACCCTCATAGATATCATCCTGACCAACTTGCCCTCGAAATACACCTCTGCTGTCTTCAACCAGGATCTCAGCGATCACTGCCTCATTGCCTGCATCCGTTATGGGTCCGCGGTCAAACGACCACCCCTCATCGCTGTCAAACGCTCCCTAAAACACTTCAGCGAGCAGACCTTTCTAATCAACCTGGTCCGGGTATCCTGGAAGGATATTTACCTCATCCCGTCAGTAGAGGATGCATAGTTGTTCTTTAAAAGTGCTTTCCTCACCATCTTAAATAGGCATGCCTATTTAAAAAAATGTAGAACTAATTACAGATACATCCCTTGGTTCACTCCAGACTTGACTGCCCTTGACCAGCACAAAAACACCCTGTGGCGTACTGCAATAGTTTCGAATAGTCCCCGTGATATGCACCTTTTCAGGGAAGTCAGGAACCAATACACACAGTCAGTTAGGAAAGCAAAAGCTAGCTTTTTCAAACAGAAATGTGCATCCTGCAGCACTAATTCCAAAAAGTTTTGGGACACAGTAAAGTCCATGGAGAATAAGAATACCTACTACCCAGCTGCCCACTGCACTGAGACTAGAAAACACTGTCACCACTGATAAATCCACAATAATTGAGAATTTCAATAAGCATTTCTCTACGGCTGGCCATGCTTTCCATCTGGCTACCCCAACCCCGGCCAACAGCTCTGCACCCCCCGCAGCAACTGGCCCAAGCCCCCCCGCTTCTCCTTCACCCAAATTTAGACAGCTGATGTTCTGAAAGAGCTGCAAAATCTAGATCCCTACAAATCAGCTGGGCTAGACAATCTGGACCCTCTCTTCCTAAAATTATCCGCCGCAATTGTTGCAACCCCTATTACTAGTCTGTTCAACCTCTCTTTCGTATCATCTGAGATTCCTAAAGTTTGGAAAGCGGCTGCGGTCATCCCCTTCTTCAAAGGGGGAGACACTCTAGACCCAAACTGTTACAGACCTATAGCCATCCTGCCCTGCTTTTCTAAAGTATTCGAAAGCCAAGTGAACAAACAGATCACCGACCATTTAGAATCCCACCGTAACTTCTCCGCTATGCAATCTGGTTTCCGAGCTGGTCACGGGTGCACCTCAGCCACGCTCAAGGTCCTAAACGATATCATAACCGCCATCGAAAAAAGACAGTACTGTGCAGCCGTCTTCATCGACCTGGTCAAGGCTTTCAACTCTGTCAATCACCGCATTCTTATTGGCAGACTCAACAGCCTTGGTTTCTCTAATGACTGCCTCGCCTGGTTCACTAACTACTTCTCAGATAGAGTTCAGTGTGTCAAATCGGAGGGCCTGTTGTCCGGAGCTCTGGCAGTCCCTATGGGGGTACCACAGGTTTCAATTCTTGCGCCGACTCTTTTCTCTGTATATATCAATGATGTCGCTCTTGCTGTGGGTGATTCTTTGATCCACCTCTACACAGACGACACCATTCTGTATACATCTGGCCCTTCTTTGGACACTGTGTTAACAAACCTCCAAACAAGCTTCAATGCCATACAACACTCCTTCCGTGGCCTCCAACTGCTCTTAAATGCTAGTCAAACGAAATGCATGCTCTTCAACCGATCGCTGCCCGCACCTGCCCGCCCAACTAGCATCACTACTCTGGACGGTTCCGAATTAGAATATGTGGACAACTATAAATACCTAGGTATCTGGCTAGACTGTAAACTCTTCTTCTAGACTCACATTAAGCATCTCCAATCCAAAGTTAAATCTAGAATCGGCTTCCTATTTCACAACAAAGCCTTCTTCACTCATGCTGCCAAACATACCCTTGTAAAACTGACTATCCTACCGATCCTTGACTTTGACGACGTCATTTACAAAATAGCCTCCAACACTCTACTCAGCAAATTGGATGCAGTCTATCACAGTGTCATCCGTTTTGTCACCAAAGCCCCATATACTACCCACCACTGTGACCTGTATGCTCTCGTTGCCTGGTCCTCGCTACATATTCGTCACCATACCCACTGGCTCCAGGTCATCTATAAATCTTTGCTAGGTAAAGCTCCGCCTTATCTCAGCTCACTGGTCACCATAGCAGCACCCACCCGTAGCACGCGTTCCAGCAGGTATATTTCACTGGTCACCCCCAAAGCCAACATCTCTTTTGGCCTCCTTTCCTTCCAGTTCTCTGCTGCCATTGACTGGAACGAATTACAAAAATCACTGGAGTTGGAGACTTATATCTCCCTCACTAACTTTAAGCATCAACTGTCAGAGCTGCTTACCGATCGCTGCAGCTGTACACAGCCCATCTGTAAATAGCCCATCCAACCAGCCAACTACCTACCTCATCCCCATATTTGTTTTTGTTTTTCTGCTCTTTTGCACACCAGTATTTGTACTTGCACATCCTCATCTGCACATCTATCACTCCAGTGTAAATTGCTAAATTGTAATTACTTCGTCAATATTGGCCTATTTATTGCTTTACCTCCTTACTTAATTTGCACACACTGTATACAGATTTTTCTATTGTGTTATTGACTGTACAATTGTTTATCCCATGTGTAACTCTGTGTTGTTTTTGTCGCACAGCTTTGCTTTATCTTGGCCAGTGTAACGCCCTGGCCATAGAGAGGGGTTTTTTGTTCTTTATTTTGGTTAGGCCAGGGTGTTACATTGGGTGGGCGTTCTATGCTCTTTTCCTATGTTGGTTTGTTTTGTTGATTTTGGCCGTGTGGCTTCCAATCAGGCACAGCTGTAGAGTGTTGTTGCTGATTGGGAGTCACACATAAGTGCCTGTTTTTCCGTTGGGGTTTTGTGGGTAATTGTTTCTGTTTCTGCTGAGATCATTTCCTAACAGGACTGTTTGGCTGTCGTGTTTTTTGTTCAGTTGTAGTGTTCTCTTTTTGTTCTAATTAAAAATCATGATGAACACTAACTCCGCTGCGCCTTGGTCTACTCTCTCTCCCAGCAGCCGTTACAGAATTACCCACCACAAGAAGACCAAGCAGCGGAGTAAGGAGCCGAGCAAGGTTAAGAACCAGGTGAAGAGTTATCTGGAGTCGTGGACTTGGGAGGAAATCCTGGATGGGAAAGGACCATGGGCTCAAGCGGGGGATTATCGCCGCCCGCAATGGGAAATAGAAGAGTCGAGAGCTGAGAGGCGCTGGTACGAAGAGAGGGAGTGCAACGGACACGGGAGGCAGCCCCCACATTTTTTTGGGGGGGGGCACACGGGGAGTGTGGCGGAACCAGGAAGGAATTCTGGGCCAACTCCTCGTGCTTACTGGAAGCAGCGTGGTACTGGTCAGGCACCGTGTTATGCGTTGAAGCGCACGGTGTCCCCAGTACGCGTTCAAAGCCCGGTGCGCTACATACCAGCCCCCCGCAGTGCCATGCGAGGGCAGGCATCGAGCCAGGACGGGTTGTGCCAGCTCAGCGCGTCTGGTCTCCAGTGCGCCTTTTCGGGCCAGGGTATCCTGCACCGGCTCTGCGCACTGTGTCTCCAGGGCGCTGGGAGGGTCCAGTTCGCCCAATGCCTGCTCTCCGCCCGTGCCGGGCCAAAGTGGGCATTCAGCCTGGAGTATGGGTAAAGAGCGTAAAGTCTAGAACTCCAGTGCTCCCCCACAGCCCGGTTTATCCTGTGCCTCCTCCTCGGACCAGGCCTCCAGTGGATCTCTCCAGCCTGGTCCGTCCTGTGCCACCTCCCAGGACTAGGCCTCCAGTGGGTCTCGCCAGTCCAGAGCCGCCAGAGCTGCCCCCCAGTCCGGAGCCGCCAGAGCTGCCCGCCAGTCCGGAGCCGCCAGAGCTGCCCGCCAGTCAGGAGCCGCCAGAGCTGCCCGCCAGTCAGGAGCCGCCAGAGCCGCCCGCCAGTCAGGAGCCGCCAGAGCCGTCCGCCAGTCAGGAGCCGCCAGAGCCGTCCGCCTGTCCGGAGCCGCCAGAGCCGCCCGCCTGTCCGGAGCCGCCAGAGCCGCCCGCCTGTCCGGAGCCGCCCGCCTGTCCGGAGCCGCCAGAGCCGCCCGCCTGTCCAGAGCAGTCAGAGCCGCCCGCCAGCCCGGTGAGTCCTGTGCCTGCGCCTAGGGCCAGGCCTCTTACATTTCTCCTCATCCTGGTGAATCCTGGGTCAGTGCCGCCGGAGCCGCCAGGGACGCCCGCCAGCCGGGCGCAGCCATCGCCGCCCGCCACCTAAGAGGGCGTCGCCGAGGGTAGAGCAGAGGCCACGTCCCGCACCTGAGCCACCGCCGTAGAAGGCCCACCCAGACCCTCCCCTTCAGAGTCAGGTTTTGCGGCCAGAGTCTGCACCTTGGGGGGGGGGGGGGGGGGGGGGGGGGGGAACTGTAACGCCCTGGCCATAGAGAGGGGTTTTTTGTTCTTTATTTTGGTTAGGCCAGGGTGTTACATTGGGTGGGCGTTCTATGCTCTTTACCTATGTTGGTTTGTTTTGTTGATTTTGGCCATGTGGCTTCCAATCAGGCACAGCTGTAGAGTGTTGTTGCTGATTGGGAGTCACACATAAGTGCCTGTTTTTCCGTTGGGGTTTTGTGGGTAATTGTTTCTGTTTCTGTTGAGATCATTTCCTAACAGGACTGTTTGGCTGTCGTGTTTTTTGTTCAGTTGTAGTGTTCTCTTTTTGTTCTAATTAAAAATCATGATGAACACTAACTCCGCTGCGCCTTGGTCTACTCTCTCTCCCAGCAGCCGTTACAGCCAGGTCGCAGTTGTAAATGAGAATTTGTTCTCAACTGGCCTACCTGGTTAAATAAAGGTTAAATAAATAAGGGCTACGGGGTTAAAGGTTAGAGGTCATGGCTTAGTTGGTGTGTCACCTTTGGTTTTTCATCCAGAATCTGCTGCTGGATGCCTTTGTGCTGCTCCACCAGTCTCTCTTGACGTTTTGACTGGGCGTCCTCCAGCTAGAGCAGAGAACAGAGAGGTTACCTTCAGTGATTGGACCACTCGATCCTGGAATCGCTATCACTTCTCAGGAAAATAACAGTACTTGACGTCACGAAGATGATTCATCAACAAGAGTTTTGAGTGATGTCTGTCCCCAAACTCTTTCATCCTTACCCTCTTGATGTTCTGTACCACTTCATTCACATATGATTTGTTGATCTCCAACTTCTCCCTGACAACAGAAGAAGAAATACAATCATACACATAGGCAGTATTTCTATCTCTCTGTCACACACACACACACGCACACGCGCATGCTCGCACGCACGCACGCACACACACACACACAGAGAGTTCTCTCTTACTCTTCAGCCAAGTGCTTCTCTTTCGTCATTGCTTCTTTGATTTTCTCTGTTCTCCTCTTTTCCATTTTCTTTTTCAGGTCTTTCTTTTCTCTACAACGGTGGAGCATCACAAATTAGATATTTTATAGAATTGTTTACAATTATATCTCTATAATACACTCACTTTATGTCTCTGTTAAACTGACGTGTCACAGTCATGTCAAACTCACTTGTCACAAATGTCTTTTAATTTCTTCATCTGGTTGTTCTGGCTTTCCTCAGTCACCGTAGTCAGTTTCTCCATCAGCTGCAATAGTGGTGAGTATTAGAATGTACAGTTATATAATGTATTAATGTGCGTGTGTGTGTTACCTGTTTGATATGTTCTCTTTTGAGGTATTTCTCGCTGTAGTATTGTTCCTGCCTCAGCTCCAGTAGCTGTTGTTGTTGTTGTTCTCTCAGCTCCCCCAGTTGGTCCTCTCCCTCCTCATCAAACTGCTTCAGTTCAGCCTCCCCTCCAGGCGTCAAACTTCTACAACACACACATGCGCGCATACACACACACACGCACACGTGCGCACACGCACACGCCCCACACGCCCCCCACACACACACACACACACACACACACACACACACACACACACACACACACACACACACACACACACACACACACACACACACACACACAAGGGACATGAGTCAGGGTTATGGACAACGCACACATACACACACAATGTAACACTCTACCTTACTTCCACCCTCCACCCTACCTACCTTGTCTTACCATGTTGTTTAGTCTTCAGTAGAGCGTTGTGTCTGCGTGTGTGTTGGTTCTTAGCCTGGTTGTGTTTGGTGGTATGTTCCTTCACCATCTCCAAAGTCTTCTTATGGTGTCTCTTCACCACATCCTTCATCTCCCTGTAGTGTCTTTTCTGCTCCCGCATGATCAGCTTCTGTTGCCTGAGCTCCTCTAGTGTGGCCGCCTCCATATCTGAACCGGCAGAGACCACACAGTTGAGCACATAGACTACACACCACAGCCACAATGTCTTATACTGACCACACACAATCCCTTCCCCTGATCCCTCTGACCTATCAGAACGCTCTGCACCATGTCTTCAGTCTTCAACGCTGGTTTGGCTGGTTCTGAAAAGACAACAAAAACACTATTATTGGTTGGCGGCACACCATTTAAATTGGAAAATTAATGAATGTCAATACATCTGCGGTGACATTGTAGCAGTCTTGGGTGTGACTTTGGCAGATAGAAGTTGGTGGGTCAGGAGTCAGAAGTCCAGGGTTACAGGGTTACCTGTGGCTGCAGGCTGAGGTGTGTTAGTAGGAGTCCTGGGTGTGACGGTAGGGCTGGGGCTGAGACCGTTCTCCAGAGGAGCAGGTCGTAGGTTCGCTTTTGGCTCAGTGGGCCCTGGCTGATCAGCATTAGCCTCAACCTTTATAACACAAAAACATCAACAACATTTAACATTACAATCAACACTAGCAACAACAGCAATGCAACAGTATTTGTAAATGCATGTATATCGAGGAGAACCCGTTTTTACTGTCCATAACCCCCTTTCGACCACAAACCTCTTTGCTGGTCTCCTCCTCCCCTTCCTCTAGGGTGAGAGCAGCCAGCTGCTGGGACCGCTGCTCCAGGAGATTCACATACCGGATAGGGTTAGACAGCGCCTCGATCACATCTACACACACAAACACACACACACACACACACACACACACACACACACACACACACACACACACACACACACACACACACACACACACACACACATACACATACACATACACACACACACACACACACTAGGGATTAGCCTTGATGCAATGTGGGCAAACTGACGAAAAAGACTACTTCTCTGAGGCCAGATATTCCTGCCACACATGCACATGTTCCTTACCACTGATGACTAAGCTGGTACTAAGCTTATATAGAGACCTCCAGGTCTAATAGGCATTGTCGTACACCAGACCTACCTGCAAAGGTGTCTGGGACATAATCCTTCACTTCAATGTAGACAAACACAGCAGGCAGAATCAGAGACTGGTTCTTCTCATTCCTCAAGCCGATGTAGCGATAACCTGAGACAGACAGAACATAGTTAATAACCCAAGGACAGGAGAGGACAACAGAGGACAATAAGGACTACAGAGAGAAAGAAACACAAAACTATTTTTTGTAGCTGAGTTGGTAGAGCATGGTGTTTGCAACGCCAGGGTTGTGGATTCAATTCCCACGGGGGGCCAGCACAAAATTTTTTTTATGAAATTAAATGAAATGTATGCATTCACTACTGTAAGTCGCTCTGGATAAGAGTATCTGCTAAATGACTAAAATGTAATGTAATGTCACGCTTGTCGTTGGAAATGGAGGACCAAAACGCAGCAGGTATGTGTATGCTCATCTTGCTTTTTAATAAATACAAAATGAACACCAAAATAACAAAGAACGAACGAGGCACAAGGCTAAACACAGAATAATCACCCACAAATAACAAACACAAACACACCCTAATATATGGGACTCTCAATCAAAGGCAGATAGACAACACCTGCCTTCAACTGAGAGTCCCAACCCTAATTAACCAAACATAGAACCAGACATACTAGACTAAACATAGAATACCAGAAAACCAAACAGTGCCCAAAAACCCCGGAATACTTAAACCAAATGCCCCTTCAACAAAACACACCACCCCGAACCACATAAAACGAATACCCTCTGCCACGTCCTGACCAAACTACAATACCAATTAACCTTATACTGGTCAGGACGTGACAGTACCCCCCCCCTTAAAGGTGCTAACCCCGGAAGCACCTTAACAAAAATAACCCCAAGCAACACCAAAAAAAAAATTCCCCCTTACTAAAGGGAGGGAAGGGAGGGTGGCTGCCGTCAACGACGGCACTGTGCTACACCCCCCCTCCCCAACCCACCTATCTCTGGAGGTGGCTCCGGCTCAGGCCGTTCCAGGCTGTCGGGGCAGTCTGGCAACTCGGGACAGTCGGGGCAGTCTGGCAACTCGGGACAGTCGGGGCAGTCTGGCAACTCGGGACAGTCGGGGCAGTCTGGCAACTCGGGACAGTCGGGGCAGTCTGGCAACTCGGGGCAGTCTGGCAACTCTGGGCAGTCTGGCAACTCGGGACAGTCTGGCCACTCCGGCAGTTCAGGGCAGTCTGGCCACTCCGGCAGTTCAGGGCAGTCTGGCCACTCCGGCAGTTCAGGGCAGTCTGGCCACTCCGGCAGTTCAGCGCAGTCTGGCCACTCCGGCAGTTCAGCGCAGTCTGGCCACTCCGGCAGTTCAGCGCAGTCTGGCCACTCCGGCAGTTCAGCGCAGTCTGGCCACTCCGGCAGTTCAGCGCAGTCTGGCCACTCCGGCAGTTCAGCGCAGTCTGGCCACTCCGGCAGTTCAGCGAAGTCTGGCCACTCCGGCAGTTCAGCGCAGTCTGACCTCTTTGGCGACTGTTGACTGGCGGGCAGCTCTGACGACTGTTGACTGGCGGGCAGCTCTGACGACTGTTGACTGGCGGGCAGCTCTGACGACTGTTGACTGGCGGGCAGCTCTGACGACTGTTGACTGGCGGGCAGCTCTGACGACTGTTGACTGGCGGGCAGCTCCGACGACTGTTGACTGGCGGGCAGCTCCGACGACTGTTGACTGGCGGGCAGCTCTGATGACGACTGTTGACTGGCGGGTAGCTCTGATGACGACTGTTGACTGGCGGGCAGCTCTGATGACGACTGTTGACTGGCGGGCAGCTCTGATGACGACTGTTGACTGGCGGGCAGCTCTGATGACGACTGTTGACTGGCGGGCAGCTCCGGTGACTGTTGACTGGCGTGGCTGGGTTTACGCACTTGAAGGCTAGTGCGGGGAGCGGGAACAGGACGAGTCGGACTGGGCTGACGCACTTCCGGGTCCGCACGAGAGACAGGAGCTGGAAACCCAGGGCTATGGAGGCGCACAGTCGGTCTTGATCTTACCTCCTGCACAACCCGTCTTGGCTGGATGGAACTAGTAGCCCTGTACGAGCGGGGTGCTGGTACAGGGCAGACTGGGCTGTGCAGGGGCCTGATGGTAGCCGTGCGTAGAGCGGGAGTTGGGTAGCCTGGTCCTCGGAGGCGTACCGGCGACCAGATGCGCTGCGCAGGCATCCTCCTACCAGGCTGGATGCCCGCTCTAGCACGGCACCTGCGAGGGGCTGGAACAACGCGCACCGGACTGTGCGTGCGTATGGGTGAGATAGTGCGCTCCTCAGCGAAACATGGCGCTCTCCACCCCATACGCTCCTCCATATAACCACGGGTAGCTGGCTTCCGGCTCTTCCTATGCCTAGCCAAACTACCCGTGTGCCCCCCCCACATTTTTTCTTGGGGGTGCCTCTCGTGCTTCTCCCTCAGCGCGTCCATGGCCTCGTACCTCCGCCTCTCTGCCTTGGCTGCCTCAATTTCCCACTGCGGGCGGCGATAATCCCCAGCCTGGTGCCAAGGTCCGGCCCCGTCCAGAACTTCCTCCCAGGTCCACTTCTCCCGCCAGTCCAACTCGAAGTCCCTCTGCTCCTTCCTCTGCTGCTTGGTCCATTGTTGGTGGGAGATTCTGTCATGCTTGTCGTTGGAAATGGAGGACCAAAACGCAGCAGGTATGTGTATGCTCATCTTGCTTTTTAATAAAATGAACACCAAAATAACAAAGAACGAACGATCGACAAAAAACAGTCTGGTAAGGCACAAGGCTAAACACAGAATAATCACCCACAAATAACAAACACAAACACACCCTAATATATGGGACTCTCAATCAAAGGCAGATAGACAACACCTGCCTTCAACTGAGAGTCCCAACCCTAATTAACCAAACATAGAACCAGACATACTAGACTAAACATAGAATACCAGAAAACCAAACAGTGCCCAAAAACCCCGGAATACTTAAACCAAATGCCCCTTCAACAAAACACACCACCCCGAACCACATAAAACGAATACCCTCTGCCACGTCCTGACCAAACTACAATACCAATTAACCTTATACTGGTCAGGACGTGACATGTAAATATAATGTTGTTCCTGTTCCCAAGAAAGCTAAGGTAACTGAGCTAAATGACTATCGCCCCGTAGCACTCACTTCCGTCATCATGAAGTGCTTTGAGAGACGAGTCAAGGACCATATCACCTCCACCCTACCTGACACCCTAGACCCACTCCAATTTGCTTACCGCCCCAATAGGTCCACAGACGATGCAATCGCAATCACACTGCCCAAACTTGTCCAAATCTGGACAAGAGGAATACCTATGTAAGAATGCTGTTCATCAACTACAGCTCAGAATTTAACACCATAGTACCCTCCAAACTTGTCATTAAGCTCGAGACCCTCTGTTTCTGCTGCTAAAGCCACTTTCTACCATTCCAAGCATCTGCCTCTAACCCTAGGAAGCTCTTTGCCACCTTCTCCTCCCTCCTGAATCCACCTCCCCCCCTCTCTGCGGATGACTTCGTCAACCATTTTGAAAAGAAGGTTGACGACATTCGATCCTCGTTTGTTAAGTCAAATGACACCGCTGGTCCTGCTCACGTTGCCCTGCCCTATGCTTTGACCTCTTTCTCCCCTCTCTCTCCAGATGAAATCTTGCGACTTGTGATGGCCGGCCACCCAACAACCTGCCCGCTTGACCCTATCCCCTCCTCTCTTCTCCAGACCATTTCCGGAGACCTTCTCCCCTACCTCACCTCGCTCATCAACTCATCCTTGACTGCTGGCTACATCCCTTCCGTCTTCAAGAGAGCGAGAGTTGCACCCCTTCTCAAAAAACCTACACTCGATCCCTCCAATGTCAACAACTACAGACCAGTATCCCTTCTTTCTTTTCTCTCCAAAACTCTTGAGCGTGCCGTCCTTGGCCAGCTCTCTTGCTATCTCTCTCAGAATGACCTTCTTGATCCAAATCAGTCAGGTTTCAAGACTGGCCATTCAACTGAGACCGCTCTTCTCTGTGTCACGGAGGCTCTCCGCACTGCTAAAGCTAACTCTCTCTCCTCTGCTCTCATTCTTCTAGACCTATCTGCTGCCTTTGATACTGTGAACCATCAGATCGTCCTCTCCACCCTCTCTGAGTTGGGCATCTCCAGCGCGGCTCACTCTTGGATTGCGTCCTACCTGACAGGTCGCTCCTACCAGGTGGCGTGGCGAGAATCCGTCTCCGCACCACGTGCTCTCACCACTGGTGTCCCCCAGGGCTCAGTTCTAGGCCCTCTCCTATTCTCGCTATACACCAAGTCACTTGGCTCTGTCATATCCTCACATGGTCTCTCCTATCATTGCTACGCAGACGACACACAATGAATCTTCTCCTTTCCCCCTTCTGATAACCAGGTGGCGAATCGCATCTCTGCATGTCTGGCAGACATATCAGTGTGGATGACGGATCACCACCTCAAGCTGAACCTCGGCAAGACGGAGCTGCTCTTCCTCCCGGGGAAGGACTGCTCGTTCCATGATCTCGTCATCACAGTTGACAACTCCATTGTGTCCTCCTTCCAGAGTGCTAAGAGCCTTGGCGTGAGCATGGACAACACCCTGTCGTTCTCAGCTAACATCAAGGCGGTGACCCGATCCTGTAGGTTCATGCTCTACAACATTCGCAGAGTACGACCCTGCCTTACACAGGAAGCGGCGCAGGTCCTAATCCAGGCACTTGTCATCTCCCGTCTGGATTACTGCAACTCGCTGCTGGCGGGGCTCCTTGCCTGTGCCATTAAACCCTTACAACTAATCCAGAACGCCACAGCCCGTCTGGTGTTCAACCTTCCAAGTTCTCGCACGTCACCCCGCTCCTCCGCACACTCCACTGGCTTCCAGTTGAAGCTCGCATCTGCTACAAGACCATGGTGCTTGCCTACGGAGCTGTGAGGGGAACGGCACCTCCGTGCCTTCAGGCTCTGATCAGTCCCTACACCCAAAGAAGGGCACTGCGTTCATCCACCTCTGGCCTGCTCGCCTCCCTACCTCTGCGGAAGCACAGTTCCCGCTCAGCCTAGTCAAAACTGTTCGCTGCTCTGGCACCCCAATGGTGGAACAAGCTCCCTCACGACGCCAGGACAGCGGAGTCAATCACCACCTTCCGGAGACACCTGAAACCCCACCCCTTTAAGGAATACCTGGGATAGGATAAAGTAATCCTTCAACCCCCCCCCCCCCCCACCCCCCAAAAAGATATAGATGTACTATTGTAAAGTGCTTGTTCCACTGGATATCATAAGGTGAATGCCCCAATTTCTAAGTCGCTCTGGATAAGAGCATCTGCTAAATGACGTAAATGTAAATGTAAAGTTTAATAATTCCCAAAGGTTCTGTACAGCTGTAATCAGACAGCAAAACATTTCAGACATCACAGTTATATACATCCTACCTAAGACACTCCCTCTCTCCATCCTTAGTTTACACCCAAGAGAAAGAAGGTAACCAGATACTAACCCTGATTACTCCCTTAAGGGGAACTGACCTCACCCCTCACCTCCTGACCTTACCCCTCCTTCACCTAATCCACAGATATCCATCTGTCTTCCCTATATCAACATATCGCTCTCCTCTCCTCCATCAAACACATTCCAAAGCCTTCTGGGTTGCTACAGATTCTTTCTATTCAAGGCTTCGTCTCTATCATTTATTTAATATCTCAATGTTCAAAGTTTAGCCGATTCCAACAACAACAACAACAAGACGGCCTACAGGGAGGAGGTGAGGGCCCTCGGAGTGTGGTGTCAGGAAAATAACCTTACACTCAATGTCAACAAAACAAAGGAGATGATCGTGGACTTCAGGAAACAGCAGAGGGAGCACCCCCCTATCCACATTGACAGGACAGTAGTGGAGAAGGTGGAAAGTTTTAAGTTCCACGGACAAACTGAAATGGTCCACCCACACAGACAGCGTGGTGAAGAAGGCGCAACAGTGCCTCTTCAACCTCAGGAGGCTGAGGAAATTTGGCTTGTCACCAAAAACACAAAACTTTTACAGATGCACAATGGAGAGCATCCTGTTGGGCTGTATCACCGCCTGGTACGGCAACTGCTCCGCCGACAACCTTAAGGCTCTCCAGAGGGTAGTGAGGTCTGCACAACGCATCACCGGGGGCAAACTACCTGCCCTCCAGGACACCTACACCACCCGATGTCACAGGAAGGCCAAAAAGTTCATCAAGGACAACAACCACCCGAGCCACTGCCTGTTCACCCCGCTATCATCCAGAAGGGGAGGTCAGTACAGGTGCATCAAAGCGGGGACCGAGAGACTGAAAAACAGCTTCTATCTCAATGCCACCAGACTGTTAAACAGCCATCACTAACATTGAGTGGCTGCTGCCAACACACTGACTCATCTCTAGCCACTTTAATAATAAAAATTGGATGTAATAAATGTATCACTAGCCACTTTAAACATTGCCACTTTATATAATGTTTACATACCCTACATTACTCATCTCATATGTATATACTGTACTTTATACCATCTACTGCATCTTGCCTATGCAGTTCGGCCATCACTCATCCATATATTTTTATGTACATATTCTTATTCATTCCTTTACACTTGTGTGTATAAGGTAGTTGTTGTGAAATTGTTAGATTATTTGTTAGATATTACTGCATGGTCGGAACTAGAAGCATAAGTATTTCGCTACACTCACATTAACATCTGCTAACCATGTGTATGTGACAAATACAATTTGATTTGATTTGATTTACCGGGCCGTATGGCTGGCACAGGGATAATACGGTGACCTATGAACTTTCCTCCTTCCTCAAATGCAGCAATCCTCAGAGAGGCCAATGTCGGGAGAACCACCTGCAAAAACACAATTAGACACAGTCATACATGGATATACTTTAATATTATACACAGTTATACAGCTAAAATAATACAGTTTTACACAGTTAAACTGTTACACTTCAATATTATACGCTACCTATGGTTATACAGTTTGCCTGAATCATGAAGATTTGAGTTAGCTCTCGGAGCTAATGCCTAGGCTTTAGCTCAGAGGGCTAACACAGTCCAGTCTTATGGCATTTAGGCGACCTGGGTTCAAACCCAGTTGGTCATACTGTTGTCTCACCTTCTTGAAGATGATTGGGTCCTCGTCCCAGACAGGGTTGATAGCGTTGCTTTGGGATGTCTTGGTCTTCAGGGCTTTTCTCCTGGTGTCCACAGGAAGACCAAACATGTCGAGCTCTACGTACACACCTACCTTCTTGTCGCTCAGAAACTGGCCTGATATTATCTGTAGGAGAGAGACGCTCAGTTTAAATGGGCTAATTTTATATCCACACTTAGTCTAAACTACAGTAACTGGTTAATTGGTTAACCTTGACAGACAGTGTGTTGGTTGGGTTATGGTTATGGTTAGAGTATTCTGTAATGTCTACCTTGACCTTGACTGTGTTAGCCACAATGCCGTCCACGGTGCTCTCAGCGAATGGGTCAAAGTGTTTGTCTGGTCGTCTCATGAACTCTGGTTTCAGTCTGTAGCCGCTCTTCCCATTGTATTCATACATGCCCAGGTTCAACTGCATAGACAGATCTGAGAGAGAGAGAGAGAGAGAGAGGAGAGAGAGAGAGAGAGAGAGAGAGAGAGAGAGAGGAGAGGAGGAGAGAGAGAGAGAGAGAGAGAGAGAGAGAGAGAGAGAGAGAGAGAGAGAGAGAGAGAGAGAGAGAGAGAGAGAGAGAGAGAGAGAGAGAGAGAGAGAGAGAGAGAGAGATAAAGAAAGAGAGAGAGACAGAGTTCATGGGGAGGTCAGAGGTTAAGAGAGGTCAGGGGTCACAGGTGAAGTAGGCAGGCCTCACCTATAGTTTGGAAGTTGAGCGCCACCAGCTGGCAGCCAGCGTTCCAGAAGAGTTGTGGCATGTAGTTGGAAGAGTCCACCCTAGTGCCTTTAGGGTAGATACGACTCAACTGCTGCTTGTTATATCTGAGAGGACATGTTAAAGACATGACATTACATTATAGTAAGAACACTCTTACTAGAACACTCCACCCGGCACAGCCAGAAGAGGACTGGCCACCCCTCAGAGCCTGGTTCCCCTCTAGGTTTCTTCCTAGGTTCCTGCCTTTCTAGGGAGTCTTTCCTAGCCACTGTGCTTCTACGTCTGAATTGCTTGCTGTTTGCGGTTTTAGGCTGGGTTTCTGTATAGCACTTTGTGACATCGGCTGAATCCATAAATACATTTGATTGATTGATTGATCTTAGAACCAACAAGGGTTCTTTGACTGTCCCCTAGGATAACCCTTTGAAGAACCCATTTTGGTTCCAGACAGGACCTTTTTGGTTCCCATGTAGAAGCCTTTCCACATAGGGGTTCTACATGGAACCCAAAAGAGTGCTACCTGAAAAGGGGTCCTCCTATGGGAACAGCCACAGAACCCTTTTGGAACCCTTTTTCTAAGAGTGTAGAGTAGGGCCTGTATATTAGTCAACTGCATTGATGAGACTTAACTGCTGCTAATCTTCAATGGAATTAGCTAAAATAGAGAGCAAAGCAAACCCTTAAGAGGGAAGTAATCAACCACACTACAAACTAATACTGAAGTAGAGTTAGGGTTCTGGGTTATTGTTGGGGTTATTTAGAGGGTAGCTGAATCTTAAGGATACTCCACAAACTCCACGGGCGACTTCGTGAGGTGCTCCAGAGCTTTAGTCTCCACAAATGATGACATTTGAAAGCTGCGATTAACCTCTGGGGAAAGAACATAATGGTTTATTATGCATTTGTGTGTTTATGCGCTCATATATGTGTATACACTGAGTATACAAAACATTAAGAACATTTGCTCTTTCCATGACATAGACTGACCAATTGAATCCAGGTGAAAGCTATGATCCCTTATTGACGTCACTTGTTAAATCCACTTCAATCAGTGTAGATGAAGTGGAGGAGACAGGTTAAAGAAGGATTTTTAAGCCTTTTGACAATTGAGGGTGAATGGGCAAGACAAAACATTTAAGTGCATTTGAATAGGGTATGGTAGTAGGTGACAGGCGCACTAGTTTGTGTCAAGAACTGCAACACTGCTGTTTTTTTTTACACTCAACAGTTTCCCATGTGTATCAAGAATGGTCCACCACCCAAAGGACATCCAGACAACTTGACACAACTTTGAGAAGCATTGGAATCAACATGGGCCAACATGAGTTCCATGTGAATGTGTTCCTAATGTTTGGTATACTCAGTGTATATGCAGTGAGCCAGCATACTTTTGGACGCCTCGAAGGAGTTAAACTTGGTGGGCTGGACGTAGTTGACCAGAGTGGACATCTCCTCTGTGGCTATGGCTTCCCGCTCCTCTGCTGTCCCCTGGAGACAAAGTCATCACATAACAGGCAGCCATGTTACCCTAACCCTGACACTCCCCTCTAACCTACATCAGCAGTGTTAAAGGGTAACCAAGTAACCATGGTAGCAGAGTACAAGCTACTGAACTCACCTCATCTGATGTCTTCTTACAGTCATCGTCATCATCATCGTCATCATCATCGTCTTCAGCCTCTATTTCTCCTGAAAGAATGTTTACATTTTCATATACTCTAAAAGTGTTTTTGTTGTTGTTGTCATTTCTTATAAAAGGCTTCTAGAGAGCCTCACCAGCTGTGATGATAGTGATTTAGACGATGAACATGATTATTATTATTATTATCATAATTTTGATGCATTAGAGCACACTTGCAGACAGCCTCACCTTCTGTAATGTTGCTAGGAGACGAGGGCTCATCTGTTGCCTGTTCTGCTGCTACGCTCTGGTTGGTTGGCTGCTCTGCCATTCTCTTGTTGCCATGGGCAGCCGAGGGCTTGTGGGATTTCTTGTTCTTAATGAGGATCTTACCTATCAGCTCCTGAGGACTTGGCAGGGGTACCCCAGACTCCAGCTAACACACACACAAACAAACAGACACACACACACGCACAAGCAACGCACACACATATCAGTGTACATGCATGCAAGTGTGTGTGTGTGTGTGTGTGTGTGTGTGTGTGTGTGTGTGTGTGTGTGTGTGTGTGTGTGTGTGTGTGTGTGTGTGTGTGTGTGTGTGGGGTGCGCATGTGTCCTAAAAACTTACAGGATATTTCTCCAGTGGGTCAATCAGTAGTGCATCTCCAAAAATCGACCTACAGTATTCTGCCATCTTGGCTTGTTGCTTTGGCCTGTTAGGATTAGAGGTCAGGGGTCAGGATTAAAGAGCAGTTCACCAAATATTTTCTAATATATTCGCCTATTAATATATATGTTCACTCACGAGTCCACATGGTTTTCGAAGGACAGGATGACAGGAAAAGGAGAGGTTTTGAAAGCACATTCAGCGATGGCCTCAATCACCTCCTGTAGAGTAAAAGGAGAAGTTATAATAGTTGGTTAGTTGGTTATAGTTGGTTATTACACATATATACACTGAGTGTACAAAACATTAGGTGTGTCAAGAACTGCAACGCTTGAGTGTGTCAAGAACTGCAACGCTGCTGAGTTTTTCACGCTCAACAGTTTCCCGTGTTTCAAGAATAGTCCACCACCCAAAGGACATCCAGCTAATGGCAGGCCAGTGGTCAAAAACGGGTAATTGATGAAAGAAGAAAAAGGAGGCTGACATGAATTGTGCAGAGCAACAGATGGGCAACAGTTTGTCAACTGACAGTACAACATTTGTGCCCAAAGGCCCAGAAAAGAATGCACAACTCATCGTACATTGACACAAATGGGGGTATGGCAGCCAACGACCTTATAGAGTTCCACTTCTTTTAGCAAAAAACAAGAAACTGCCGTTGCAGTGGGCTAAGGAACGAAAACACTTGGCACTGGAGAATTTGAAAAACATTGCCTGGTCTGGTGAATCCTGGTTCCTGCTGTTTCACGCTGATGGGAGGATGAGGGTATGAAGAAAACCACAAGAGCACATGCATCTA
Source organism: Salmo salar (assembly GCF_965601325.2). Taxonomy (NCBI): domain Eukaryota; kingdom Metazoa; phylum Chordata; class Actinopteri; order Salmoniformes; family Salmonidae; genus Salmo; species Salmo salar. The sequence continues at coordinate 31,950,002 of NC_138291.1, forward strand.
TCCACTGGTGGAAAAAGTACCCAATTATCATACTTGAGTAACAGTAAAGATACCTTAATATGAAATGACTCAAGTAAAAGTCAGTCACCCAGTAAAATACTACTTGAGTAAGTCTAAAAGTATTTGGTTTCAAATATACTTAAGTATTAAAAGTAAATGTAATTGCTACAATATACCCAAGTATGAAAAGTAAAAGTAAAAATATAAATAATTTCATATTCCTTATATTAAGCAAACCATACAGCATAATTTTCTTGTTTATTTTAATTTACAAATAGCCAGGGGCATGCTCCAACACTAACACATAATTTACAAATGAAGCATATGTTTAGTGAGTCTGTCAGATCAGAGGTAGTAGGATGACAAGGGATGTTCTCTTGATAAGTGTGTGAATTTGACAATTTTCCTGTCCTGCTAAGCATTCAAAATGTAACGAGTACTTTTGGGTGTCAGGGAAAATGTATGGAGTAAACAGTATATAATTATCTTTAGGAATGTAGTGAAGTAAAAGTAAAAGTTGTCAAAAATAGAAATAGTAAAGTACAGATACCCCAAAAAACGACTTAAATAGTACTTTAAAGTATTTTTACACTACTGCATCTATCACGCACCGTGTCAACATTGAAGGCAGGTTGTGATGGTGTCATGGTGTGGGGTGTGTTTTCATGGCACACATTGGCCCCTTGATAAAAGTGGAGCAATGTTTGAATGCCCCAGGATATCATTGCCATTTTTACATCATTTAGCAGACGCTCTTCTCCAGAGCAACTTACAGTAATGAGTACATACATTTATAATTTTTCACACTGGTCCCCCGTGGGAATCAAACCCACAACCCTGGTGTTGCAAGCACCATGCCCAACTAACTGAGCCACACATTGCCAATCAGGTGCATCCCTTCATGGCAGCAGTGTATCCATCAGTGAAAATATTTTTTCAGCAGGATAATGCCCAATGACACAAAGCTAGGATTGTCCAGGAATGGTTCCACGAACATGACAGTGAATTCAGCTTACTGCAGTGGCCTGCCGCGTCCGATATAGACTATATCTGAATAAAATGAACAGTTTTAGAAGCAGAGACAAGGCGAAGACTAATGTAGCCTTGACACAGACGAATGGAGTTAGCCTTGATGCAGGAGATTTCAGAGCATGTGTGTGTTTGTGTATGCGTGCGAGCGGCGTGCGACGTGTGTGTACCTTAAAGCAGATCTCTGAGGTCATGGTGAAGCCGTGTGTGATGACTGGTTCCTCCTCTGTGGTCCGTCCTTTCCAACAGTCTAACTCCACACACCGACAGCCTGCCAACATCACTTGACGGTACATCTCCACTGACGAACTACCTGCCAGCTGCCCCGCTACACACACACACATACACGTACACACACATATTTATAAATATATATAGGCCTACACACAGATTAGATTTGTGTGAGTCAACAAATAGGGGGGGGTGTGTGTGTGTGTGTGTCTGTGTCTGTGTGTCTGTGTCTGGGGTGTGTGTGTGTGTGTGTGTGTGTGTGTGTGTGTGTGTGTGTGTGTGTGTGTGTGTGTGTGTGTGTGTGTGTGTGTGTGTGTGTGTGTGTGATGCCAGGGTCAGCTGTTTGTTCAATGGAAGAAGTTTGGAACTATCAAGACTCCTCCTAGAGCTGGCCGCCCGGCCAAACTGAGCAATCGGGGGAGAAGGGCCTTGGTCAGGGAGGTGACCAAGAGCCCCATGGTCACTCTGACAGAGCTCCAGAGTTCCTCTGTCAAGATGGGAGAACCTTCCAGAAGGACAACAATCTCTGCAGCACTCCACCAATCAAGACATTAAGGTGGAGTGGCCAGACAGAAGCCACTTCTCAGTAAAAGCACATGACAGCCCACTTGGAGTTTGCCAAAAGGCACCTAAAGGATTCGTAGACCATGAGAAACAAGATTCTCTGGTCTGATGAAACCAAGATTGAACTTCTTTGGCCTGAATGCCAAGCGTCACATCTGGAGGAAACCAGGCACTGCTCATCACCTGGCCAATACCATCCCTACAGTGAATCATGGTGGTGGGAGCATCATGCTGTGTAGATGTTGTTCAGCAGCAGGGACTGGGAGACTAGTCAGGATCGAATGAAAGATGAACGGAGTAAAGTACAGAGAGATCCTTGATGAAAACTTGCTCCAGAGAGCTCAGACTGGGGCGAAGGTTCACCTTCTAACAGGACAACGACCCTAAACACACAGCCAAGACAACGCAGGAGTGGCTTCTGAATGTCATTGAGTGGCCCTGCCAGAGCCCGGACTTGAACCTGATCAAACATCTCTGGAGAGACCTGAAAAATTCTATGCAGCGATGTTCCTCTTCCAACCTAACAAAACTTGAAAGGATCTGCAGAGAAGAATAGGAGAAACTCCCCAGGTGTGCCATGCACGTAGAGTCATACCCAAGAAGACTTGAGGCTGTAATTGCTGCCAAAGGTGCTTCAAGAAAGTACTGAGTAAAGGGTCTGAATACTTATGTAAATCTGATATTTCAATTTTGTATTTTTTATAATTTTCAAAAACATCTCAAAATGTGTCTTTGCTTTGTCATTATGGGGTATTGTGTGTACTGTAGATTGATGATTTAAAAAAAAAACAATTTAATAAATTTTAGAATAAGGCTGTAAGATAACAAAATACTTTCTGAATGCACTGAAGATATGTTTCCGGTTATAATTTATATTTGTTCATCAACTTATCTATCATTACATACATGCACCTTCTCTTCTGTCATTATGTTTCCTTAGAAGACTAAATAAACCCTTGCTCACCAGAATAATGTCTTAGATCAATAGAATGAATGCTTCATTCTAATTGACATCGGTAAAGTTATCTCTGTCATCTCTGCTTCTTTTGCGGAGCAAAGACATTTGGGGACCTGGGAGAAAATACAATAACTCGACAACAACAAAAACCAGGAAAGATTTTCTATGCAAAATGTCCAAATGACATCAGTTTGACCGGTTGTAAGGAAATAGAAAGCTATGAAAACGACCCAAGATGTTTCTGATAAGATTTCAGTTTGGCTTGTATGTGTCACATATACTCCCTCTCTGGCCTCTAGGTCACCAGACTGCTGATTATTACACACACCTGTCACTATCGACACGCGCACCAGCGCTTATTGACACCCACCTGGACTCCATTACCTCCATGATTACCTGCCCTATTTATGTCACTCCCTTTGGTTCCTTCCCCAGGCGTTATTGTTTCTGTTTCATGTCTGTGTGCTTTTTGTGTTTCTTGTTTTGTATTATGTTCCATTTATTTATTAAATATGAACTCCCTGTACTTGCTTACAGAATAACACCTCACCAAAGGGAAGCATCAGGGAGTGGTTTTTTTTGTGTGTTGGAGGTGACATCAGGTCTGGGTTCCACTGCCGGAGCAACCAAGGATGCCTCAGCCTGCTTTACAGGCTTTTATGCCTCAGCCGGTACATCAGGGTGTCAAGACTCAGTTGGCGGATCAAGTGTCTGTTGCCGAGTCTACCGAGGATGCCTCAGCTAGCTCGTCAGGCTTCCATGCCTTCCAAGGCTCGGCAGGCTCCTGCGCTTCAGGCTGCTAGTCAGGTTCCTGTGCCCCTACGGAGGCGACAGATCCGCTCCTGATCCCCGGAACGTCCCTCTGGTCGGCGTCCTGCGGCTGGAGCCGCGTGTCGGAGAGGGGATGCTGTATCGTCTACTCCTTCTTTTGCGCTCTAGGTCGCCGGGCTCCTGCGCCCCAGCCGGTTCAACAGGTTCCCGCACTTCGGGAACCTTCCCTCTCTGGCCTCTAGGTCACCAGACTGCTGATTATGCACACCTGTCACCATCGTCATCCTCTTACCACTTCAAATCTTTCCAAACATTACTTTTCTTGCCCTCCCTTCTCTTTATTTTTAACTCTCCATTTCACAGCGTTTCTTTTATTGAATTACACTCAAGATTGTCCTTTTTGCCTCTGTGGATCTACATGAACTTTTTCTGCCCGTATCCAAAAGCATTTCGTGATTGGCATAAAGGCTATTTGGCGTGCATAGGCTACAGTTAGGCCCTAAAGCGTAGGCATACGCACTAATGCCAGATAACCTAAAATAATGAGAGAAAAACCTCAAAGTAGCCTATAAATATAAATGGCACAATAATTATACATTTATGATACAGTACATTATGGATTTAAGGTATTGTGTTCTCTTTATTCAACCCACCCACCAGCCACCCACCCACCCCTCAACCACACAATATTTCATGACCCTAAATCACTAATGTGTGTGTGTGTGCGCATGGGCGTGCATGTGTGTACCTGTGAGGTAGGTGTTATGTGAGGAGTTGATGAAGTAGTGAGACAGAGGGAAGGTCATGTCTTCGGACTGGTCCAGCTTCTCAGGAGGAATCACTCCGTTCTCATCAGACACCAGGTACTTGCTGAGCCCCTCCAACGTGATCAGGCCTACAGAACACACAGGCACACACATGCACACAATGGAGGGTTACAGTGCATTAGGAAAGTATTCAGACCCCTTTACTTTTCCCACATTTTGTTAAGTTACAGCCTTATTCTAAAATGGATTAAATAAAAGAAATCATCAGCAATCTACACACAATTGTCACGTCCTGACCAGTAAAAGGGGTTATTTTGTCATTGTAGTTTGGTCAGGGCGTGGCAGGGGGTGTTTGTTGTGTGTTTCGGTGTTTTTGGTTTAGGTTCTATGTTTTCTATTTCTATGTTTAAATCTAGTTTTCTATTTCTATGTTGGGGTTTGGTAGGACCTCCAATTAGAGGCAGCTGGTTGTCGTTGCCTCTAATTGGAGGCCATATTTAGTTGGGGTTTGTTTCACTTGTGTTTTCTGGGTGGTTGTTTTCCTGTATAGTATGTGTTGCCTTACTGAACTGTTTCATCGTTTTGTTTATTTTGTTCAAGTGTTATCTTTAAATAAATTAAGAAGATGAGCACTTTACCCGCTGCGCCTTGGTCCAATCCTTACGACGCCTATGACAGAACCACCCACCAAACAAGGACCAAGCAGCGGGGATTGGACCACCGAGGAGAAGGATGGACGTGGGAGGCAGAACGACGTTTCTGGGAGAGGAAATTAAGGGAGCTACATGAGGCCGAGAGGCATCCCCCAAATGTTTTTTTTTTTTTGGGGGGGGGGGGGGGGGCACACGGGGAGTTGGGCAGAGTCAGGATGGAGACCTGAGCCAACTCCCCATGCTTATTATGGGGCGCGACGGATCAAGCAAGCACCTTGTTATGCGGAGATACGCACTGTGTCGCCCATACGCACGCACAGTCCGGTGCGGTCAATAAGGGCTCCGCAGCGTTGCCGGGCGAGAGTTGGCCGGCAGCCAGGGAGAAGTGCGCCGGCGCAGCGCATCTGGCCAACAGTGCATCTCCTCGGTCCAGTTTACCCTGTTCCTGCTCCCCGCACTAGCCCTGAGGTGTGTGTTACTAGTCTGGTGCCTCCAAAGCCAGCCCCACGCACCAGGCCTCTAGTGCGCCTGCCTTGTCCAGTACGTCCTGTTCCTGCTCCCTGCACTCGCCCCGAGGTGTGTGTTACTAGTCTGGCGCCTCCAAAGCCAGCCCCACGCAGCAGGCCTCCAGTGCGCCTCCATAACCCGGTACAGCCAGTACCTGCTGTGAGCACTCGGTCATTAGTACGTCCTGTTCCTGCTCCCCGCACTCACTCTCCAGTGCGCCTCCATAACCCGGTACAGCCAGTGCCTGCTGTGAGCACTGAGCCTCCAGCAACGCTCCTCAGCCCTGAGCCTCCAGCGACGCTCCTCAGCCCTGAGCCTCCAGCAACGTTCCTCAGCCCGGAGTCTACAGCGACGCTCCTCAGCCCGGAGCCTCCAGCAACGCTCCTCAGCCAGGTGCCTCCAGCGACGCTCCTCAGCCAGGAGGCTCCAGCAACGCTTCCCAGCCTAGAGTCTTCTGAACGGGAGCTACGCCCAGAGCCAGAGCCACCTCCATAGTGGGAGGATTGGGAAGGGGGGGTGTAGCACAGGGAGCACTGGCCACCCTCCCTTCCCTCCCTTTAAGTTTGGGGTTGTTTTTGTGGGGTTTTTGTTTTTGAGGTGCAGTCGGGGTCTGCACCTTTTGGGGGGGGGGGGGGTCTTGGGTACTGTCACGTCCTGACCAGTAAAAGGGGTTATTTTGTCATTGTAGTTTGGTCAGGGCGTGGCAGGGGGTGTTTGTTTTGTGTGTTTCAGTGTATTTGGTTTAGGTTCTATGTTTTCTATTTCTATGTTTAAATCTAGTTTTCTATTTCTATGTTGGGGTTTTGGTAGGACCTCCAATTAGAGGCAGCTGGTTGTCGTTGGACCACTTCGAGGAGTTCACCCGTCGCTTCCGAGACGTCTTCGACCATCCGCCGGAAGGTAGAGTGGCGGAGGAACGGCACTTCCATTTGAGGCAGGGGACGAGGAGCGCCCAGGAGTTCGCCCTGGAATTCCGGACCTTGGCCGCCGGAGCAGGGTGGAACGACAGGACCCTCATCGACCACTACCGATGCAGCCTGCGCGAGGACATCCAACGTGAGTTGGCCTGCAGGGATGCCACCATCACTTTTGACCAACTGGTGGATCTGTCCATCCGGTTGGATAACCTGCTGGTCACCCGCGGATGTCCAGAGGGGGCTCTGTCGGTTCCATCTTCCAGCACCCCCGCTCCGGTGCCCATGGAGCTAGGAGGGGCTGCGCATAGGGAGGCTGGAGGAGGGGGCTTCACGTGCACCCTCTGTGGCCGCAGAGGGCACACTGCCGGTCGGTGCCGGGTTGGTCCCTCTGGGAGTCGAGGCAGTAGGCAGGGCACTCTGGCGTCACCCCAGGTGAGTCTGCACCACTCTCATCCAGAGTCCTCTGTTGTCCATCTGTTTGTACCTGTTTGTTTTCCTGAGTTTTCCCCGCATTCCCAGCATAAGGCGCTTGTCGATTCAGGCGCAGCTGGGAATTTTATCGACAGAGCGTTCGCCCTTAGTTTAGGGATCCCCATTATTCCTGTGGTTAGATCTTTTCCGGTACACGCTCTGGATAGTCGACCATTAGGGTCCGGGCTAATCAGGGAAGTCACCATCTCCCTGGCCATGAGGACGCATGGGGGTCACGAGGAGAGAATCAGTCTCTTCCTCATTGACTCTCCTGTGTTTCCCGTGGTACTAGGCCTTCCCTGGTTGGCTCGTCATAACCCCACTTCCTGGCAACAGAGGGCTCTCACGGGGTGGCCGCGAGAGTGCTCGGGGAGGTGTGTAGGGGTTTCCGTTGGTGCTACCATGGTGGAAAGTCCAGACCAGGTCTCCACCGTGAGCATCCCCCCAGAATATGCCGATTTGGCTCTGGCCTTCTGTAAAAAGATGTGCGTGCTTCTTCACTAAACTGGATCTCAGGAGCGCGTACAACCCGGTGCGTATCCGGGAGGGAGATGAGTGGAAGACGGCATTTAGTACCACCTCAGGCCATTATGAGTACCTCGTCATGCCGTACGGGTTGATGAATGCTCCATCAGTCTTCCAATCCTTTGTAGATGAGATTTTCAGGGACCTGCACGGGCAGGGTGTAGTGGAGTATATCGATGACATTCTGATATACTCCGTGACACGCGCCGAGCATTTGTCCTTGGTGCGCAGGGTACTTGGACGACTGTTGGAGCATGACCTGTACATCAAGGCTGAGAAATGCCTGTTCTTCCAGCAGGCCGTCTCCTTCCTAGGGTATTGCATTTCCACATCAGGGGTGGAGATGGAGAGTGACCGCATTGCAACCTCCTGTAAAGGAGGTGCAGCGTTTTTTAGGGTTTAGGGTTTGTAGGGTTTGCCAATTACTACCGGAGATTTATCCGGGGTTTTGGCCAGGTGGCTGCTCCCATTACCTCACTGCTGAAGGGGGTCCTGTATGTCTGCAGTGGTCGGTTGAGGCGGAAAGGGCTTTTGGGCACCTAAGAGCTCTGTTTACCTCGGCTCCCGTGCTGGCCCATCCGGATCCCTCTTTGGCGTTCATAGTGGAGGTGGACGCGTCTGAGGCCGGGATAGGAGCCGTGCTCTCACAGCACTCGGGCACGCCACCGAAGCTCCGCCCCTGTGCTTTCTTTTTTCTCGAAGAAGCTCAGCCCGGCGGAGCGAAACTATGATGTGGGGGACCGGGAGCTGTTGGCTGTGGTTAAAGCTTTGAAGGCATGGAGACATTGGCTTGAGGGGGCTAAACACTCTTTCCTCATCTGGACTGACCCCCGCAACCTGGAGTACATCCGGGCAGCGAAGAGACAATCCTCGTCAGGCAAGGTGGGCCATGTTCTTTACCCTTTTTGTGTTTACCCTGTCCTACAGACCAGGTTCCCAGAATATGAAGGCAGACGCACTGTATGACACAGAGGAGCGGCCCATGGATCAGACTCCCATACTCCCGGCCTTCTGCCTGGTAGCGCCGGTCATGTGGGTGCTGGACGCGGACATTGAGCAGGCGTTGCGTACAGAGCCCACTCCCCTCCAGTGTCCCGTCGGGCGTCTGTACGTTCCGTCTGCTGTCCGTGACCAGTTGATCTATTGGGCCCACACGTCACCCTCCTCTGGTCATCCGGGGATCGGTCGGATGGTGCGCTGTCTGACTGGGAAGTACTGGTGGCCCACCTTGGCAAAGGAAGTGAGGGTTTATGTTTCCTCCTGCTAGGTGTGTGCCCAGTGTAAGGCTCCTAGACACCTGCCCAGAGGTAAGCTACATCCCTTACCCGTTCCACAACGACCTTGGTCACACCTGTCGGTGGATTTTCTAACCGATATTCCTCCCTCACAGGGAAACACCACGATCCTGGTCGTTGTGGATCATTTCTCTAAGTCCTGGCGTCTCCTCCCTCTGCCCGGTCTCCCTACGGCCCTACAGACTGCAGAGGCCCTGTTTACACACGTCCTCCGGCACTACTGGGTGCCAGAGGATATAGTTTCTGATCGGGATCCCCAGTTCACGTCGAGAGTCTGGAAGGCATTCATGGAACATCTGGGGTCTCGATCAGCCTCACCTCGGGTTTTCACCCTGAGAATAACAGGCAGGTGGAGAGAGTGAACCAGGATGTGGACAGGTTTCTGCGGTCCTATTGCCAGGACCGGCCGGGGGAGTGGGCGGCGTTCGTTCCCTGGGTCAAGATGGCACAGAACTCGCTCCGCCACTCCTCCACTCCTCCACTAACCTCTCCCCCTTTCAAAGCATATTGGGGTACCAGCCGGTTCTGGCGCCTTGGCATCAGGGTCAGATCGAGGCTCCGGCGGTGGACAACTGGTTCAGGCGCGCGGAGGAGACATGGGAAGCCGGCCGAGCCGCGCTGCGCCAAAAGACCAGCGCGGACCATCACCGCAGTGAGACTGGGTCTGGCTCTCGAACCGAAACCTGCTCCTCCGCCTGCCCTGCCGGAAGCTGGGTCCGCGGTTTGTGGGGCCATTCAATGTCCTGAGGAGAGTGAACGAGGTGTGTTACAGGTTACAGCTTCCCCCCGATTACCGTATTAAGCCCTCGTTCCATGTGTCTCTCCTCAGGCCGGTGGTGGTTGGTCCGCTCCAGGAATCTACGGGAGGTTCCTCGGCCCCCTCTGGACATCTAGGGGGCCCCGGTGTATCCGTTCGTTCCATCCTGGATTCGAGGCATCGGGCGAGGGGCCTTCAGTACCTCGTGGAGTGGGAGGGGTACGGTCTGGAGGAGAGCTGCTGGGTTCCGGTGGCGGATGTATTGGATCCTGAACTGCTGCGGGAGTTCCACCGTCACCGGCCGGATCGCCCTCCGGGTCGTCCCCGAGGCCGGTGTTGGCGTGCCGCTGGAGCCGCGCGCGAAGGGGGGGGTACTGTCACGACTTCCGCCAAAGTCGGCTCCTCTCCTTGTTCGGGCGGCGTTCGGCGGTCAATGTCACCGGCTTTCTAGCCATCGCCGCCCCATTTTTCATTGTTTCATTTGTTTTGTCTTGTTCCCTGCACACCTGGTTTTCATTCCCTAATCACAATGCATGTATTTATTCCTCTGTTCCCCTCCATGTCTTTGTGTGAAATTGTTTGTTGTTATCTGGTTATTGTTACGCGCCAGGCTATGTTTCCATGTTCCGTGTTTGTGCACGTTGTATGTTTTTTTGGTACATTAGCTTTGGTGAGTGTTTTTCGCGCTTTGCACTTTTGCCTTTTTGCTGGAGGTTTTGACACAGATTGAGTCCGTCTGTTTGTTCACTCCAGCCTGAATAAAGTGTGCGCCTGTTCACAACTCTCTGCTCTCCTGCACCTGACTTCGCCACCAGTACACACACCCTTGACAATACCCCATAATGACAAAGTGAAAACAGGTTTTTAGAAACTTGCTAATTTATTAAACATTTTAAACTGAAACACCTTATTTACAAAAGTATTCAGACCCTTTGCTATGAGACTTGAAATTGAACTCAGGTGTATTCTGTTTCCATTGATCATCCTTGAGATGTTTCTACAACTTGATTGGAGTCCACCTGTGGACATGATTTGGAAAGGCACATACCTGTCTATATACAGTGGGGGAAAAAAGTATTTGATTAGCCACCAGGTTTGCACACATCTCAGGAGGGATTTTGTCCCACTCCTCTTTGCAGATCTTCTCCAAGTCATTAAGGTTTCGTGGCTGACGTTTGGCAACTCGAACCTTCAGCTCCCTCCACAGATTTTCTATGGGATTAAGGTCTGGAGACTGGCTAGGCCACTCCAGGACCTTAATGTGCTTCTTCTTGAGCCACTCCTTTGTTGCCTTGGCCGTGTGTTTTGGGTCATTGTCATGCTGGAATACCCATCCATGACCCATTTTCAATGAGCCTGGTTGAGGGAAGGACGTTCTCACCCAAGATTTGACGGTACATGGCCCCGTCCATCGTCCATTTGATGTAGTGAAGTTGTCCTGTCCCCTTTGCAGAAAAACACCCCCAAAGCATAATGTTTCCACCTCCATGTTTGACGGTGGAGATGGTGTTCTTGGGGTCATAGGCAGCATTCCTCCTACTCCAAACACGGCGAGTTGAGTTGATGCCAAAGAGCTCCATTCTGGTCTCATCTGACCACAACACTTTCACCAGTTGTCCTCTGAATCATTCAGATATTCATTGGCAAACTTCAGACGGGCATGTATATGTATTCTTGAGCAGGGGGACCTTGCGGGCGCTGCAGGATTTCAGTCCTTCACGGCGTAGTGTGTTACCAATTGTTTTCTTGGTGACTATGGTCCCAGCTGCCTTGTGATCATTGACAAGATCCTCCCGTGTAGTTCTGGGCTGATTCCTCACCGTTCTCATGATCATTGCAACTCCACGAGGTGAGATCTTGCATGGAGCCCAAGGCTGAGGGATATTGACAGTTATTTTGTGTTTCTTCCATTTGCGAATAATCGCACCAAATGTTGTCACCTTCTCACCAAGCTGCTTGGCGATGGTCTTGTAGCCCATTCTAGCCTTGTGTAGGTCTACAATCTTGTCCCTGACATCCTTGGAGAGCTCTTTGGTCTTGGCCATGGTGGAGAGTTTGGAATCTGATTGATTGATTGCTTCTATGGACAGATGTCTTTTTTACAGTTAACAAGCTGCGGTTAGGAGCACTCCCTTTAACAGTGTGCTCCTAATCTCATTTCGTTACCTGTATAAAAGATACCTGGGAGCCAGAAATCTTTCTGATTGAGAGGGGGTCAAATACTTATTTCCCTCATTAAAATGCTAATCAATTTATAACATTTTAGACATGTGTTTTTCTGAATTTCTTTGTTGTTATTCTGTCTCTCACTGTTCAAATAATCCTACCATTAAAATTATAGACTGATCCTTTCTTTGTCAGTGGGCAAATGTAGAAAATCAGCAGGGGATCAAATACTTTTTTCCCCCACTGTATGGTCCCACTGTTGACAGTCCATGTCAGAGCAAAAACAAAGCCATGAGGTCGAAGGAAATGTCCGTAGAGCTCCGAAACGGGTTTGTGTTGAGGCACAGATCTAGGGAAGGGTACCAAAACATTTCCGCGCATTGAAGGTCCCCAAAACCACAGTGCCTCCATCATTCTTAAATGGAAGAAGTTTGAAACCACCAAGACCTGGCCACCCGGCCAAACTGAGCAATCGGGGGAGAAGGGCCTTGGTCAAGAAGGCGACCAAGAACCCGATGGGCACTCTGGAGCTCCAGAGTTCCTCTGTGGAGATGGGAGAACCTTCCAGAAGGACAACAATCTCTGCAACATTCCACCAATCAGGACTTTATGGTAGAGTGGCCAGACGGAAGCCACTTCTCAGTAAAAGACACATAACAGCCTGCTTGGAGTTTGCCAAAAGGCACCTAAAGGACTCTCAGACCATGAGAAACAAGATTCTCTTGTCTGATGAAACCAAGATTGAACTCATTGGCCTGAATACCAAGTGTCACGTCTGGAGGAAACCTGGCACCATCCCAACGGTGAAGCATGATGGTGGCAGCATCATGCTGTGGGGTTGTTTTTCAGCGGCAGGGACTGGAAGACTAGTCAGGATCGAGGGACAGAGAGATTCTTAATGAAAACCTGCTCCAGAGCGCTCAAGACCTCAGACCTGGGTGAAGGTTCACCTTCCAACAGTACAATGACCCTAAGCACACAGCCATGACAACGCAGTAGTAGCTTCAGGACAAGTCTCTGAATGTCCTTGAGTGGCCCAGCCAGAGCCTGGACCTGAACCTGATCGAACATCTCTGGAGAGACCTGAAAATAGCTGTGCAGCAATGCTCCCCATCCAACCTGACAGAGTTTGAGAGGATCTGCTGAGAAGAATGGGCAACACTCCCCAAATGCAGGTGTACCAAACTTGTAGCGTCATACCCAATACTCAAGGTTGTAATCGCTGCCAAAGGTGCTTCAAAGTACTGAGTAAAGGGTCTGAATACTTATGTACATGTGATTTTTCCGCTATTCGTTTTTTCACATTTGCATAAATTTCTAAAATCCTATTTTTGCTTTGTCATTTTGGGGTATTGTGTTGAGATTGATGAGGGATGAGGGAAAACTGTAAAGGTAAGACTGTAATGTAACAAATGTTGAAAAAGTCAAGGGGTCTGAATAATTTCCGAATGCACTGTATATACACAAAGACACTCATATCTCACACACCCAAGTATGCATACATGCATGCACGCAAGCTTACTCTTAGACACAAACGCATGCACACAAAACACACTCACACACACCTTGTTTGAGCAGGCTGTGGTTGAGTTCATATTTCTCCATCAGGGTCTGTGTCTGAGAGGGTCTGAGAGGAGGATACAGAATCTCATTCAGACGAGGATCTCTCTGCCTCTCATTAATGAACTCTGTCATCTGATCCACCGACAGGTAAGCACCCTTAGCACCTCTACAGAAAGAGAGAGAGAAATAGTCAGGAATTAGTGACTGTACATACTGCTGAGAGAAGACTGAGCTGAGTTCTGGCTGAACAGCAGAGGATCGGAGAGGAAGGATCAGAAAGGGTCAGGGTTTAGAGCTGGGTGCCAGGAGGTAGTATCAGTACTTACTGCTGAGAGAAAACTGAGCTGAGTTCTGGCCGAGGACAGAGGTGGGAGAGGAAAGATCTGTAAAGGTCAGGGGTGAAGTCCTCAAGGGGAATAGAGTCACTCTGCAGAGGAACACAAATACCACTGAGATGATTCAGGTTTCAAGAAGTGATCATTTAAATAGTTGGCTTGCGTGTGAGAGGAAATAACTACCAGTTAAAATACCACCACTACCAACTTTAATATTGTATAGATTGTTATATTATATAGTATTCCATAGTTATAATCTATACCCGTCCAAATGGTAGGTTGCAGTGTTCCAAAGCCGTCTCCACCCTCTTTTTGTCCGCTGAGAACATGCGGACGATGCTGGATAAAAGGGGCAGGACATGCACAATATAAACCAACCACATCCCGCCGGATTCACAGGAAGTTAATCAGCAGACACGGGAGTGACAATTAGTGTTCGAAGGTATGGGCCCTGAGCAAAGCGCTGCACAGATTCACAAATTTTGATCCTATAATGAGTGGTTATTTGGGATACCAGGTAATTTATATAGATCAGTGATTCTGCACAACACCTTGCTCAGGACGATCCCCTAAAATGATTGAGGAACCAATGGGATTCACTCACTTCTTCACTGGGATCCGCCCCTCTGAGTTTGGCTGCAGGGTCAGTCTGACATACCTGTTAGAGAAAGATTAGGAAAAAGGGAGACAGGAATAAATACACTTCTGTCACACCAACATTTCCAGTGATCTCCATTGCTATCACAGATCTGTCTGGCACCCGCGTTTCCTTTTTAAATGCCGTAAAGATTTAATCAGCCCCAAAATTAATTTTCCTGATAGACTCACGCTTTCTCCAGACTTGTTTCTCTGTTCATGTTGTGACTCAACAGGTTGGAGGCCAGAGAGAACAGCTCCTCAGCCCACTCCTATACAACACAGAGACAAAGAGAGGGACAGTGTGTGTGTGTGTGTGTGTGTGTGTGTGTGTGTGTGTGTGTGTGTGTGTGTGTGTGTGTGTGTGTGTGTGTGTGTGTGTGTGTGTGTGTGTGTGTGTGTGCGTGCGCGTGTATATGTAAATGTGTGTGTGTGTGTGTGTGTGTGTGTGTGTGTGTGTGTGTGTGTGTGTACCGTGGCCTCCTCCTCTTGCAGGGCCATGAAGTTGAGGTATGTGATGTTGACCATGTCCGGTCCTGTGACTATGGTCAACAAACGATTCTCTATACGACCAACTAGGTTCCCCACATCAAGCAGCTCACGCAGCTTTGCCTCCTAGAGAGGACAGAGGTCAGAGTTTAGCGGTTAGAGGTCAAGGTCACAGGTTAGATCAGGGGTGTCAGCTCCAGTCCTCAAAATGTGTTTTCATTTCAACATGGTACATCATTGATCAGTGTTACTGATTAGTATTGCTGATTGGCTAGGGAATCAGACTATGAATCAAAGGCAGTGATGAAAACCAACGGGAGCCTGGTTTGACACGCTTGGGTCAAGATTCGGAGGTCCTGGGGGTA